>NC_060149.1:211275082-211585560 GCF_021461385.2 Schistocerca piceifrons | reverse complement strand
TACTCTGCCAAACGTAAATAAATGATCGAACCACCCGCCTTTTCGTATTTTAAAAGAAACTAATGATGAGCGTGTACCGAGAAATCGAGAATCTCTTTCTGAAGGCCCGCACGCCCTTGTGACAGCATCGAAATCTGTTAAACAAAAGTCTGACCAAGTAACAAAATATTTGAAAGATGTTTTCTTTCCCAGTGCGAGAGGAAAATCTGTATTGTTATTAGACTCTAGCGGTGGTCAAGTGGAATAACCGTGTACAGCATCGTACCTGAGGGCAAGGAGCTAGTTTATCTGATGATCCCAAAGGGCTCGACGGCACAGGTACAGCTTTGGGATGTACACAGCTTTCCAAGTTGGAATAACTTCGTGAGAAGATTTTCATATCTAGTTTTGTTGAGTGACTTTGATGTCGGTTTTCATTTGAGAAACAATATAATCAAGCTGCAATCACTATTACATCATCAATTCTCTTCGCCAAGGCTTACCAATGTACACAAATATGCCTGACACCTGTGACAATTTGAAATGCTTCTGAATTTTGTTTTGTATTGCATTCTCCGCCGTGTATATTATGTGATGAAATTGTCTTCATTTTATGTGTATGGTGTAAAAAACATTAGGTTTTAAGCGGTTCTTTACCGATGATCATTATTATAATGATTTTGCATCACAATAATGAGTCATTTATTATTTGCCATTAACAAAACACATGCCTGAGAAACGGTAAACTAGAAAACAAAAAAAAAAAAAAAAAAAAAAAAAAACGTGAATGCGAAACTTAAAATACCAATTTAAAATACAAAACAAATAAAAGTAAAATAAATAATTAGAATAATAATCAATGATTAGATACTTTAATTAGGTTTGTTGAAAACACTCCGAGAGCCCTTGTCCACAGCTTATTTACCCAAAAATTGTATTTCAGAAACCAGCTTTATTACACAACCAGCTACTTGATTCAGCCTACAGTCTACAGTGTGCTCCCTGCCGCCGTTGGATAAGCAGCTGCAGCAGCAAGTCGTATACCCCTAGCTTACTTATTTGTTACATAGTTTAATTCTTAATTTCTTTGCGTGTTTTTGGGTACTTGCACTGTTTAATTCATAAATTTCGGGCGTATTATAGTATTTGAGAGTTGTAGCATCGCGGTTTAGTGTTTACTTCGTAGATTCTTACTTAAATTGCGGAGGAGGAGGATGTTAGTGTTTAACGTCCCGTCGACAACGAGGTCATTAGAGACGGAGCGCAAGCTCGGGTTAGGGAAGGATGGGGAAGGAAATCGGCCGTGCCCTTTCAAAGGAACCATCCCGGCATTTTCCTGAAACGATTTAGGGAAATCACGGAAAACCTAAATCAGGATGGCTGGAGACGGGATTGAACCGTCGTCCTCCCGAATGCGAGTCCAGTGTGCTAACCACTGCGCCACCTCGCTCGGTCTTAAATTGCGTGTGAGTTTCGTATAGGAGGTGTAATTTCGAGTTTTAGTTACTGTAATCGCAAATTCAGGCAGATTGTAGCGCAGCCGTTAGGCATTTGTACAGGTTAGTTAATACATTCTTTGCGTGCTTCCCATGCGTTATCTAGGCACTGACTCGTGTTTCAGTAACTGTTGTTCAACATCGATTAGAATGGACAGGACTGTGATTGCTGTGTTCGGATGAGGGCTGAGTTGGCATCCCTTCGCTCACAGCTGCAAGAGGCACTGACTTCGGTCGCGCAGCTTGAGGCTGTTGCCAATGGGCACCACTGTGGGGGGCCGGACTTGGGTATCACGGAGATGTCAACCTCGTCCCGTCTGTCCCCAGATCGGTCTGCCGCTGTGGTTGTCCTGGTTGCTGCCCGCAGTGGGGCTGAGCCCTCGCCTGTGGTTGATTGGGAGGTCGTTCCAAGGCGTGGCAGGCAGCGAAAGACGTCCCCGGAGGCTGATCAGAAAGCCTCCCCGGTGCGTCTGACAAACAGGTTTCAGGCACTGTCTCTGGCTGAGCCAGATGCAGCTGCCTGCCCTGTTTCAGAGGATAATTCTCAGTCTTCAAGGTCCGGGCAATCACAGAGGGTGGGCTTATTGGTAGTTGGGAGCTCCAATGTTTGGCGCGTAATGGGGCCCCTTAGGGATATGGCGGCTAAGGAGGGAAAGAAATCCAGTGTGCGCTCCGTGTGCATTCCGGGTGGAGTCATTCCTGATGTGGAAAGGGTCCTTCCGGATGCCATGAAGAGCATCGTTGACAGAACCGACTGCGGACCTTTGGTGCAGAGCCGGGTGGAGGGTCTGAATCAGAGGCTCAGACGGTTTTGCGACCGTGTTGGCTGCAGATTCCTTGACTTGCGACATAGGGTGGTGGGGTTTCAGGTTCCGCTGAATAGGTCAGGAGTTCACTACACTCATCTGGCGGCTACACGGTGTAAATTGTTGTAGTTGTGCTGGGAAAGTCCCTGAGCTTCAAGCGCTAATGGAAAGCACAGAAGCTGAAATCGTTATAGGTACAGAAAGCTGGCTAAAGCCTGAAATCAGTTCTGCAGAAATTTTTACGAAGTCTCAGACGGTGTTCAGGAAAGATAAATTAGGCAGAATTGGTGGTGGAGTGTTTGTGTCTGTCAGTAGTGGTTTATCTTGTAGTGAAGGCGAAGTAGATACTCCGTACGAATTGGTATGGGTGGAGGTTATACCTAATAGCCGAACTAAGTTAATAATTGGCTCCTTCTACCGACTCCCAGATTCCGATGATATAGTTGCGGAACAGTTCAGGGAAAATTTGAGTCTCGTAACAAATATATACCCCACTCATACGGTTATAGTTGGTGGGGACTTCAACCTTCCCTTGGTATGTTGGCAAAAATACTTGTTCAAAACCGGTGGTAGGCAGAAAACATCTTCCGAGATTGTCCTAAATGCTTTCTCCGAAAATTATTTCGAGCAGTTAGTCCACAAACCCACGCGAATTGTAAATGGTTGCGAAAATACACTTGACCTCTTAGCCACAAACAATCCAGAGCTGATAGAGAGCATCATGACTGATACAGGGATTAGTGATCACAAGGTCGTTGTAGCTAGGCTCAATACCGTTTCTTCCAAATCCACGAGAAACAAACGCAAAATAATTTTATTTAAAAAAGCGGATAAAGTGTCACTAGAAGCCTTCCTAAGAGACAATCTCCATTCCTTCCGAACTGACTATGCAAATGTAGACGAGATGTGGCTCAAATTCAAAGATATAGTAGCAACAGCAATTGAGAGATTCATACCTCATAAATTGGTAAGAGATGGAACTGATCCCCCGTGGTACACAAAACAGGTCCGAACGCTGTTCCAGTGGCAACGGAAAAAGCATGCGAAGTTCAGAAGAACGCGAAATCCCGAAGATTGGCTAAAATTTACAGACGCACGAAATTTGACACGGACTTCAATGCGAGATGCCTTTAATAGGTTCCACAACGAAACATTGTCTCGAAATTTGGTAGAAAATCCGAAGAAATTCTGGTCGTATGTAAAGTACACAAGCGGCAAGACGTAGTCAATACCTTCGCTGCGCAGTGCCGATGGTACTGTTACTGACGACTGTGCCGCTAAAGCGGAGTTACTGAACGCAGTTTTCCGAAATTCGCCGGCCGAAGTGGCCGTGCGGTTGAAGGCGCTGCAGTCTGGAACCGCAAGACCGCTACGGTCCCAGGTTCGAATCCTGCCTCGGGCATGGATGTTTGTGATGTCCTTAGGTTAGTTTGGTTCAACTGGTTCTAAGTTCTAGGGGACTAATGACCTCAGCAGTTGAGTCCCATAGTGCTCAGAGCCATTTGAACAATTTTTTTTTTTTCGAAATTCCTTCACCAGGGAAGATGAATGGAATATTCCAGAATTTGATACACGAACAGCTGCTAGCATGAGTTTCTTAGAAGTAGATATCTTAGGGGTTGCGAAGCAACTCAAATCGCTTGATACGGGGAACTCTTCAGGTCCAGATTGTATACCGATTAGGTTCCTTTCAGATTACGCTGATACAATAGCTCCCTACTTAGCACTCATATACAACCGCTCGCTCACCGATAGATCTGTACCTACAGATTGGAAAATTGCGCAGGTCGCACCAGTGTTTAAGAAGGGTAGTAGGAGTAATCCAACTAACTACAGACCTATATCATTGACGTCGGTTTGCAGTAGGGTTTTGGAGCATATACTGTATTCACCTCGAAGGAAACGATCTATTGATACGTAATCAGCAAGGTTTCAGAAAACATCGTTCTTGTGCAACGCAGCTAGCTCTTTATTCGCACGAAGTAATGGCCGCTATCGACAGGAGATCTCAAGCTGATTCCGTATTTCTAGATTTCCGGAAAGCTTTTGACACCGTTCCTCACAAGCGACTTCTAATCAAGCTGCGGGCCTATGGGGTATCGTCTCAGTTGTGCGACTGGATTCGTGATTTCCTGTCAGGAAGGTCGCAGTTCGTAGTAATAGACGGCAAATCATCGAGTAAAACTGAAGTGATATCAGGTGTTCCCCAGGGAAGCGTCCTGGGACCTCTGCTGTTCCTGATCTATATAAATGACCTGGGTGACAATCTGAGCAGTTCTCTTAGGTTGTTCGCAGATGATGCTGTAATTTACCGTCTAGTAAGGTCATCTGAAGACCAGTATCAGTTGCAAAGCGAATTAGAAAAGATTGCTGTATGGTGTGGCAGGTGGCAGTTGCCCTAAATAACGAAAATTGTGAGGTGATCCACATGAGTTCCAAAAGAAATGCGTTGGAATTCGATTACTCGATAAATAGTACAATTCTCAAGGCTGTCAATTCAACTAAGTACCTGGGTGTTAAAATTACGAACAACTTCAGTTGGAAAGACCACACAGATAATATTGTGGGGAAGGCAAGCCAAAGGTTGCGTTTCATTGGCAGGACACTTAGAAGTTGCAACAAGTCCACTAAAGAGACAGCTTACACTACACTCGTTCGTCCTCTGTTAGAATATTGCTGCGCGGTTCTCGCTTCCCACGCCCGGGTTCCCGGGTTCGATTCCCGGCGGGGTCAGGGATTTTCTCTGCCTCGTGATGACTGGGTGTTGTGTGATGTCCTTAGGTTAGTTAGGTTTAAGTAGTTCTAAGTTCTAGGGGACTGATGACCATCGATGTTAAGTCCCATAGTGCTCAGAGCCAGCCATTGCTGCGCGGTGTGGGATCCTTACTAGGTGGGATTGACGGAGGACATCGAAAGGGTGCAAAAAAGGGCAGCTCGTTTTGTATTATCACGTAATAGGGGAGAGAGTGTGGCAGATATGATACGCGAGTTGGGATGGAAGTCATTAAAGCAAAGACGTTTTTCGTCGCGGCGAGATCTATTTACGAAATTTCAGTCACCAACTTTCTCTTCCGAATGCGAAAATATTTTGTTGAGCCTACATAGGTAGGAATGATCATCAAAATAAAATAAGAGAAATCAGAGTTCGAACAGAAAGGTTTAGGTGTTCGTTTTTCCCGCGCGCTGTTCGGGAGTGGAATGGTAGAGAGATAGTATGATTGTGGTTCGACGAACCCTCTGCCAAGCACTTAAATGTGAAATGCAGAGTAGTCATGTAGATGTAGATGTAGAAGGATGCATGTGGCTTGAAAGCTTCTTTAATTTATGTTGCACCAAAAGTTTTCATTTCTTAAAATATGTTATGGGGTATTTTGCAAATTTTCAAAATTACAGCAAAAGTTGATTATACAGCTTTCAAGAACGTTGACTATATAGCAACTTTTACATGAAAAACATTTTTTACATATCATCGTTTCGTAGATATTCCCTCTTAACCTAATACGCCAAATTACCTTTTGGAGTGTGTTTTACCCCATAAAAGTGAAATTGGGCACAAACAAAAAAAACGTATTGCATTATTTCGTCTCCTCTACATACCCGCCAAGTTTCCTCAAGGTTGTTAATTTACACTTGGTAGTGTTCCCTTGAAAGTGAACAAGAAAACGCTAAGATGATGTCAACAGTATTTCACTTGATAGAAGTGTTCGGAAATTAACTATATTTCAACGAAGTCATATTTTTGGGCAGGGAGAAACCTGACACGCTATTTGCCCATCCTGTTCGACCACAAGACCTCACTGATCATCAATAGATACGCTATCAAAATTTTACGTAAAAATTAAGAGTAAAACGGTATCTCATTTCTTTCTTGAGTTAGGGTTTTATGTCCGACGGCTGGACTCGTGCTACAAAGCCCCCTACGACCTCACGCATCGTGAATCATGTGGTCATAACAATCGTCATATCTCATAAATGATTGAAGATATCGAAAGAGATTTTTTGCAGATGAGGTACAATTGTTGCATAATAAATACTCGAAGCTTTCTATTCATTGAGATATGGAAGCAACCAGCCCGCAGCAGTGAGAGTTCAAAATGGTTCAAATGGCTCTGAGCACTATGGGACTTAACATCTGAGGTCATCAGTCCCCTAGAACTTAGAACTACTTAAACCTAACTAACTTAAGGAGATCACACACATCCATGCCCGAGGCAGGATTCGAATCTGCGACCGTAGCAGCAGCGCGGTTCCGGGCTGATGCGCCTAGAACCGCTCGGCCACAACGGCCGTCAGCAGTAAGAGTTCGGCAGCTCAGGGTACGTTCATAGTAATGTAGGAAAACCCAAACGGCGCATGTGTAGATGTCCCCAGGACCTGATGAACGGCGTGTCAGGACTTGTATGCACAACTACAGCACCGAAAGCGTTTCAGGCAGTGGCACGCCAGACCAGTTGCTGGCACTATGGTTTGGAGCAGCCGCTGCCTGCAGTAGGTGTACACCTCTCATATCGGTGGAAAAAATGATTCAAATGGCTCTGAGCACTATGGGACTTAACTTCTGAGGTCATCAGTCCCCTAGAACTTAGAACTACTTAAACGTAACTAACCTAAGGACATCACACACATACATGCCCGAGGCAGGATTCGAACCTGTGAGCGTAGCAGTCGCACGGTTCCAGACTGTAGCGCCTAGAACCGCTCGTCCACCCCGGCCGGCCATATCGGTGGACAGAACGCTGTCAATTACGTGACATATTCAGAACACTACCAAAACCATTATAACATTGTTCTGACAAAGTCAAGGAGATTTATTTTTCCAACGGGAAAATGTCCGTTGACTCATTGCTCATGGTGCCCACCACGCTTTCCGAAATGTGTCAAATTCTCTGGCCTCTGCAACCACCGGAATTGATTCCCATCGAGCACATGCTGTCTGCTGTCATCGTCGTTATGCACCTTGCAAGGCTATATTCTGTCTGCATAGAATGTGACAAAAAGGTATGATAAAACGTTCAGGAAAAATTTCACACACATATAGGAATAAAATGTGTTATACAGGGTGTTACAAAAAGGCACGGCCAAACTTTCAGGAAACATTCCTCACACTCAAAGAAAGAAAATATGTTATGTGGACATGTGTCCAGAAACGCTTACTTTCCATGTTAGAGCTCATTTTATTACTTATCTTCAAATCACATTAATCATGGAATGGAAACACACAGCAAGAGAACGTACCAGCGTGACTTCAAACACTTTCTTACAGGAAATGTTCAAAATGTCCTCCGTTAGCGAGGATACATGCATCCACCCTCCGTCTCATGGAATCCCTGATGCGCTGATGCACCCCTAGAGAATGGCGTATTGTATCACAGCCGTCCACAATACGAGCACGAAGAGTCTTTACATTTGGTACCGGGGTTGCGTAGACAAGAGCTTTCAAATGCCCCCATAAATGAAAGTCAAGAGGGTTGAGGTCAGGAGATCGTGGAGGCCATGTGATTGGTCCGCCTCTACCAATCCATCGGTCACCGAATCTGTTGTTGACTGAAATGTGCAGGAGCTCCATCGTGAATGAACCACATGTTGTGTCGAACTTGAAAAGGCACATGTTCTAGCAGCACAGGTAGACTATCCCGTATGAAATCATGATAACGTGCTCCATTGAGCGTAGGTGGAAGAACGTAACTAAAATGAGCTCTAACATGGAAATTAAGCGTTTCCGGACACATGTCCACATAACATCTTTTCTTTATTTGTGTGTCAGGAATGTTTCCTGAAAGTTTGGCCGTACCTTTTTGTAACACCCTGTATAGATATGGGTCTGGAAACGCTATATTTTCATGTCAGGGGCTATTGTCTACTTCTCTTTATAATCACATTACTCATGAGAAACACACAGAAACAGAACGTACCATTATTACATTAAGCGTTTCCTTACTTGAGATGTTCAAAATATCCCCTTGGTTACGTTTGGTTAAAATGTAAAATAAGTTGTAATTCTTAGATTCAACCCCAGTGTTTGTTGTTCCACTGTACTGAAGGTAATGTTGACAACTAACTCCATTGCTCTGCTAACACCAAGTTTACTGTTCATCACGGACTGTGGAACCACGTAGCATGTACTGTTTAGTGTTCTTCACGGACTTGATCTATGGTACAGTGCAATGGAAGTGTAATCATATGCGGAATTGGCAGATGCCCATTTGCTGTACGGATTAGCAAATTGTAATGGTCGTGGTACTCAAAGTTTGTATCGGGAGGGATTTTCAGGATGACGGTGCCCCGACAGGTGGACGTATGAAGCAAGTGATCGTCGTCATAGGGAGCATGGGACGTTCAAGCCTACTAGTCGTGACCGAGGGAGGCCTAGACGAAGGAAGGAGGACATCTCAACTGGGCGACGAGCTTCTTCGTGCAGTTGACTAGAGCCTTCGTATAGTAACTATATATAGTATATTTTTTCTGATCCATGTTTATATAACATGCTTTTTTCTTCCTCTACGTGCGAAAAATGTTTCCTTAAAGTTAGGTCCACACGTTGTTGTTAAACCCTATGTAAGGCTATACAAGATATTTATATTATTTTCGGAGACAAGACAACAAATTATATCCATCAGTGATGGCAGTTTTAACAAAGCTCTTCTAGCTCACGACATACACTTATGAGCAACTGCGTTAGAAACACGTAGTCAGTAGCATATAACGTCCTCATCGACCGTAACTAAACCGACCCCTAAGCTGACTGGTTGGAACTGGATCCAAAGAGCGCATATTTCTCACAATTGAGTCCAGGATTTGATTAATATAACTGAGATTACATGACAGGAGGAACCATATAAACATCTTCATGTCCGTGCAATCTTTACGACACAACAGCGTTCTGATTTTGCGTTGATGATGGTACATGTAGCCTTCGGTTTGGTGTAGACGAACAAATGGATTCACGTCGTCGATCAAAGGGTTCTTGTTGCGTACAGTGGTGAGAAGCAATGGTAGACGTGCCACGAGCCTCATTCCTTCCCATGTAAACAACCACGACAAGAGAACACCATCACCAACACCACCTTCATCAATGGTGCCCTATTGATAAGTGTGATGCATGTCCCACCCCTCACCCCTCCCTCCCCCACCTACCCATCAACAGCATTTTACAATGAGTACTGTATTTCATCAGTCTCAGCGAACTTATTTCATGCACCCAATGGCATGGACTCAGTGCTCATACCAATCTCTTTGTCCTGTGAAATGCGATGAGTGGAGATACACGGGAGGGTGAGAGACGATTGTACCCATGCCAGAGTTATGATTTTGAAAGATATTGCTGCTCACCAACACTGAACTGGTGACTGATTTGCTGCACTGTGGCCCATCTATCCGCTGTTACAGCTCTCTAACGTCACTGGCGACCACTGTCATCAACACATTGTTCCCCACGACAGCTGACTCAGACAACTGTTTTCGTCGAATCAAGAACTCTCCCTTTAAGACTCACTCGAGGCTACCTGGAAGAATCCAGTGACTGTATATCCTCAGTGATGGAGTACCCCATTAGAGAGGAACCCAAAATGAGGGCATAAACAAATGCTTATACGGGGAGTAACTGAGTTCCTTTTAAAGACTTTGAGGACTTGCAGTAGGGACCGAGACAGTTAAGTTTAATACAGGAACTGATGTCCAGAAATGTATCGTTTTCCCGCTACACGCAAAATACAGCAGATGTTGCTCTCTGACGCCTGTTGCTTGTCGTCTGGGTCTACTTCATGGTAGGGTTCGATGTGGCGACCACCGAACTCAACACAGATACATTACCTCTGTACCAAGTTCCAGTACACACGATCACCAATCCTGGCACCTCCAGCATCCGCTGCAACCATAACCCACACCAGTAAGTTTTCATCAGCTACCACAGAGGTCACGTAAATCAAGGATTTCATGTGACCCTACAGGTAGTAGTCTAGCGAGTCTGAGTTGGGTCAACGTGCAAGCCAATCAATGGATCGGCCACGACGTGATCAATGTTGCCCAAATCATTGGTCCACAGGACCGCAGAGCGGATGTGAAAAATGGAGAGATGCGCCACCGCTCTGGAACCACATGTTTTGACGCAGATTCAGTGTCACATCTTTCATGAGTCCAATTAGCACGTCTCAAGAAATCCCAAGTATGCGGCACTCGTGAAATGTGGTGGAAGAAGGAACGGCCCAGTCTCACGTCCATCCAGGAACTCTGCCCAAATGTTCAGACCATATCGTTCCTGAAACCCAGGGACGGAGTCACGGCAAGCGGATTTTCATCAATCCACCCATGACTGTTGCCGGGACTAAGAACACCTACCTTTGTGAACTTGGGTTTATATGTGGAAAGGGTCGACAGTGCAAAGGGTCGACAGTGGAACGGGTCGACAGTGGAAAGTCAGACTCGTCCACACAACAGAGCAAGAACCACCTGCAGAAATGGTCTAGTGGGGCAAAATCCTGTGACTGCATCACCTGTACTTCCTGTGGGTGGCAAAGGTTTATCTGCTGCTCATATAGAACACGCCAGACAGTTTGCTGACCAGCATTCAACCTACATGCTATGTTTCTGTCGCGTCGCGTCCTCTTCTGCTGCATGAAGGGCAGCCTCTTCAAACTCGGACGTGCGACCCCTCCGGGGAGCACCACAGTCGGACCTGCTGTTGGTGAATGTACCCGTCTCTGCTGCCCACTGGTGCACCATAGCAAACAGGGGGTGTGAAGGTGCCTGGCAACGTGGAAAACGCTAAGCACACAACTGACGAGCAGCCCTCTCATTGCACCGAGCTTCACCGTACAATAATATTTCGTCGGTGTATTTTACAAACGTCTAGTTCACCATAATCAACAGCAACACACTAAATCGGAAATGTACGTGCAGCCTTCATTCTGCAGTGCAATGAATGATTACTACTTTACAGAAGTACAGTATGAACGAAGACCACAAACACAACAACAGGTACAAACCTGTCTGGGCAGACCACAGATTCAACTGAATGAGTTATAAACAAACGTGTAGTGGGCATAGGACATAAGGGGATCGGTAATTGACGTACGTAATACTCTAGTCAGTGGCGTCGAAAATGCGGTTGATTTGAACGTGTGTTGTGGTATTTTGCGTGCAGCGGGAAAACGGTAGGTTCCCGGGCAGGTGTTCGTACATCAAACTTAACCATCTTGATCCCCACTACAAGTCATCGACGTCTGTAAAGTGAATTTCGTTACTTCCTTTATGGAGTGTCCTGTCCATCCTGTCACAACGACATCTAGTTAGAATTCTAACTACACTCACATAACATGCCTCACTACACTGATGAGCCAAAACTTTATGACCACGTGGTTAATAGCGTATTGGTTCACGTTTGGAACGTAATATGGCGGAGATTCTGCGTGGCACGAAGTCCTTGCTAGGTTTCCAAAGGGATGTGGCACCAGATGTCTACGCACAGGTCGCACAATACCCATAAATGACGGGCCGTTGGTTTTTGGTTGCAAAGCTAGCACCTGATAGTTTCCCAGATGTGGTCGTCTCTAATTATCACCCGAGGCGTGGCGTCGTGTTGTAGCAATATTTTTACGAGTTTCCTAGTCATCATCTTCAGGTTTCACCAGAAGCTGACGACTAGAAAACTTGCAGAAAGGTGGCGATATGGTTCATACATCTATATCTACATGGATACTCTGCAAATCACATTAAGTGCCTGGGAGAGGGTTCATCGAATCACCTTCACTTCTCTATTATTCCAATCTCGTATAGTGTGCGGAAAGAATGAACACCTACATCTTTCCGTACGAGCTCTGATTTCCCTTATTTTATCGTGGTGATCGTTCCTCCCTCTGTAGGTCGGTGTCAACAAAATGTTTTGGCATTCGGAGGGGAAAGTTGGTGATTGGAATTTCGTGAGAAGATTCCGTCGCAACGAAAAACGCCTTTCTTTTAATGATATCCGGCGCAAATCCTGTATCATTTCTGTGACACTCTCTCCCATATTTCGCGATAACACAAAACGTGCTGCCTTTCTTTAGACTTTTTCGATGTACTCCGTCAGTCCTATCTGGTAAGGATCCCACAACGCGTAGCTGTATTCTAAAAGAGGACGGACAAGCGTAGTGCAGGCAGGCTCCTTAGTAGGTCAGTTACATTTTTTAAGTGTCCTGCCAATAAAACGCAGTCTTTGGTTAGCCTTCCCCACAACATTTTCTGTGTGTTCCTTTCAATTTAAGTTGTTTGTAATTGTAATACCTAGGTATTTAGTTGAATTTACGGCTTTTAGATTAGACTGATTTATCGTGTAACCGAAGTTTAACGAGTTTCTTTTAGCACTCATGTGAATGACCTCATACTTTTCGTTATTTAGGGTCAACTGCCACTTTTCGTACCATTCAGATATTTTTTCTAAATCGTTTTGCAGTTTGTTTTGATCTTCTGATGACTTTATTAGTCGATAAACGACAGCGCCATCTGGAAACAACCTAAGACGGCTGCTCAGATTGTCTCCCATAACGTTTATATAGATAAGGAACAGTAAAGGGCCTATAACAGTACCTTGGGGAACACAAGAAACCACTTCTGTTTTACTCGATGACTTTCCGTCAATTACTATGCACTGTGGCCTCTCTGACAGGAATTCACCCGAGAAGATTTTATCAATGGAATTTGCAAAAAAAGCCTGTACTCCCAACTCGGACGAATTATATCGGTTTCAGATCAGGCGAATTTAGTGGCCAACGCATCAACGAGACTTTACTATCACGCTCCACAAAACACTTCAGCACAGTTTTCGCCTTGTGAAACGAATATTTATCCTGCTGGAAGATGGAATTGCCGTCGGGGAAGACACCAAGGATGAAGGGATGTAGGTGGTCTGTAATAATTCACGTAGTCCACAGCTGTCATGGTGCCTTTGATTAGTACCACAGCTCCCAGGCGAATGTCCCCCATAGCATAATGCTGCCCCCTCTGGACTGTTCCCTTGGCATCGTGCAAGTTTCGAGTGTCCGTTCGCCTGGTATCCAGACACGGCCATTCAAGTGGTGTAACAAGAAACGAGTTGCATCCGAATATATGGCACCTATCTAGTGGTCCAGGTTCCATTCTCGATTATCCTGTGCCTACTACAATCGCAATTAACGAAGTCATTGGGTCAGCACGGGTACACGAAGCCGTCGTCTGCTGAAAATTCCCATGTTCAATAATGTGCGCTGAATGTTGTGCTCCAAAACACTTGTGCCTGAACCACCACTGCACACTGTCCTCAGATCTGTCACACATCGCCAAGTATCGATACGGCGGCTGGTACGGTAGTGCTGGGTGATACACAATTCTCTGTACATTCTTGCCTCGAGATGATTGAGTGTTTGTGCTGTCCTCATCATTTCATCATCATTCATGAAAGTGGCGCGTTTGGAATGAGCAAAGGTTGGGGATTTGTACGGACGCAGATAACAGCGTAGTTGAGCGCCCCACAAACCAAACATCATCATCATCTGTACATTCCGATGCGCTGCACGACGTCACAGTGTTGCCAGCTCGTCGTCTTCATACAGGTGTTTTCAAACTGCACCCGATCTGATTTTTTTAGATAAACTTTTGTCTTGAACCTGGATGAAAATAGCATGCCGAACTCCAAGTGCAGCATTTTTTCTTCACTCTGTATAAACAGGCTCATCAATACAGAAGGTGCAGAAGACAAAGACTGGGTGACATAGATAGAACTGGCGATGAAACTGAAACGTCCCCTTACAAAAATTTATAAATGACTGTGCTTATAAACCTCTTACATTATTTGATTTTCAAACAGCTGAGCTGAACTGAACGTACTCGGACATTTCGCTCTTTGCCTATTCTGATCAACACTAAACTGACACCCAATATTTTTTAGCGCAACGCAATCTGGCTTTCAAAAATCCCTACAAAAGAATGGCCCTGACTAACGTTAAACTATACCTTTCACAAATCACTTACCTCACAAAAATCTTCGTTACTTAACCTACTGCAATATAGCGTGCGCCAATACTGCCAGCTGAATAAAAGATTCTAACTACTGAATGGACTAACTACTGATAGGCATAGTTAGCAAATGAAAAATTTTGATAAAGAACAAACAATGTATTTACCTTAATAGTGTTCAAAAGTTATTATATATATATATATATATATATATATATATATATATATATCAGTTCATGACATCCAGTCTTACAAATTTACTGTCTCTGATGGACACACGTCCAGATCGTCCGCTCTCAAAACTCCGCCGTCTCACTCCCCACATCCACCACTGCTGGCGGCTCACCTCCAACTGCGCAACACTACGCGCTGTTCACATCCAGCTGCCCAACACTACAATAGCAAACAACAATGCAAATCAGCCACAGACTGCACACACAGCCAGTGATTTTCATACAGAGCGCTACGTGGTGGTGGCGTTACCAATATAAGAACCTAAACAGCCTATTTACAAAACGAGTGACAGTGACAGCACTGACACAACATGGGCACACAAGATACACACAACATAAAGCACATAAAACATTCACAACAAGTAACACAAACATTAGTCAGTGCTCGTAGTTTACGTCTCATTATGCACGAATGTAATTTAAAAGTATAAGTAATTAGAATAGTCTGTGGATAGATATTGTTCTAGAGTCTACGTTAAATCTGTACACATAATTGTTAAGTAATAATAATGTCACGTAGAAGAAGGTGTAATTAGATGAATGAAGAACACTAACTTCACTTCACGAAGATTTATTCAGTGCTTGCACATACATGAACGTGGAGCGAACTGCCTCCGGCCAGAACACATACTGTATACATACAGTTACAGAACATTCCAGTACAATGATTCTTGACATTTGTGGATATTTCTAAAATGTACTCGAACCGAATATATAAATTTAAATTTTACAGTTCAGGTGAGTTCTGAACTCACGTCCCTACATGCAACAGTCTAGTATCATAACCACTATTGCACGGTGACTGAGCTGCTCAGCTTCTTCTGCGACATTATAAAGGAATAAATTATTGAAAAGGTAATAATATGAATGTAATGTATTCATACAAACACACAACAGTAATTCAAACAATATTAATATACGGTATTGAGGAAATACTGAAGCGTCCGATCCCAGCCGTCTGCTTTGACCCATGACGTCACAAATATGGCGGAAACAAAAACAAACACACACACTTTCCACAAGAAGCCTAATGACACTAACGGGACAAGCGCGGGAAATGGGGTGTTTTGGGTGGGGGGGCAAACTAAATATAAACAAATTTAGACGCCTTGCGTAGCTACAACGTGTAAGTGAAGACAGCCATGCATGAATACCCACCCACCTCCCCATGGGTTCTAACCCCTGCAACCCATAGAAGATAAAGATGCTTCAGTAGCTGATTAGTGTTTTTTGTCTTTTAAAAAAAAAATTCTCACGGGATACAACGAACAGATCAGAAAGATAAATATAATAAACTAAAACAGAAATTCGAGGAAACAGATAATTAAAATAAGTAATAAGTGTTTTTAAATTTAAAAAAAAAATCTCACGAGATAGAACGAACAGATCAGAAAAGTAAATAAAATAAGATAAAACGGAACTGGAGACAGCCACACTCAAACCAAACTCCGCGCCGTCATGACGTCACACACGACAACACCCTTACGTCACGGGTCAAAGCCGACGCGTTGGATCGGACGCTTATGTCGACCCAGTATTGACACATCGTAAATATTAAGCATTATACACAAAATTAACAGGCACAGCACACCAAGAAACTATTTTTATTATACACATATGTTTCTACAAGATTAGTAATTAGGTTGATTGTGGCTTGTTATTTCTTTCTACAGCCACGTAAGATCTGAATATAGCTTAATTAGATTACATCATGGAAGGATATTGTTCCAAAGACATGTAAAACTTGGTCACTTAGTAACCTAGTAGTAGTAGTCGTTTATTTGTAACCTAAGAAAGATTACCTTACACATAACTCTAACAAACAATATCAACGTATATCAGATTAGACTCGCATAAAGCGAACAATTCGAGCTTTCCCGAGAAGTGATGTTCGTGTGGATAATACTAACACAATGCTGGACTTGAAGTTCAATACCATGTCCCTTCTCCAGATGGTGTTGTTGAAGGGGCGTGTCTACATCTACACTTTCCTGTTTTCTTTTGTTCTGCTCTAAAACATGCTATAAATTATAATTCCATACTTCCATATTCATGTATGTATTTTGCTTACAAAAATAAGAATAATTCCTGTAAGCAAATAAAAGAAATGCACGTAGTCCACCTTCTAACAACCCTACCACAACAAAGGTCAAAATTTAATAATGATTGTGGTGTTGCTCACGCTGCTAAATACTGCATTTTCGGGCAACAACAAAGTTATTATGTGGCAGGTGTCATTAGAGCACATTTAATAAAGTCATTTCACGTAATAATAAATAAACTAGGCACTCATCTTTTCGTGTTTCCCACGCTGGTCTCGTTGTAAAATCATGGCTCAATCGTCGAAAATGTAGGTGGTGATGATTCCAAGCTCGGATGCAAAGAGACCTAGGTTTTATTCTGCTATATTCAAAATTTTTGTAGATGCGCTTCACAAACCATTCTTGAAGATTAAACCTTCCAAAGTTAGCACAATGGTGATGTAAAACAATAATCAGCACTCCGAATTTAAGTTACGCTTTCTTTTTATTGCTTTTGTTGCAATATCACATAACACACAAAACATCACTTCACAATACAAAACATACTTGAAAACATCTTCCTCACTGTTAAAGTTCACATTTTATAAGATGACTACTTTATGCGTCTTTCCAACATGACGTCCAAGACTTGACCTTCTCAAGGTCCCACTCTCTAACAACTAACTGCTTACACGCCCAAAAATCAGAGTTACAAGTACGACAAAGATCATAGTGACAAAAGAAAGAATACACATAAGAATAATATCATTGCAATATAAACATATCGATATATCAAAGTACCTCTACATTAATGAAATCAAATCTGAATGTTGTCTCAGAAATATGTTAACTACTTTACAGAAACACAGTAGAATATTGCTGCTATCGAGAGGTTCAGGTGAGGTACCATAATGGTTACGAAATTCAAGTACCATTACAACCTCCACCTGGCGATGCATGGGCAACAGTGAACGCGGCATTAACTGCGCAGCATAATTCTGCTGCATGATGGGGCCGTGGGCGCAGGCTAAGAGGTCTGTGTGGAGCACTACGGCCTGCATAAATAATAGAGTGGTAGGCCATAGAAGTCGTAGTGTAGCTTGAAAAAAATGCGGCTTGTACGAAAAATCGAGACTTGTCTGAAAAGACATGATCCTGCACACCAAGCGAACGACACGTCTCTCCTCTTGGGTGCTAGCCGCACGGGGCTGTTGGCGGTGAGTACGGCCCTCCTCAAGTCCTCCATTCCATATTCATATGACAGTCGTGGGGTTTGAATCAACGCAAGGTACAATATCGCGGAGCTATAAACTGCAGTCACGATAGATACTGACGCTGTTAAATTCCGACACGATTGGATAAACGTTCCTCCTCACACCAGGTCGAACAGTCTTCTAACAAACAAATAACATTCTAGTGCCGTTTCTGCATGAAGATCCCGCTGCGTAATCTTCTCTTACACTCAGAATGTAAATGGCATTATTCCTGATGTAATTCTTCATGCTTTCCCGGCGATCTGTTGACATCTTGGATATTCGGGAATCCAGCCGGATGTTCGCGTCGTTCTCGCACGACATTTCAACACCGTGCCTCGATGTCTACTTCAGGTGCTACCTGAGACTGGTCCTTGGGTCGATCGCGTCCAGTATTTATGCCTGGAAGGAGCTGGGCGTTCCCTAATCGGTCCGCGCCGAGTCGTGTGTTCCGTCTGTGGTCCGCACAGTCTCGCACACAGTCTTCTAAATCACGGACTTCCTCTGTCCGGAGGTGGTGGAGGCTAAGCAGCAGTGCTGCTGTTCCTCCTTTGACAGCTCTGTTGACGTCAGTGTGGCCTCTCGTTTGAATGGGCCTCTGGATGCTTCGCTAGATTTAGTCTGGCGAAGTATTCTATTGCTGGTAGATCTTCTGGGGCAGGCTGCCGCCTGCCAGAGCGCCACTCTTCCTTCACCCACTTCACTGTGACCTCAGTGATGTGGTCCCATTCCGAAGGGGTGAAGATGGGGCGGCTGTTCAGCAGGTTGATCTCCTTCCGCGTGATCACCTCGCGCAACATGCCACGCGAGAAGCGAAGGTCGCACGGTACATGCGGAAGAGGTGGTTTCGCGTGCGCCGGCGTGAAGGGGTACGGATTGTCCCCGTGAGGGTACGTCCCGTCCTTCAGCGACGCCGCGATCTTCTTCAGGAAGGGCTGCACACTCCGCTCGTCAGGGAGCGGGAGGGGCAGTCCTTCTTCGGTTTCCGCTTCTTCTTCATCTTGCGAAGACGCGGTCAGCAAGTCTTCATCGGCTGGTTCTTCTTCTGCATCTGTCTCCAGGCGAGAAGACGGTGCAGGCGTCCCGACGTCAACTTCCATGCGAGACGCCGCCTGCATTGCTGCAGGAGGCGAGTCGGTGGACGTCTGGGTGGCGGCATCTACCCGCAGTGGCCGCCTCACAGGGCCGGGGGGAGCTGGCACAGGCGGCGACTTCTTGAGACGCCGCAGCTCCTCCCGCAGCTGTTGAAGCTGTCAGTGGACAGACACTAGTTCGTCCCTTGTTGCGGCCCTTTCGGCTGCGATGGCTGCGCGCCCGCCAGACTCGGCTTCAATGGACCCCTCCAGTCGCGGATGTTCCGACTGCCGTCCGCGCCCGTTTTGGCAGTCCTCAACGTTGTGGTCGTCATCTAAGGTGTGTCAAACCCGATCTGAGATGTTGGGTACTCTGTCTCATGACACTCGACTCGGCGCGGACCGATTAGGGAACGCCCAGCTCCTTCCGGGCATAAATACTGGACTCGATCGACCTAAGGACCAGTCTCAGGTAGCACCTGAAGAAGACAGCGAGGCACGCTGTTGAAATATCGTGCGAGAACGACGCGAACATCCGGCTGGATTCCCGAATATCCAAGATGTCGGCATTATTCCTACCTATTTTCATCTACATCCACATCTGCATGACTTCTCTATAATTCATAATTAAGTGCCTGGCAAAGGATTCACTGAACCACTGTTTTTCTACCGTTCCACTCCCTTACAGCGAGTGGACAAAATGAATCCTTAATTTATTACCATGATAAGCTTTCCCTATGTAAGTTGACAACAATAAAATATTTTTGCATTCAGAGGAGTAGGTTAGTGATTGAAATTCCTTGAAAATATCTCGCTGCAAAGAAAAACGCTTTTGTTTCAATTGTTACCACGCCAACACGCTTATCAAAACCGTTACATTCTCTCCCCTATTTCGCGATAATACAAAACGAGCTGCCCTTCTTTAGACTTTCTCGATGTCCTCCGTCAGTTCTATCTGGTGTGGATCTCATAGTGCACAGCAATACTCAAGTAGAGAATGGATAAGCGTAGTATAAGGTGTAGGTGGTCTCTTTCGTAGAACTGTTGCAACCTCAAAGTGTTCTGTCAATAAAAGCCAGTCTTTGGTTTGCTTTCCCCACAACATTATGTATGTGATCGTCCCAGTTTAAGTTGTTCGTAATGGTAATTCCTAGATATTTAGCTGAATTGTCAGCCTTAACATTTGTGTGATTTATAGTGTAACTGAAATTTAGCGGATTCCTTATTGGTAATAATGTGGACCACGCAACATTTTTGTTTATTTAGAGTCAGTTGCCACTTTTTGCACTATGCAGATACAGGGTGACAATTATTGATTTATATGAAATAAAATCGTCATAACTCCTCAACGTTTTGCGTTAGGAGGTTCAAACTGCACGATTGGTCGCGCACCATGATGGGAATAAGTATGTGAATATGGTTTGGTTCGGCTACGAAGCCACTTTCATTTGTATGGGTTCGTCAATAAGCAAGATTGGTGCATTTGGGGGACTGTGTATCGGCATTTCGTGATCGAGAAGTCTCTTCATCCTCGATGAGTGATTGTGTGATGTGCAATGTCCAGTCACGGAATGATCTGCGCGATATTCCTTGATGGCACGGTGACTACCGAACGGTACATGAAGGTTTTGGATGATTTCATCCCCACTATCCAAAGAGATCCTGATTTGGACAAAATGTGGTTCATGCAAGACGGAACTCGACCCCATCGGAGGAGGAGAGTGTTTAATGTTCTGGAGGAGCACTTAGGGGACGCATTCTGGCTCTGGGGTACCCAGAAGCCACTGGCATTGGCCTCGACTGACCGCCAAATTCTCCGGATCTGAACACATGCGACTCCTTTTTGTGGGGCTATATTAAAGACGAGGTGTACAGCATTAATCCCAAAGCCATAGCTGAGCTGAAAACAGCCATTCAGGAGGTCAACGACAGCATCGATGTTACGATACTACATCGGGTCATGTAGAATTTCGCTATTCGTCTGCGCCACATCACTGCCGATCATGGCAGGCATCTCGAACATTACATAACCTAAATCCAAATACCTGTAGTGGCGTTTGCTCGTTGAATAAAGTTTGTGCACGCCATAGTTTGTAACTAATTTAGGGTTTTTTCATATAGTTCATTAACTGTCATCCAGTATCTTGTCTAAATCATTTTGCAGTTGGTTTTGATATCTGATGACTTTATAAGATGATAAATGACAGCATCATCTGCAAAGAGTTTTAAAGGGCTGCTCAGATTAATTATGTTTCACAAGACAGATATTTTCTGAATCAGTTCTGCCTGTTTCTCAATAGATCGTTTCCTTCAAGGTAATGCATGATGCTCGAAAACAGTACGTATTCCAAAATCGACGTCAGTGATACGGATCTCTAATTCAGCGGTTAGAACTACTTAAACCTAACTAACCTAAGGACATCACACACATCCATGCCCGAGGCAGGATTCGAGCCTGCGACCGTAACTGCTGCGTGGTTCCGTACTGAAGCGCCTAGACCGCTCGGTCACAGCGGCCGGCTCTGCTTTGTTACACCGTGCATATCTACTTCTATGTTTCTCATCTTGTCAGATGTTCTTGATTGGAATTCAGGAATATGAACTTCGTCTTCTTTGGTGAAGGAGTTTCGGAAACCGTGTTTAACAACTTTGGTTTAGTGGCATTGCCATCAGTGACTTCACCGTTGTTATGGCACAGTGAAGGTATTGCCTGCGTCTTGCCACAGATGTGCTTTGCTTTATGAATGATCAGAATCTCTTTGGGTTTTCTGCCAGATTTCGAGACAAAATTTCGTTGTGGAAATTATTTAAAGCACATCACGTTGAAGTATGCGCTATATTTCGAACTTCTGCAAAACTTTGCCTGTCTTGGGGATTTTGCGTTCTTTTAAATTTGGCATGCTTTTTTTGCTGCTTCTGCAACAGCGATCTGACCCGTTTTGTGCAACATGGGGGATCAGGACCATCTATTATTAATTTATTTGAAACATATTTCTCAATTGCTGTGGATATAATCTCGTTGAATTCATTCCATCACTTTTCTACGCTTACATGATCAGATCGGAAGGAATGAAACTGTCTCTTAAAAAGGTGATAAGAGCAAATTTATCAGTTTTTTTAAATGCATATACTTTGTGTTTCTTTTTTATGGTTGTAGGCGTTAGGTATTCAGCCTAGCAGCAACTGCCTTGTGGTCGCTAATCCCTGTATTAGTCACGATACTCACTATTTGTCCAGGATTATTTGTTGCTAAGAGGTCAAGCATGAATTCGCAACCATTTAAGCTTCGAGTGGGCTCATGAAATAAACGTTCAAAATAATTTTTTGAGAAAGGATTCAGTACAATTTCGGATGAGGTTTTATGCCTGCCGCCGGCTTTAAACGTATAGTTTTTCCAGCATATCTAAGGTAGATTGAAGTCACCACCGACTATAATTGTATGAGTGGGGTACCTATTAGAAATGAGACCCAAGTTTCCTTTGAACTGTTCAGCGACTATAACTTTTCAGTCTGGGTGTCGGTAAAACGATCCAATTAATTGTTTAGTCCGATTGTCAGGTATAACCTCTACCCACACTATTTCGCAGGAACAATCTACTTCAATTTCACTCCAAGGCAAACTACTTCTGACAGCAATAAATACTCCACCACCAACTGTATTTATGCTATCCTTTCTGAACACTGTTAGATCGTTTGAAAAAATTTCGGCTGAACTTATTTCCGTCATTAGCCAGCTTTCTGTACCTATAACTATTTGAGCTTCGGTGCTTTCTATTAGGGCTTGGAGCTCTGGTTCTTTCCCAACACAGCTACGACGATTTACAACTTCACTACTGGCCATTAAAATTGCTACACCAAGAAGAAATGTAGATGAGAAACGGGTATTCATTGGACAAATATATTATTCTAGAACTGAAATGTGACCACATTTTCACGCAATTTTGGTGCATAGATCCTAAGAAATTACTACCCAGAACAACCACCTCTGGCCGTAACAACGGCCTTGATACGCCAGAGCATTGAGTCAAACAAAGCTTGGATGGCGTGTACACGTACAGCTGCCCATGCAGCTTCAACACGATACCACAGTTCATCAAGAGTAGTGACGGGCGTATTGTGACGAACCAGTTGCTCGACCAACATTGACCAGACGTTTTCAATTGGTAAGAGATCTGGAGAATGTGCTGGCCAGGGAAGCAGCCGAACATTTTCTTTATCCAGAAACGCCCGTACAGGACCTGCAACATGCGGTCAAGCATTATCCTGCTGAAATGTAGGGTTTCACAGGGTGAATGAAGGGTAGAGCCAAGGGTCGTAAAACATTTGAAATGTAACGTCCACTGCCGGTCGAGGTGGCCGAGCGGTTCTAGGGGCTACAGTCTGGAACCGCGCGACCGCTACGGTCGCAGGTTCGAATCCTGCCTCGGGCATGGATGTGTGTGATGTCCTTAGGTTAGTTAGGTTCAAGTAGTTCTAAGTTCTAGGGGACTGATGACCTCAGAAGTTAAGTCCCATAGTGCTCAGAGCCATTTTTTGTAACGTCCACTGTTCAAAGTGCCGTCAGTGCGAACAAGAGGTGACCGAGACGTGTAACCAATGGCATCCCATACCATCACGCAGGGTGATACGCCTGTATGGCGATGACGGATACACGCTTCCAATGTGCGTTCACCGCGATGTTGCCAAACACGGATGCGACCATCATGATGCTGTAAACAGAACCTGGATTCATCCGAAAATATGACGTTTTGCCATTCGTGCACCCAGGTCCGTCGTTGAGTACACCATCGCAGGCGCTCCTGTCTGCGATGGTGCGTCAAGGGTAACCGCAGCCATGGTCTCCGAGTTGATAGTCCATGCTGCTGCAAACGTCGTCGAACTGTTCGTGTAGATGGTTGTTGACTTGCAAACGTCCCCATCTGTTGACTCAGGGATCGAGATGTGGCTGCACGATCCGTTACAGCCATGCGGATAAGATGCCTGTCATCTCGACTGCTAGTGATACCAGTCCGCTGGGATCCAGCACGGCGTTCCGTATTGCCCTCCTGAACCCACCGATTCCATATTCTGCTAACAGTCATTGGATATCGACCAACGCGAGCAGCAATGTCGCGATACGATAAACCGCAATCGCGATAGGCTACGATCCGACCTTTATCCAAGTCGGAAACGAGATGGTACGCATTTATCCTCCTTACACGAGACATCACAACAACGTTTCACCAGGCAACGCCGGTCAACTGCTGTTTGTGTATGAGAAATCGGTTGGAAAATTTCCTCATGTCAGCACGTTGTAGGTGTCGCCACCGGTGCCAACCTTGTGTGAATGCTCTGAAAAGCTAATCATTTGCATATCACAGCATCTTCTTCCTGTCGGTTAAATTTCGCGTCTGTAGCTCGTCATCTTCGTGGTGCAGCAATTTTAATGGCCAGTAGTGTACAATACCGATCGTGTCTATAACTGCCTTACTGTGCTTTACCTGCCCCTTTTAGACGGACGCCCTTTCTGTGGTTCCCTCAGACATTCTAACCTAAAAAACCGTCCAGTCCCTTCCACACAGCCACCGCTACCCGTGTCGCCGCCTCCTGTGTGTAGTGCACTCTCGAACAGGGTGGACGACTACATGTGGCTTAGAAACATCTTCAGCCACAGATAACGCCCGAAATCTGTTCGTCAAACGATTTGGGGAGGTCCTACGATCGGCCCCTCGGAAAGTTTTTTGCTGCCTGCCATACTTTGGAATGATCTCCCACTCGGCCGCAGGTGAGGGGTCAACCCTAGTGCAGGCAATACCTGGGACAGCCACAGCAGTGGACAGATCGGGGGACACATGGGACGTACTCGACGTCCCTTACATCCCTGCGTCTGACCCCCCCACAGTGATGCCCCTTGGCAGCAGACTCAGGCTGTGTGACGGAAGCCAACGCAGCCTGGAGCTGTGAGCGAAGGGTCACCAACTCAGTTCGCATCTGTATACAACAACCACAGGTCCTATCCATTACTGCAGGCGCTCCTGTTTGAAGCTCGTAAAAATATATAACAAACGAACGGTGTACTCGGCTTATTAGCAGCAGGAATTCGAAGTGTTCTCTCTTTACCGACACAGAGCTGCACTAAACAAAACTAAAAAAGGCCTGTACAATACGAGGGTCGATAACAACAGCGGTATTGTACGCTACGCTGTTATTAAAATAGAAGGTTGTGTCTCGTAAGGACTCAAACACACAAGAAATTACAAAAAATAATCTAGTAACTACCCATGTATCTGTTAATAAGTCACTCCTGTTGGAAGCTCGTAAAAATATATAACAAACGAACGGTTTACTTGCCTTATTAGCAGCAGGGACACGAGGTGCTCTGTCTCTGACAGTCTGTCAGACAATGAGCATTCCAAACACCATGTAGATTATTTAAAACGTTTATGTCTGCTACGTTTAGGTTCATCAGATGATGCTTCGATCGAATTCCAAATGGATTTTAACTAGGGTACATACTAATAACCCACAAATTGTCGGGTACATGAGTTCCTTTCAGGTGACTGCATGACGGAAGAAACTTGGACACATGTCACATCACAATGAGCTCCATCCAGCTTGATAATGGTGGTTCCGTAGTCTCAGTGCAGAGACTGGGTATGGGACTGGTTCTATAAACTCCAGTGGCCAAGCTGATGCTCTCACAGCTGGCTTGCATTTAGTATCTTCAGCCGCTAAGATCGTGTAGATCCATATACACTGCAGATTTAATCGAGGCTGCACGTAATGAAGCTTATATAAAATTCTGGCAAGCACTTCCGTGTGATTCTAAGTTTTCCCATTAAGACATTTAGATACGTCTCTCACCGCCTCTCCTTCAAGGTCTGTCATGGAGAAGTAAAGTAAGTACATATCCGGAAGTAGGTTGAATAACTTCGCCGAATTCTTGAAACCTAGAGAAGTGCCCCTCAGGTGCTGGTCAGTTATATTACAAACACCATGGGAATTATTAAAATTTATGCATGCAGTTTTGTCTGCGAAAAACTTAAAACCTGAAGTATCTGACAATTTTTTAATCTCTTGACGAAAACCAGTGCTTAGAACCACTTGTAAGACTCTCTCATCAATTTCTATCCTACCTTGTAGGAACTTAGTTGGAAAAAACCTTGTTTTTAACTGTATTTGTGTAAGTAGGACTACAATAATAATGCGTCTATAAATGTTAACACTGATCATTTATACATAAACTATTTTATATGCAGGGCACCCGCAGCTGCCAAAGGTAATGATGAATGAAAACACCGCTGACAGTTGGTAAAACTTGGTTTTAATTGGCCATACGACCGGTATCACGGCTTAGTGCCGCACCTTCCGGTGCTACAAAAATTATTACACTAATCCACCATAGGTAAGCCAAACGTTCTTAAATATTGACAGTATTCTTTGAAAGGTAATATCTTGAGTAAGAACGTTGGAACTAAGAACTTTCTTAATCGAGGTATTACCTTTCACAGGATATTGTCAATATTTAAGAACGTTTGGCTTGCCTATGACGGATTAATGTAATAATTTTTGAAGCACCTGAAGATGCAGCTGTAATCCGTGAAACCGGTAGTGCGGTGAATTAAAACTAAGTTTTACCAGTTGTCAGCCGCGTTTTCATTCATCTTTTATACATATCCTATTAACTGAATCGTTCCACACCATTTCCATAAATGAATCGTTCAAATTGTCTTCCGAACTTGTACCTAACTAATTAACTAACTAACTAGCTGACGAGACACCGTGTAAGTGTATGGAGTAGTTAAGTCACTCCATTAGCATTCGGGAGGAGCGAGGTTCAGCACCATCTACCATCATCCAGTTTTAAGTTTTCGTGATATCCCGTCATCGATCAACTCGAATATTGCTATGTTTCCTTTCAAAATCAATATCCTTGCGTAATCTGAACTTGCTCTCCGTATTTAACGACCGAATCGTTGACAGGATCCTAAACTATAATTTTTCTTCCTTACGATTATTTTAGGATGGAACTTAGTCTAAATTCTTAATGCCAAAATGTGTACCAAATTTTGTACTGCTAGCTGTATATGATAAGCCGGCCGCTGTGGCCGAGCGGTTCTAGGCGCTTCAGTCTGGAACCGCGCTGCTGCTACAGTCGCAGGTTCGAATCCTGCCTCGGGCATGGATGCTTGTGATGTCCTTAGGTTAGTTAGGTTTAAGTAGTTCTAAGTCTAGAGGACTGATGACCTAAGATGTTAAGTCCCATAGTGCTTAGAGCCATCTTGTATATGATATGGTAAATGAAGAAAACTTCACAAACTTTGATCCCTAAAAAGGCATTGTATTGGATGACCGGTTTCGATAGAGCTATGATGTCATCGTCGGATTCCATCCCTTAAAATTTTTGCAACATATTATCCACCAGTGTTACAAATTACAAAAGCATAAGATCTGGTGATGACATCATAGCTCTGTCGAAACCAGTCATCCAATAAACAGCTTTTTAGAGATCTTGACTTGTGAAGTTTTCTTCAGTTACATAGATGGAAGGAATGTATGTACACAATACGGTCAAACGAACATTAGGAGTTGAATACTGCTTCACAGCATGGTGGTTTTTTTTTCTTTTTATCATCAGAGCCGCCATTGGGGGCAACGGAGCGTCCCAAACACGAGAAGAGGCCCTCTCAGTTGCGGCACTCACAAGTATCCGCGCCATAAACCCGCAATGGATTCAAGCAATGCCGGGAGAGCACAATACCGTCTGCCTCTCCAGGTCCTCTGTCTCCTCTTGCTACCAGATCGTTTGTCTTCTGTTGATTCCAGGCATCAGAAAAGGTACGACCTGCCATGACAAAATCTAAGGCACCGATTAATCAATCCCTCCCTGCAACTGAGGAAGCTTCCCAATCAGGATGGCGCTGTGGTAGGATACTGAATTACTGTTCGGGAGGACGGCGATTCAAATCTCTTTCCGGCCATCCAGATTTGATTTTTTCGTAAATCACTAAATCACTACAGGTGAAGGTCAGAGTGGTTTCTTTGAATGGCCCGGATCGATTTCCTTTTCCCTTCTTCCCCAAAACTAGTTTGTGTTCTGTATCTAATGACCTGCAATTGACCCGTGCCCTCTAGTGCAGAAAACTAGTTGGGGTATCCGAGGTACATGTATTCGAGCTTCTCTGAACTCTGATCGCTGAATAGAAGGGCCTCATTGCGAAATATTAATTAGACAGTCTGTTAACGGACCACATCGATGATGACAACGTTTTGTTCCGTATTATGGCAAATAATGAGACTCTCCGTTTGCACAGAAACCAAAGCCACGAGCGTGGAATGGAAACACCACAGCTAACCACCCCAAAAAAGAAAAGAAAAAAAACACACGCTTTCGAAACTTTTGAGACAGTTGCTTCGTTCTTCATTAAACTGTCTCTGCAATACTTGATTCTGAAACATTGCCTAAGCTACACCATGATATAAAAAGAAAACTGAGTGACCGAGGAACCATCTTCTCCAGCTATTCTAGCAGCTATTTATCATAAATCTCTGAACAGTTGGTCATATCGTGGGACTGAAAAAAATGTTGGTTCAGGGCTCTCATACTATCACAGTGGTATATCTACAGTTCATAGTGCAAGTTTCTGCCACTAGTCGGCGCCATAGTACATCGCTGTAAATGTAAAACCAAACTGAAAATTTAAGAAACCAAGGTAGTGGAACAGGTCCATTTCTGATTTATACATCACACCCCTTTCGCCTCCACTCTTCTCCCTTCCCTCTCTGGCCAATCTTAGCGATGTATTAAAATGAGGCAGCCCATTATTATGTAGATTCAAGCTACTGTCACTAAGTTCAGAGATATATGCATCATTTCTGAAACTTTCACTCGAAAGTTAAATACGTTTACATCAAATGGCTGAAATACTTGCCTCTGAATTGTACACACACAAAATGGTGTCATGAAATACTGCAAATTATGTTATAAAATTGTTTGTAGACTGTCTTCCCAGCCACATTTGTAAATTTCAGTAGAATGTATATAGTATTCATTACAGAATTTGAGATGAGCATAAAATATACACTCCATAAATGGTTCATCATCAGCACTCACTAATGTAATGTAATTAACAAATTCGCAATACATAGTTGTTGAAGATGAGTTTTACTTTAAATACTGTTCCACAAAACTTCTAAATACAAGTCATGTAAGGCACACAGAGCCTCAAATTAATTATTTTCCACATCTATCAAACCTGGTGAGTACCAAAATGTTTTTTCCAAGTATAAAATATCTACAAAAATACGTCAGCACCACAAAATGCGCCATGTTCACATCCAATGTCACAACATTATACAAGCACACACACACACACACACACACACACACACACACACACACACACACACACAGATATATATATATACATATTAGTTAGTTGCTGAAAATACTTTCAATTTAAATACTATTCTACAAAACTTCAAAACGCGAAATAAAATCAACTGCTGCTTTACGATCGCATTGCTTGTTCTTACAAACAGATGGCTGCACTTGTAACCACCTGAAAACATTCATCAGCAACGCAAAAAGTGCAATGTTTACATGAAGTTTCACAATGTTATTTTGCACATACACTCACATATTCGTCAATTTGGTGTCCACGACATAACTCTGAACTCCCTCAACGTTATTTCCATGCCTAAATAGTTGCAAATAATAGACAGTCGACATTGTAAGCTATGCATAAAAAGTGGATATAATAAAACTAATCTGATGAGGTCTATAACTGCAGGAAATACATGTTTGCTGTAATACTACGCAAACATAAAACCACATAGGCATTCTGAATGTAATTTATTGAACCTAGTCTGGGTGTAAGTGTCAATACATCCTCAAATGAAGTGTTTCCACATCTGTAAGTATTACAACAAGATCCAAATATGAAAAGTGTGTTCAACCTGATGCTGTATTATAGAATTTACTATCATCGCCTACCATTTTTATAAATTTTCACCACCGGTTTTGGGAGGGGCGAAGATTATGTATCACTAGCAAATATAATCTATTCCTAGTACTACTTTTGAACTAAGATGTAGTCAGAACTATGGCTTTCCAAGACTTCATTAAACTACTAAATAACATCACACTCACAGAAACACTATTTTAGGAAGGAATGAAGGTATTGGATGTTCTTATTATGATGTACCACTTAAAATACAGTACATAGTGAGATGTTAGCTTTGTTTACGCAAAACATGACCAACGATGATGACAGATTAAATATCGCCATTGATGATGACAGAATCGACAACTCGAATATTTGAACTTAAGAGCAAGCTAATATTGTATTCTATCGAGCACAAAACACACTTTGAAAGCATAATGGACTTTAAAATTAAATATATCAACATCGAAATCGAATGTACAACTTATTAAAATACACAGAGCTCGGTTACTGACGCTACTTAAATAAATTATAAGTCAAGAGATGAGCATAATTAGATCTATGTACCACGCACTGAATTAATATTAATATATAAAAATGGGTTACACACTCATGAGAACTACTGCATATCTAACTTGGTGTGTGGGTGGGTGTTTTTTGCAGTCTAACTTTTCTGTATGTAACTGAATTTAATGCATGGCAAAGCGTTTGAACTACACTCTTCCGCTAAACTATGTCTCAATGAATGAGCTGCGTGTATTTTAATAATTTTGCATTTTTTAAATTTCCTGCCATCTGTCATCTTGGATTGTTAAATTTCTCATCAATTGGGATTTTTGATTTTTTCCAATATCTGCCCTCCATTGTTATTTTTAAATTTTGTGCCACCAACCATCATGGATCTTTAAATTTCACTCCGCCGTCTTGAATTTTTTAGTTTGCCGCCATCACCAGTGACTTAAGTGACACCGACTACGTCTTTGTGTTGTTTTTTATTTGTTTTGTTTTATGTGTTTCTCTTTTTTTGTTTTTAAGGAAAGCAAAAGGGAGGTTCGCCCTCCAATTTAAAAACATACACATTTACTCCACCAGTAATTGTGACTGGGGTCCTCGCATTGCCTGAGCATCCTAGCATGTCTTCTGGTACCTTTTGTTGGGTCAACATTTTTCTTTCTAAAGTCATCTGCATTACAACGTATTCATCGTGTCTCACCACAGATGATCCAGCTGTGCGACAGATTGCGTAGAGCCCTCCAGAGGCAGTTAGAAAAATATTATCTATATCTGGGGATACAAGCTATCGTACAATGCCGTTCCTGCATATACACTCCTGGAAATGGAAAAAAGAACACATTGACACCGGTGTGTCAGACCCACCATACTTGCTCCGGACACTGCGAGAGGGCTGTACAAGCAAGGATCACACGCACGGCACAGCGGACACACCAGGAACCGCGGTGTTGGCCGTCGAATGGCGCTAGCTGCGCAGCATTTGTGCACCGCCGCCGTCAGTGTCAGCCAGTTTGCCGTGGCATACGGAGCTCCATCGCAGTCTTTAACACTGGTAGCATGCCGTGACAGCGTGGACGTGAACCGTATGTGCAGTTGACGGACTTTGAGCGAGGGCGTATAGTGGGCATGCGGGAGGCCGGGTGGCCGTACCGCCGAATTGCTCGACACATGGGGCATGAGGTCTCCACAGTACATCGATGTTGTCGCCAGTGGTCGGCGGAAGGTGCACGTGCCCGTCGACCTGGGACCGGACCGCAGAGACGCACGGATGCACGCCAAGACCGTAGGATCCTACGCAGTGCCGTAGGGGACCGCACCGCCACTTCCCAGCAAATTAGGGACACTGTTGCTCCTGGGGTATCGGCGAGGACCATTCGCAACCGTCTCCATGAAGCTGGGCTACGGTCCCGCACACCGTTAGGCCGTCTTCCGCTCACGCCCCAACATCGTGCAGCCCGCCTCCATTGGTGTCGCGACAGGCGTGAATGGAGGGACGAATGGAGACGTGTCGTCTTCAGCGATGAGAGTCGCTTCTGCCTTGGTGCCAATGATGGTCGTATGCGTGTTTGGCGCCGTGCAGGTGAGCGCCACAATCAGGACTGCATATGACCGAGGCACACAGGGCCAGCACCCGGCATCATGGTGTGGGGAGCGATCTCCTACACTGGCCGTACACCACTGGTGATCGTCGAGGGGACACTGAATAGTGCACGGTACATCCAAACCGTCATCGAACCCATCGTTCTACCATTCCTAGACCGGCAAGGGAACTTGCTGTTCCAACAGGACAATGCACGTCCGCATGTATCCCGTGCCACCCAACGTGTTCTAGAAGGTGTAAGTCAACTACCCTGGCCAGCAAGATCTCCGGATCTGTCCCCCATTGAGCATGTTTGGGACTGGATGAAGCGTCGTCTCACGCGGTCTGCACGTCCAGCACGAACGCTGGTCCAACTGAGGCGCCAGGTGGAAATGGCATGGCAAGCCGTTCCACAGGACTACATCCAGCATCTCTACGATCGTCTCCATGGGAGAATAGCAGCCTGTATTGCTGCGAAAGGTGGATATACACTGTACTAGTGCCGACATTGTGCATGCTCTGTTGCCTGTGTCTATGTGCCTGTGCTTCTGTCAGTGTGATCATGTGATGTATCTGACCCCAGGAATGTGTCAATAAAGTTTCCCCTTCCTGGGACAATGAATTCACGGTGTTCTTATTTCAATTTCCAGGAGTGTAGTTCCAGAAATTAAGCACATCGTTTGGGCCAATAAGTAATGAACCACATGGCTTCGGATCCATTTCATGGTGTTGGTCCTCGACCTTGGATAGTACGTTTCGTCCATATGGAGAAGAGTATTAGTAGTAACGTGTGTCAGTGTTCGCTGCAGTAGAAAAGCCAACACTTGTTTGATGAAGTACCAGATCACTGTGGACTCTCCACAGCTAACACAGTGTTTGTTTGTGCCAATTACATTACAGTGCACGCAGTGTCAGGATTCTGCCATGTGGATTTTATGTAGACGTTCCTGTGTGATCTGTCTCCTATTGACTGGCTCATACCAAGTGGACTGGGTGTCCGAGTCAAGTATAGCTACATGGACTATACGCCATCCTGGAGTATTTCATTTCCACCATATTCGATTCTCGTCTCTTCTGGGGGCATAGTAAATTTCCTTTGACACCGACAACGGTAGAACCAGGAAAGCATCACGTGTGTAACTGAATTCCAAATAAAAACGTCCCACGTAGAAGAATGGTGCCAGGATGTTATGCAACGACACTGGTGACTCTAGGGAGGCTGATGCTAAAGTTACCAGCAGCAGCCTCGTGAGGGTGGTGGGAGAGCGATGCCACAACCGTAAATGTAAACTAACTAACAAGGCCACCACTCTGTCGTAGCCGTAGTCCTCCCTTGTCCTTGAGAAGGGTAACGGATTCATATCGAACTTTGAACAAAATTCCTTTGCCAAGGAAGTAGCCGAGAGTTGGCATAAAGCTGCAGACCATTGGGTTCGAAACTGAAAGTGCCTGTGCGACGTGCAGGATGCGCCATACTAGGTAGACATTGGTATACTGCGTCCTTTGGAAGATGTTCAAAGTCCACAGGCGGTGATCTGCTATCCCTGCTCTAATTTGGCGCAGGAGGCGCCTATAACTATGGATTGTCGTACAGTGCATATCGTTCGTGAAGTCTAAACCCAAGCATCTCATCTAGCCACTCATGTCTAGTGGGGGAGACACTGTCACATAGTAATCCCGCCCCGATTCGCATGGCTACTGACTTTCAGACGTTAATGCGGCTGCCTGAGACTGCCTCATATGTCGTGATCCATTCGATGGCGATCTCCATATCATCACGGCCACAGAGTACCAGCATCAAGACATCTGCATAAGCAGTGCATTGGAAGGTGGCAATATCGAGCACTAACCCAGTCAGTCTATGGCGTAAGCCACATAACAGGGGTTTTAAGGCCAACGCATATAATATCATTGATAATGGACAACAATGGGGCACTGAGCGGCTTTTCTGAATGGTTACTGTTAAACGACCATTAATGAGCACTCTCGATGACACATCACATAGTAGGTGCATCATCACTTCGATAAAGTGGTCTGGGTATCGCATGTCCCACAAAACTGCAGTAAAGAAGGAGTGATCAGCTCAGTCAGATTCTTGACTGAAGCCTATGGGTGCCAGCGCACATGGTGTACAATGAATCTTCATCAGTGTTAACAAGTCCTTATATCGGCAAAGAGTTGTACATGTGTTGTGGGGTCCCCAATAATGCTTGATCTTGTGAAATTGCATACGTCTGAAACGCTTAGCCTTTAATTGGTGGAAATTTTCGTGTCACTATTCAGCAGCGTCAAGAACCAATAATCACGGATAAGGGACCCGCCATTAGGTTTATGAACAGGCACTGTCTGTTGTATCCTGCCAACTCGTCAAATATGAGGTGCCTAGGAAACCTGCTTTCTCGGATCGCTAGACAACATTTCAAGCACATCATATTAATGAAACTAGGACGTGCCTAGGCGGCGCGGCGCCTATGTCTTCTTCATGTAGAGGGCGCAGCCTTTGCGTTGTCCGAGAGAGGGGTCAGTCACCATGCTATTGGTTGACGTCTTCTTCACAGCCTTCTCTGCTCTAGCGGTCCCGCCTAGCGTGCCGGTGCTTGACTTTATGCTGGAACACTATCAGTCCTTGTAAGAAGTTTATAGCAAGCACTACATCTGGAGACACCAGTCCTTGGCATATCTCTGTCCAGTACAGCACCAACAGCTGCTTGAAGGTCCAATAAAACTCCAAAGTGAGGCCCCTTAGTCCTGGCTCCTGTTGACTGTGCCTCTGCCAATGGCATCAGCCACCTTGTCTTCTGACATGTCTCCGATCAAGACTGCTTCCAATGTCTGCAGTATGGGCACGTGGATCAACCCTGACACGACCGTAACGACCTCCAGATCTGGTTGCTGCACTGAATATATTCGTGTATAATGGTCACGAAAAGCCTTGGCTATACCCTTTGTTTATTGAGAAATCTACCATCCTCAGTGTCTACAATGTGGAACAGCACCCACAGTTGCCATTTGCACTCCAGGAACATGTGATACACTGAGGGACATTCTGGGAGGAAGTGGTCTTGTGCACATGTGCATATTACAGCTCCTTCTAAATGGAGGCTCGTGAGAGAAACGATCTTTGATTTGGCACAGTTGATTGGTGCCTGTCTGTCTGGAAAGGGTGGCTGTTCTGAAAATTCTCTGAGGATAGGAAAGTAAAAGTCCATTGTGTGTCTGTGCCACACAGGTGCTTCTCTGCTGTATGTCATGAAGGTTCAATTGAGGGCCGGTTTGCACAGTCAGTCAGCCATCTTAGGGCTGAGGGATGATGACTATGACATTGGACAAACGTCTTATTCCACACATCTTCCACAGCTACATGACAGGCCAGAGAGGACAAGTGGGTGGTTTTGAGCTTTCATGGGCTCCTTCTTCGCCATACCCTGAGAGGACCCAGTGCTATGGCACAGATACAGGCCGAGTGATGCGAAAAAGTTGTTGGCCATAGTTCTGCATTACATATCGCCGCCAACAGCGAGTGAGTGACAAAAATCTGGTGTAGTCAGATGGATGACTGTCTGGTTAAGTGAGTATAGCCATGTCTATCACCATCGATGTGGTGCCATGTGTCCAGAAGTTGAAAACTACAGATGAGTATGTCAAGCTCAGAGCAAGGGGGATGGTGCAGAAGCTCGTCCAAATGTGCTTGTTTGCAACTGAAGTCTCTCGTAATCACTAGATCGTCTAGACGTCCCTCGCAGAGCAGCATGATGTCCCTTGCAAAAAAAAACTGGAGCGTTCCCGCCATCAGTCTATACCAGAAAGGGCATGAACATGAGGGGTTGGACTCCGTTCCTCATAGCGGCCATGCTCTGTGCATTGGGGAGATATTGAACGTCGTCGCCTACCAAGCCCTCTCTATGTATGACGGCAACGCCTCTGCTGCTGGGCAAAGCGTTGGATACATTAGTTGTGTGACCAAAGAGGTCAGGAAAGCTGGCTATGTGGACCTCTTACAGGAGATTGATATCAATGTCTGCAGCATTAAACATGTCATGCAACATGGAGAATTTATGGCCCTTCCTTTTAGTGCTGAGGTTGATTGTTGCCATTCGAAAATTTGTTGCATTGTCTCTACCTCAGATGGTGTCATCATGGACGACGATAGAAGGTGATACCGTCGTCTAAACGCCGCAGCCTCACTGCCACTTACTTGGTCACGGAAGCGGTAAGGGCATATTAGGTATCGCCCTTATCTTCTTCCTTCTCTTCTATCATTGCGTCGCTTTCAGCGTCGTCTGCCCATGGGTTGTAAGTTGCCAGCTCCTGTTGTGTAGAAGCTCCAAAGGTCGGAGCCATATTTCTTTCCTACAGGTAGCTAACAGAGGTGCAGCTTCGCTGGACGTCGTAGCCAGCAGGTGGGAGGAGACGAAGAGACCGCGCCTTGAGTGTGGAAGGTGTCAGATCGGCCCTCCCCAGCAGGTGGCGCGTCCTCTATGCCCTCTGCAACGCCATCACCTTCCTTTTCTGTCGTGAGAAGCAGTCAATAGTTGGAAGGTGCATCATGTCTCTTTTTATGTTTGCGAGGTTACTGTAGCTCACAGACATGAATTGCCATGTCAGGGTGAGGCTGTTGATCGGTCGCCATCGCTCCCTGAGCAAGGAAGGTCGAGGTCAGCACGACCCATATTTTCTTGAAATTTGCCTTTTGATGGGTGTCGTGGGCTCTGCAGTATTGTCATTTCTGAGCCACATGGCTGATCACATTTCCATATTGTCGGAAAGCCCCATTTACGACGTCGGCCAGCACCTCAAAGGGGAGTTCAGAGACTCTAAATGTGCACGAGCCCAGGCGTGTACGGTCCACTGTAACTACCTTGATGCGAGCACCGGAGAGTCTGAACTTATATGAGTTCGCGAATTTGTTGAACACAGTTGTGTATCTCTGGCCTTAATGGAGAAATGGATGCCCGTGACGTCCAAGGTATCCAGACGTAGATCATCTCGTAAGAATCGCTCAACCTCATATGTGCGTGGTCTTGCATGATCGAATTCAAAAGTTATTTTAATCGTTGTCTGTCTATAGTAGTGCGCCATATATAGAACGTGTGCCTTACGACTCGCAACAGCTAGGAAGTATACAACTGCCTGCACGCGGTTCCGCTGGCGAGACACAAACTGACGTCTGCGCCTCACTGCTGCTAGTAGTAAACTGACCAACAGAGCCACCTAAGCACGACTCACGAGCCGTCCTCGAAGCCAGTAGTTCCGCCAATACCTTGTCTCCTACCTTTGAGATTTGACAGAAGCTCTCCTGAGAAACTTGTAAGACAAGCACTCCTAGAAGAAAGGATATTGCGAAGACATGGCTTAGCCACAGACTAGGGGCTGTCATCAGAATAAAATTTTCACTTTTCAGCGAAATGTGTGCTGATATGAAACTCCCTGGCAGAAAAAACTGTGTGCTGGACCAAGACTCGGGCTCTGAACCTTTGCCTTACGCTTACAAGACTTCTACCAAATTTTCATTTCGTTTCTATTCATTTTTTTTTTTTCGTCACTGTTCGTTGCATTTGGTCTGAACGGACGCCACGTGACATCTATCCGAGGTAATTGTTGGTTTCTTCATTCAGTTTTTTCGCTGCCCTCTATTATAAAAAAAAAAAGGCTGAGAGAAGCAATCAACGATGAGTTTGAACGGATGTCATGTGACTTCCGCCCAGACCAACTGCAACGAACAATAACGAACAAAATGAATAGGGAGGAAAAAATTGGTAGAGGACTGCCTGTTCAAGGCAAAGATCCTAAGTTCGAGTCTCAGTCCGGCACACGATTTTAATCTGCCAGGAAATTTCATATCAGCGTACAATTTGCTGCAAAGCGAAACTTTGTTTACGCGATTGTTGTGATAAAACCTTCACATGAAACTAATCTTGTCAGTTCGCCAGATTTCCGCTGTGTTTCGACGAAGATGGAGGTAGCGCATTTCTAGAAAAGTTGCAGACATGCCGCTTATTACTTGAAAAGGTACAGCAACCAGCAACTTTTTATATAGCTTTATTTAAGCCAAAATGCGTTTCTGGCTTACACCGAAGCAATCGACAAAAACAATTTTTTCTGAAGATAAAAATTAATTACGACAGTTGAAAATGGTTGAAATCCCAAAAGGATCGGAGCATATATAAAGTAAGGTAAAAGGTGTCTAGTTACTGTATTTCTTAAAGTAATTTAATACACAGCTACGGAGCCAGCCACTAGTGTTCTGGATAAAATAACCCTGCATATTGAAGCGGTTGGTACACTGATTTTGTTCAAATGGTTCAAATGGCTCTGAGCGCTATGGGACTTAACTTCTGAGGTCATCAGTCCCCTAGAACTTAGAACTACTTAAACCTAACTAACCTAAGGACATCACACACATCCATGCCCGAGGCAGGATTCGAACCTGCGACCGCAGCGGTCGCGCGGTTCCAGACTGTAGCGCCTAGAACCGCTCAGCCACTCCGGCCGGCCTGATTTTGTTGCAGGGACACCTCACTCAAAGCTTCATCTGCATGTCCAGCGCATGTTCCACTTTAGTTTGAATGAACGTAGTATGTTGATGTTAAACTGGTTGATGAGATGAATAAGGTAATCAGGCCATTTACAAAAACATGTAATACGGACTTCCAAATCATCTCCCGACAAATCTAAGACTACAGTTTTCGATAGACATAACATCCCACATAAACAGGAAAAGTACTTGACAACGGCTGCAATCAGGTATCCCCGACATCAAATACTCTTAAATACGATTTCAGATACAACAGATAAATCAGAGAAGAATTTTATAAACAGCAGTGATTCGACAGAATCGTATGTTTTTTGCTTTGGCTGCTGTCAACTGGAAGGGAGATGCCGAGAATTCCTTCAAATGTATGACTTTCCTCAGGGAACAGTCTAGGCAACAACCAGTTTCTTTATCGCTGGTATGTGGAGGTGGTGGGGCAGGGTGGAGGGAATTGTTACATTATATACTGTCTGTCATAATCGCACAGTGGTTTGTGGAGTACGGGTGTAGGAATTGTTATTCTTGTACTCATTCACTCGTCGAAGGTGAGACAGAAGACATTACAATTTAACTCCATATCTTACCCACTGAGTCACAAAATTCATTTATGCAGAAAGAACGTGCTACGTTATCATTACTTAGACGTAACATGGAACGAGTAATCACGCTCATTGAAGTAAACATTCCTGGAGTTGAAAAACAGCGGAAACTTTGAGAAGGAATACGGCGACAGCATCAGCTGGGCTTCCTATTAGACTTCACACGTAGTCTGCAGCCTCTCTGTCAGAGATCGCTGCGAAAGAAAACTGTCCCAACAAGCTTTGATGAAGGGCAAGTAACTCCCACTCCTAAGAACCACAATGCAAGTGATTGTAAAGTCATAAATCTATATCACGAACCTAAATTTGGTAAAATGAGTTCTTGAAGAAAATAAGCTATCAAAAAATCAGATCAGATTTTGTGAAACATCATTTGCACTTTTATGCGACTGGCACGAAATTTGAATAGATATTATCTTTCTGATGTAGAGACACGCCTATCATCTTTCGTTTATGTCGCACAGCTCCTTCTTGATGTTGCCATTTCTTCCGTCAGTGTGTTATAGATAGAAAGAGACTGTGATATGGCTCACTCATATGTTTGAGCTCGAAATGGGCGAATTTCGACTATAAAACCGTGTCGGAGTCTCATTCAGTGACGAAAATATTTATTTTTCGAAAATATTTCGTTTTAGGAGTGACGTTTAACCTTGTGGCCGTGTGGCGTGGGATTTGGTTTGTTTTCCCTCTGCGAGCCCAGGCGTTATCGAAGTCAGGATTTAATGCACTTAGGGCGTCCCAGGAATTCAGGGATAGGACAGGAACGCTCATTTGAAGGGAAAAGGTTCATGTGGGCATATGAGCTATTCCGAAAGGGATCTGAGATGGAACACATTTAATGTTCATTTGTTTTGTGGCTAGTGGCGCACACGTACGAGGTCAGTGAGAAAAGTAATGATACTGACAACAATACGAGTGATGTGGCAACGCTGTGGTGTTCTACTTGTGTAGACCGCTGTGTTCATCCCTTCCAGGGGCTCAGTCCGAGTTTCAGCTCCATACAGCCACCACTTGATTTTTGAGAGCGCTTTCATTGAAGTCGTGTTTTTGTTATATGTTACGAAAATGTAACAGCGGGATTTAGAGCATTGTTAAGCCATCAAGTTTTGTACTAAACTCACAGAATCAACGAGCGTGACCTCTGAAAAGTTGAAACAGACCTATGGGGTACATTCTTATCAAGAGCATAAACAAGTTTTTCGTTGGCACAAATCATTTTTGGAAGGCCGAGAACACGTTGAAGATGAACCTCGTTAAGGTAGACCTCCAACTTTAAATGCGTACGTTCTGTGGTGAAATTTTTCATCCACTGTCAACCAAATGTTTTACAGAGATATTATGGAAAAGCTCAGGAAAAGGGTGATTCGAGTGAGACCGGACATTGCAGACAAGTGGATGCTGCATCATGGTAACGCCCCATATTACACGACCACATCCATCACTGAATTTTTGACCGCAAATCGCATTCCTGTTGTTCCACAGTCCTGCTATTCACCTGATCTGAGTCCTTGTGACTATTTCATTTTCTCTAAATTGAAAAATGTGTTAAAAGGACGTCTTTTTGGACTCTGGAGAACATTGAAAAGAATGTGAACGACATGTGAAACGCTGTACTAGTTGAAGTCTTTCAGCGCTGCTACCATGTCTGGGAACGACTCCGCCGATATATAGATTCCGAAGGGAACTACTTTGAGAAGGACAATAATGTTCTTTGCAAAAAAAACTTTGGTAAATAAAAGAATCAATCTCATCTCTTTTCTCACACACCTCGTATGTGTCTTACTCGTTCAACGCGTTTGACGTGTTATTCTAGTCCAACCGACCTCGTTGCTCTCGATGTCTTTCTGCCCCTAAACTAACCCACTGAAAGCGCGGTTGCCCGTGGTGTGTTGTGACTGAAGTAGGACGATGGACTGAGAGTGTATGAGAGAGAAGCATTGGTTCACTGTGTTTGTACATGCGCTGCTAAAATGCCACACATCTACACCATCGAATAACATGCAGATGTGACGTATGTTTACGGCTTCTGCTATGGTAGTGTTCTACTGCTGTCGTAGAATGCCGTTCCCGCTCTCCGACACATCGAACTCCTGATCGTAGAATGTTTATCAGAATTTCCAGCACATTGCGTGAAACAGGTGTTCTTCCAACTTTTCAGTTTCGCAGGAAAATCCATACGATACAGTGTAAATCAATTTCCAGTTTTCTATGAATTTTTGGTGTAGCAGAACGAACGACAGAATTAATCGCATGTTTTGGAAAATTCGTTTGTTGAATATCTTCAGGACGTTCCTTTGGCCACGCAGACTGCAATGTACTTCCAGTATGACGGGGCCCGTCCACATTTTACCAGACGTGTGAGGGAACCTCTCAACCCCACTTACTCTAATCGTGGCCATGGTAGTACAGTTAACTTGCCACCAAGATCGCCACATCTTAAGCCGTTATGTTTTTGTTTATGGGGTTGGCTGAAGTCAGGTGTGCTAACTAAAGTTGAATACACGAGATGAATTGCTTGGTTGCATCATGGACGCTGCTGGCCTCATTAGGGAACGTACAGAGGTGCCCATACAAGCACACAACATATGCTCCAAAAAGTGCACAAATGCACTGAAGTCGACGGTGGGATATTCGAACATTTATTGAGAATTCTATAACAGCTGTAAAGTGACGTGTATGATATTTCTTAGAGGTAAATCTGTTAAAATACGTATTTTTCAATTGACACTTTGTAAAATTCGTTTTGTAGTGTTTACTAACTTTTATACATGAGTACACTATACATATGAAAACCTGACTGTGTACTGAATAATACAAAAATAAATAACATTCTACATTAAACGTATTCTGACTCGGAAACCATTTGGAAAAGGGAATATGTTAATATCAAATGTTTCTCTTCAGGTTGTCGTTCCTGTGGTATCACTGAATATCGACCATTCCTCCTGGGCCACCCTGTGTTAATTAACATCTTTACTCGACAAAATCAAATGAACACCTCACTGCTTGCCCATGAACGACACCAATTTTGCCCATTATTTTCCATTTCAATTGAAAAATCTCAGCTTGACAGCTAGCTCGTGACACAGTCGCTGTGAAAAGGGGAGTGTATGAAGTTGAAAATTCGGTTGATATCTAAACCGATAGCAATATCTCCTAAATAGACTTCTTCTGTTCGACAGCTGGATCCTTATAATGAAATTCTACAACGGCGCATCACACAAGAATAAAAACTTTGTGTTGTAAAGTGGCGGTCTTTCGACGCGATTATGCTTCACCTTATCACAAAGTATTGATAACTCGAGTAAACTCATCTCATTGTAGATCCTACTTAAATATAATACCGCATTACAACGTGTGCAGATAATTGTGGTATTTGTATGCTGTACACACAAAGAACGCTTGCTTAACAAGCGCTATGTCTGGACACGCTACTTCATTTTTGGTGTATCCGCCGTGCAGCAGTACAGTTTCAAAACTACAGAGATAACATTTCCGGATCTCTGCCATGAGCTATTCCATTCCACTGGGTTTTTATCACTCCACTGAAAACTCACGTTTGCACTTTGATTACCAGTGGGGGAAGAACTTGCGACAGTACAGCAACTTTCATTTCTGTAAAATATGGGATTAAGTACCGCATGTGTTAACATATATTGGTCCAAGCTTCTTTTTTTTTTAACATGAGTTCATTTACTGCTAGTCACGATCATATGTTGCTGGGGTCTTGCTCCTTCCGCCACTTGTACTTCTATAGTCTTCAGATTCGTTAACATTAAAGCAAGGTTTATACATAAATGCAGAGTTTTGTAAATAAATTTACGTTGATGGATAAGAGAACAGATAGATATCCATATCTGAAAACTATGTTTTTTAAGTTATAAAGTCATTAGAGCTTGGGTACTTCCATTGTAAACTGAAGCAAATTTACTTCTTTGGCCAGTCCAATGTTGTCAGTGTAAGAACTGGTGGCATGGAGCAATGTGTAAACACTACATTTTACTACAAATCAGCTGTTCTCTGCAGCTGCACTTGCATATCGTTAGTTTTGTTATGATGAGTGATGGTGAGCAATTACGCCAGCTGCCCTCACATCTCTGCCGCTTTGGGTAAGCGTAGCTCATGACGTGCTCCCAGCTCTCCCCTGTCCCAAGCTGTTGCAACACACAATGCATCAGTAGAGGGACAAGGCGGGTTCTGGGACAATTTCTATATTAAATTAACTATGAAAATTAATTAATTGATCAATTAATCACCCTCCAACCCCTGATGACATCATGAGCTTTCCCCAGATGACATGTTGGTCCCCCACAGGGGGCACCCAACCCCCTCCAGTCCCACTCCCACTCACTCCCACTCCCACTGCCCTGCCCTGCCCCATTCTGCCCTGCCCTTCCCTGCCCTGCATTCCCACTATGTAATCCAACATGGTGGCCTAGGAAAAAAGGCACTAAATTCAAATTTATTGGTGGGAATATTAAATTTTCCATGTTCACCTTCAGGTTCAGAGACCAACTGACCTAGTTCAAAACACTGCCACCAGAGGGAACTGTTAAGCGTCCCTCACTCCCCACTACCCAATCTAGAATTGTTGAGAAAAGGACTTAATCTGTGCTAGGCGGCCAGATAGCATGGGTGTAAGTCTTTATTTTGTACACAGAGCAGTATAATGTTTATTTAAACATTTTGAGTTGCAATTGACTGAGCACTATACAACAGCTCCATCCAGTTTTGTCAATAACTGCTGGATGCAGAGTGAATATTTTCGCTATTGGTCTATCACTGGAGAGTTTCTCCATCCAGTCTAGCCAATAGACCTATGTGGGAAGGATGGCTGATCGCGGTAATATGACAACAAGCTATCACTGAAGTACAGATGTGTAGCCTCCTGCCAATCTACAAATGAATAGCTGCAATTGGGGGAACATAAAGATGGGTAACAATAATGTAAGAACATTGACCCACTGTCTCACTGCACCTGTAACAGCCTGCCCTATCTACAGGACTTCAGTAGCAACATCATATGAGAACAAAACACACTTATACCTATTTACAAGTTGCAAGTCACAGCCTAGCCAACAGAAACATGGGAAATATATTGTACGATATTTTTTACAATTATAGTGCCCATTATTGTGTACATGACTGCAGTATGAGAAATCAATCAAAATGGAACACCAAGACATCCACCGCCTGTGGAAGATAAGAGTAAATGTAGAGACCATCACCCTCAGGCAGCTGTTTTCAAATGCTCCACAATGCTGTGAACTCTTGCAGTTTTCATATGTTGAGACGTCTTCCACATCTTCGTCAATAAGAAACACCGTCTCTGTCTTTTATTTTAACCATCCTGCATGTTGCGAGAGCAGCAGCGTAATTTACAGAGCCAATGGGTCTAAATGTGCCGGCCGGAGTGGCCAAGCGGTTCTGGGTGCTTCAGTCTGGAACCGCGCGACCGCTACGGTCGCAGGTTCGAATCCTGCCTCGGGCATGGATGTGTGTGCTGTCCTTAGTTAGGTTTAAGTAGTTCTAAGTTCTAGGGGAATGATGACCTCAGATGTTAAGTCCCATAGTGCTCAGAGCCATTTGATCTAAATGTGTTACTGTCAGTTTAACACCTGACATAGACCACGAAAACATGATAGAAAAACAAGATGTATGACAGTGTACAAAGCTGCAGTCATACATTGTTTGTATGTGTTACAGTAGAAAAACAATCTGCTTATGAAAGAACAACACAGGGACCCTCTCTTGCGATTGATTTTCTGTGGGATGTGGTCCTCCTACAGTATGGGTGATGAAACTTTACAGTGGTCTCTACAAGCGACTTCGATCACAGGTCATCTGCTCTAATGGACCAATACCTGTACATTTAGTAGGATAGCCACATATGCTCGATGTCAGCATACAGATGGTATTTGTTTCCAATACATCGGAAGAGAGGGAAATGGTAAAAACAATGAGAATGGAGGGAATGTTTGGGTGACAGACATGAATGCACCCTGGGTGATGCAGATTCCCTTCGGATCGTAGTACCTGTATGTAGTTTGGGAATGCATCACAACACAGTAGCCAAATCCTTGTACTTCTTCCAGTTCCCATATGATGTGGAGTCTTCCTAATTTTCCCAATAAGAAACACCACCATAACTGCTCATATTCTCTTTTCTACTACCTCGTGCTGCACGAAAATCTTAGTTTGGCAAAGGCTTTACACATTGTACACGGCTGGTGGAGCTATGACTACATGTTCTCATTTCCGCTGAGTGGTCAAAACACGGTTCTGATGCAGGGAATCTCTGATGATGGGAAAAAGACCACCTATATGTCTCAGCATGAGTGCTAATTTCTCATATCTTATATTCGTGGTCCATATGCGAAATGTACGTTGGCAGCAGTAGAATCCTTCTGCGGTCTTGTGTGTGAATTCTTAAGGGACCAAACTATTGAAGTAATTGGTCTCTAGAGATACACACTACTTAAACTAACTTAAACGAAATTATGCTAAGAACAACACACGCACACACACCCATGCCCGAGGGAGGACTCGAACCTCCGGCGGGAGTGGTTGCGCAATCCGTGACATAGCACCCTAGACCGCATGGCCACTCCACGCGGCTGTTTTGTTAGTGCTCACTATGTCAGCCTTTCCGGTATATTTCGAAAACACATCTCAGAACGTTTCGGTTTGCATGAGGGATGAGCGGAAGTATAATATTCAACATCGTGATATGTACTCCAGCGATTTTTAAGCACCCAGTCCTTCTGGGTAGGATACGACAGCTCTTTTTAGTCTGGAATCTGTAACAGCTGTCCTGTTGTCTCCATAGACCGACAGGTGTCAGCAGCATTAGTTCTGGAGCAGTATATCAGAATTCTAAGTGACTTACTTCCACCAGCATGAGAAGACAACCGAGAGACAGCGCAGATAGTGTCAGATGTCTGTAGCTATATGACAACTGTTACCACCCATTTTGGTATCGGAGGAAGTGTTTACTTAGACTGTGCGAAGCCTCCAGAGAAGTCACAGAGGTGTCTGTAACGGTTACCCGGCGAGTGTAATCCGATTGCAGGAAAAAAATTACACATTGTGCAAATGGTCTCTCATGATCAAATTACTTAATTAGTCTATCAATTTGATATCAATGGCGTGCCATCGGGCGAGTGCATGAGAGGGCGAGAGTACCACGGATATGATTGAGAGTTGGAGCGTTAATCAGACGTTTTTCCGTTGCAGTGAGATCTTTTAACGGAACCTCGACATTGTGAGATGATCATTGTAATAAAACAGCTATGTTATATAATTTATAAAGTGACACATAGTATAAACCTGATATTTATGACTTCTCTGTTACGTTGAGAGATTTCATATGTTACGAGACATTTGGTTACTTTAAGAGAGAGTTAGAAAGTGAGGCGGTGTTAATCAGGCGTTTTTTCGTTGCATTAAGATCTTTTAACGGAACCTACACAGGGTGATGTGATCAATGTAATAATGTCAGCCGTATTATAGAATGTATAAGGTGATACATAGTACAAACCTGATGTTTACATGCTATCTATGCTGTTACCCTAACAGACTTCGTATGTGGCGAAGCATTTGCTGACTTTAAGAAAGAGCCTGAAAGTGAAGGGGCATCCTGTGACAGAGGTACAGTACGCCCTTAGCACTCCATCATGAGCGAAGTTTATTATTGTAGTCCTGTGATGCGGGACGTAACAGATAAAAAATATTTTTCTACGTGATGAGAGAATACTCAGTGGAAATATAGCTTATGCCGTAGTGCTGTACAGGATTTTCACAACAACTAACGACACTAAAGGGATGTGAAGACCCGTGTATCGTCACATTTCTTATATCTTTGAAAATAACTCGTATAAATTGGAGGAATCTACATATTACATGAGAAATTCTAAGTTTTTTGACAAAAGAACATCCTTATTTTAGATGTTTTAAACTGAGAGTCTACGTCAGGTATGGGGCTGCATTTATCCACAGTTGGGTCGCATTGTACCACAGTTGGTGGTGGGAGTAGTCTGGGCAGTCAGAAGTAAAGGATTAGCCCGACCTCTGGCGGGCCGCAGTTTCCCAGCTGGCCAGCTCTTCAGCTACACAATACACACAGTAGATGGCACTGGTCTAAATTGGAGATGACTGGTCATTTTTATTTTTCGTCTTGAGACACCCTGATCAAATAAGATAATGGGCGCTATATTTGTAAAAAATAACATACAATATATTTACGACGTTTCTGTTGCTTAGGATGTGACTTGCCATTCATAAACAGGTACAAGGGTGTTTTTTTCAAATTATGTTGCTAAAAGAGTCCTGTATATAGGGCCGGGCTGTTGCAGTGCAGTGGGACTTTGGATCAATCCTTTAAAGACGCAGGCAGTCAGAAGAGGACTTACCACTCCCTTCTTCCAGCTCCACGATTTCTACCTCACCATCTATGACCGTCCTAGCCTACTTACTCCTACCTTGAAATACTTTAGCCTCACCCTTGACCATCACATCACCTGGACTTCCCATCTCCTTACCATCCAACTCAAAGCACACAATAGAGTGCACCTCCTTAAACTCCTGTCTGGCCAGACAAGGGGATTGCATCCTCCCATCATCCTTCATACCTACAAATCCTTGATCTGTCACATCCTTTGTTATGCCAGTGTTGCCTGGATCTTCGCCCCTCCTAAATTCTATAGAGTCCTCCAAATCCTTAACCGCCATGTGCTCTATGTCACTTTCTGTATCCATCTCCCATCCCCCACAAGCATCCTCTACGACCTCATCCCTTTCCTACATCTCCTCCTTTCCCTTGAACACATCCGAATTCTCTACACCAACGGCAACGTTGATCCCCCTCACCCTCTGGTGTCTCCTTTCTTCTACACTCACCACTTACTGCCGCACTTGTACTGATGTGCCCCACCCTCTCTCCATCTCCACACCCTCCAGCTCCTCTCTCAAAGAAACTTCCAGTATCTCCCCATCCCAGATGATATGCTACACCCTGACATTTATCCTTCCTTCCAACTCTGACTTTCCTCTTCCTCTCCCCTCCTCCTTAGTGCTCCTTCCCCTGTCCCTCACCCTGTCCTGTTTCCTCTCTCCTCCCTCTGTCCTTCTAACATCTCCTTTCCCAGTCCTCGCACTCCTTCCTGGATTGCTCTCTTTCACACCCTCCACATCTCCTTCCCCTTGTTGTGCTATGGACTCCCCCATCCTGCCCCTTCCTGCCCCCCTCCATTGCCGACCCCCCTTCCCTTCCGCCTCTTTGTTTCTCCTCTGACCTCCCCTCCCTTGGCAGGTCCTTCCAGTTTTAATCCAGTTACTCTCTCTCGTGTTTTACTGCTCACTGTATGTGTTACGTACATGCAGTGTGTGTTAAGTGTCATCGTCGCATGTGGCTTTAATATTGTGAACGCCGATTTTAATTGTGCTTTTAGCGCTGCCAGGGTTTATGTGCTACATCTTCACTGAGTATCATTTTAATTATATATGGATTTTATGCAGACATACCTCTCTAAATCGCTCCTTTTTTGTGTATTTTAACTCCAATTGTTTCTCCTTTTCATGTGTTAACATCACCTTTTATCCCCATATTGTTTGTATTTAACATTTCTGCTGTACTAGATTCTACAGCCTCGTGGCTGAAGAGCAGCATATTGTGCCACTGCCAGCCTCCCCCTTCATAGTGGGGCAGGGGTATAAAATAACAATAAAGAAAAAAAAGTACAGTGGGTCACTGTTTTGATATTATTATTATTACCCATGTTTATGTTCCTCCCAGAAGCAGCTATTCGTTTGTACACTGGCAGGAGGCTACTCCTCTGTACTTCAGTGACAGGTTGCTGTCCTATTACCACCATCACCCATCCTTCCCATATAGGGCTATTGGCTAGACTGACTGGAGCAACTCTCCAGAGCTAGCCTAACCGCAAAAATATCCACTCCACATACAGCACTTAGTGAGGAAACTAGATGGAGCTACTTTCTAGTGCTTCATCAGTGGCAGCTCAAATCAGTTAAATAAATAATAGACCGCTCTGTGTACAAAATAAAGACTTATGTCCACCCCATCTAGCAGCCCAGCATAGACTGAGTGCTTTTCCCATCAATTTCCAGATAGAGTCAAAGAGAAGAGAGAGGAGAGGGGAGTGGTGGATGGGGGATAGGAGAGGATGGAGGGCCAAAGGTGCCTTCCAGTGGTAGTGTTGTGAACTAGATCAGTTAGTCTCAAAACCTCAAGGTGAACACACAAAATTTTATATTCCAGCCAATAAATTAGAATTTGCCTCCATTTTTCCCGTACGACCATCTTGGATTACGTTACAGGAGGGGTAAGAAGGGAGGGGAGTGGATGGGAGGGGAGAGAGGGGATGGGAGAGTACTGGGATTTCCCAGAGGTGGATCCACATGCCAGCTGAGGAAAACCTATGACATCCTCAGGGAGTGAGTTTACTTAATTGATGCATTAATTAATTTGCATATTTAATTTTCTTTTAATTTGATATCAGAATTGTCCCAGATCCCACTTTGTCATACTACTTCTGTCGGACTGTGCAGCATTGCTCCTGAGCAGTGCATACAGAGGGTCATGAGCAGGAGTGCACACCTACGCATTGTACTATTGAAGTAGGTATACATTATACAACATGTACATTATGCAAGAAATAGTGAGGAAGTGTGGATTAGAAAAACTGAAGAATGTATTAACATTGTATTCATTACTTTGAATCACATCACATACCACAAACCAACCAATAAAAGCATTTTCACAAATATAATAAAGAACATAAGTCAAAGAGTAAATTTTTTCCCTAATTCGTGAAATATTCTTCAAATCAATAAATGTCTTGTTCAAATGGCTCTGAGCACTATATGACTTAACTTCTGAGGTCATCAGTCCCCTAGAACTTAGAACTACTTAAACCTAACTAACCTAAGGACATCACACACATCCATGCCCAAGGCAGGATTCGAACCTGCGACCGTAGTGGTCGCGCGGTTCCAGGCTGAAGCGCCTAGAACCTCTCGGCCACCCCGGCCGGCCAAATGTCTTGTACTACACACCTTCTAAAGCAGACTATGTTCTTCCTGAGGATTCAAGAACTCTCCATATCAAATTGAATCGAAAGCGGTTCACTCGGTTAGTTGCGAAAACGTAACAGACAGGCCCATTTTGATTAAATAAAGTGTATACAGTGTCCCAAGATATACTCAAGTTACCTGTGAAAACCCCAAGAACGAGACTGGTGTATTCAAATAGACAGATACGGCGGTTTTAGATAAAACTTTAACTCACAATAACATTTTTTTCGTAATCCGATTTTAATTAAATGAAAACTATACGGTAGCCCGAACTACGCTCAAGTTACCTATGAATACCTCATCAAAATTCATATGGTAGTTTTGGAGTTTAGCATGTTCAAAAAGAGAAAGATACCGATGCGACAGTGTTATATAAGACTTTAAATCACGACATCCTTTCTTCCTTTATTCGATTTTGTTGAAATAAAACCTATTCGTCGCACCATGAAAATTCGTCTTGTAGTTTTGGATGAGCGTGTTCAGGGAGACAAACAGGCAGACACAACAGTTTTACAGAGTTATTATTGCATGAAAAATAGTGAAAACTGGTGACAGAGCCTATAATGGAAATGATCAGTGGCACACACATTCAGTTTTAGTACACACCTCAATACATTCAACAAAGTCACCACCTGATCCAATAACATTTTTCATGTAATACAAAATTTGGATTTTCATTTATGCTTAAACGTATTGTAAAGCATACTTTGTTCATATGCAGTTGTAAAAAAAATGTAATGAAAAATTGTTTCAGACAGAAGATTTGTAGTATTAAAAATGTCTCAAACATATTTTGTAATTCTGAAAAACATTCAAAATGATTATTACTATCATTATTTACACAATTTTGTTTGATCACTTCTAACATTTATAATTCCAGTTATCAAAATTATTAATTATACACTAATTTCTTTGCATGTATGAATCGATTTTAAGCAACATCTTTGTATAGTAAAATACATCTGATATCTTTGTCTTCCTGAGGGGTTAAAGTAGTTCTTTCTGAGAATGTTGACTGCCATTGTTACGTTACGACAGATATTTTTATAGAATTTTTTTTTTGTGACATAATGTGTTCCTCAAAACAAAGAATCGAATGACGGAAATTATCAGCAGAAAGACCCAGCAACAATTAATTTTAACGTTAATATGAAAATTATCGCTCCTCTTCAAACAGAAAACATACTTCTAGATATGCTATGCCAATGAAAAGCATGGAGAAAGCTACAAAGAAGAGAAAAAATTGGTAATACGATTTTACAAGTTTTGTTATTCATTATGCCACACAGCAATAGTTCACCATTCTTTTATGTTCTCAATGTCTTAAGGATTATTTGCACAGACTACACTAAATGTTAACCGATAATGTTTCCTGAATAATTTTAAATATTACTTTTACGCCATGCAAAAGAGTAGGTTGGAAGTTGCGAGTTGTTTTGTTGCAAGTGTACCGGAAAGCAATTATGTTTACGACGATTATGAACGGATAGGACCGCCAAAGAGCGTAACAACATCGAACAAGTGCAACAGATACCAGCAGAAAATAGGCAACTGCCTCAAAGACTGATACCGGGAAAACTGAGGACCAATAAAGACAGTGTTAAAGCCGTCACACACGTACAGTCGGGTTAGTGAAACGTCTTGTACCGCTTTGTGCCGTACGAACTGACTAACGCGCAAAAGGCAACACGTTTTATTGAAAAGAATAACTGAGGATCATCTTGTCTACAACCATCACCTCTAAGAATGGCACCTTGTACTTCTCTTTCGATATGAAGTCCAAGCGACAATTTATATAATGTTGTCCACTGGGTTCCCCACGCTCCATAGAGAGTCACTTTCTGAAGTCGTAGTTCAGTGACAATGACAATCACTTATTTTCGACAGCAACAGCATATTCTGCCGGGAAGGCAACGCTGTTAATCCCAATTGATATGAGTTTGTACTGGGCTGTGAAGTGTGTCTGCTGTCCGACAAAACCTGACCGTGCACTGCGATTCGTGCGCCCAACCTCTGTAAGCGTCTACATCTACTTTCAGTGTAACTGCTCTTAAATGTCCCCAGAACACATCGGTTTGATTCTACTCTCCAAGGGAGTCCTGAAAGACACATATTTTGTACACATATCGGTCATGCAAAGATGTTTTATTCAGTGTTTCGATTTATCCAAGTAGAAGCTTTCAGTAACGGTTCCCAGCAGCGTTATACAAGTTGATAGACATACAGAGTGTCTCAGAAGAAACTGTCAACATTCAGGGATATGACAGGACCCATTATTAGGAGTAAAATTCTAGTAAACCTCTAAAATGCATACCTTAAGACCTATATGATCAGTTTTTTATCTTCGTTACTGTGAAACAAATATCTTCTAAATGCAGGCTTTTTTGCTTTCCATATTTTTGGAGGAGCTAGTAAGGACACAACAAGAAAAAAATTGTACATACAGTTAACCTGTGCTATAAAATGCATACCTTAAGTGCTATGAGCACTTGTTCAGTAGAAGGGATGTAGTTCTCATTAGCGAAGATGAACAAGTGCTCACAGCTCTTTAGGTATGCACGTGTTTACTGAACATTATTTTCCTGTTTGGTCCATAGTATCATGTCTCAAGATATGGAAAGGAAAGAGTTTATAGTAGAAAATATGTGCTTCAGTGTATCGAAGATGATGAAGTTTCTCATAGCTCTTAAGCTATGTATTTTAGAGCCCATATTTAATAGATTTTTTTACTTTGAATGATCGTTCCTGTCTTATCTCTGAATACAGACCATTTCCTCCTGTGACATCCTGTAGACTGTGACCCATAGAGATGATGCAGGTCAGTGAAGGTATGTTGTTTGTGTCATTTCATTTGTTTTATGATAACAAACTCCGGACTTCGTAGACCCACGTTGTACATTCAAAACAGAAAAGGTGTCTTACAGTCTCGTAAGCTTTGCTGCAGTTTATCCACAACTTCACATTGCGTCAGTCTACGTTAGTAAACACGCGAAAAATATCCATCTTATAGCTTTTATGATTTCCAAATACATGATCGATTCCATTCCAGGTCGTCAAAGGGAGAGAAACCTCTTAATAACGCCTATTCCGTGAAAATAGATACCTTCCAAACCGTTAATAAGAGACTCATTCAACTTCTTTCGAAGTATCGTCAATAGTGAGTCGAAATGGACCACAGAAATACTATTTTCTTCACACCAGTATCTAAATGGTTCATGTGTAAATACGTATATGAAATGGAACTTCAAAGTTTCAAGTTCAAAATTAATTTCACTACGCTTGTTACTTGTTTGAATACACAGATGTGTCACTGGACACGTTACGACACTCAAGTCTGTAAACTTAACCTGTCTGTCATTGCACTACGGTTTGACATTTGGTTCCCCATTATGAACGACATTCCCAACACTTGTTTGCCTCTACCGATATAATAGGAAGAGAGCTAGGATAAGGCGAAGCTCGAAGAAGAGGTCAGGCCCTCTGTCCGTTAGAGGCGCTTCTGTATCCACGACCCTGAATCAAGGCCAACCGTTTTGTGTTTCTCCGAACGCCGCGTCAATACCTCAAAGATATCAGCACCCATTAACGTCACCGCTATCGTTCCGTCCCGTCGAGGAACAGTGACTTTTGAATGAACCTCGCACCAGATCTACTGATGATGATGATGATGATGATGATGATGATGTTTGTCTTGTGGAGATCTACTAAAGGCATCATGATGCACAATACATCGCTGGGGGGTCCTTTTGATTTTTTTCTACAACTGTACAAAAAGATCTGCATATGCACACGAGTACTAAGACAGACATTATAGGAGAAAGGGCACTTCTATTTTATTCTCCCGACCTTTACTTATCTCAATTGTTTTCACTCGTGGAGTTCGAGGACACTGACTCTTCTTTCTTCTTCGCTTTCACTGAAATAAGTGACATATCGTAGCCCAAACACTCCGCCTATACATGTTTTCAGGTGTTCTTGCATATTCATATTTGTTTGATAAGAACTTTTTTCATTACTATTAAGCAACTACAACGTGTTATACTGAATCTGAGATCTGTTCGTGAAAATTAGCCATACTCTCTCCGGAGAAAATCCGCAACCACGTGTTGTACAATTGTTCTTATTGTCCGTATACATTGCATTCATTTTTAAAACTGTTGCCGTTTTCGGTTCCACACGAATCATCTTCAGATCCGTAATTTAATAATGAAATATACCAGGGTATGCTGAAAAGTAAACGCCTCCGAACTTTTAGGTAAAAACGTTTAAAGATTTTTAAATAAAACAAACTTTATTAACGTTCTGCGTGTTTATTCTTCATGTTGTAACCGGACACCCTTTTCTAACGTAACTTTTTTTTATAGAAGTAGCCGATATCAGGATTAATCCCGAATCTGGTATAGGTGAACATTCTCGGCTGTCCACTGAAAGAATTTCATATTTGATTTTGTACACGATGTATTATACTTCAGACTAAAATGTATAAAAAGAAATTAATTTGGTAGTACTATGTACGTACAGTTAAAATTACTCTTCTTTTAAAAATATTTGAAATTACAAAATTTCTGGTATACTCAAAATTCTTATTATTAATTGCACAATTTGACGATAGTTATAAAATTTATTTCTAAACCCATTTACCAAATATGGTATATTTTAGCAAAGATTCTTCTTTTACCAAGAAAGTTTGTGAACTCTTTTGGTTTGTAAACTCTTTGGAATATTGTGAGTACCGCAGAAAGTTAATAGTCGTATACATGCCTCTGATGGAAGCAGACGAATTTCTAATCTTGTCAATAGCAATGTGAATTCATGTTCTGAAGTGGAATTGTAGAGTCGGTTTGTTATAGAAGAATGGGATAAAATAAAAGAAAATCATAGCAACAGATAGTACTTCATCAGTTATTTAGTCATCTGGAACCCAGTAAGTGAAAATTTCAGCCGCAAGAATGTACCCGTAGACGCAAGAACTGCAGCCGCCAACAACAACAACAACAAGAGAAAATGAAGATAAGTAAAAAATTTTTCGTTTGTATATCTTCCACGCCTCTCGAAGCTTTTGAAGCTAATGAAGACACTAAGAAATATTAATAGTGTGGGAGGCTAAGATTACAATTTATTTCTGAACATAGTCACACAGGCGACGAATACATTTCTCCCAATGAGAGACCAGCTTGTTGAAACCATCACTCTAGAATGTTTGACTTTGTTGACGGAGCCACAACCTCATCACTACTTGTACCGCATCATCACTATCAAAATGAGGTCTTCGAAGGTGTTCTTTAAATTTGGGAAACAGATGAAAATCGGATGGGGACAAGTCGGGACTGTATAGAGAGTGGTGGATGACAGTGACCGCAAGGCGTCGGCTTGCTGCGGATGTCGCCACTCTCGTGTGTGTTTTACCACTGTCATGCTGAAGGAGAAGGTGCTCCATGTGTGGACCACCTCTTCGAATTCGAAACTCTATGACAGTACGCTGTTTCTCACACTCCGACATAGTTACGTTACATACCGCCATTTTACACGCTACAATTCGGAGACCTCTAGCGGCAGAGGACTTAAAATATGTAGACATGAAAAATAAAGCTATAGAATGTTAATAACGTTTCTTCAATTTAAAAAGCTTTAACAGTTTTCATATTAAAAATTCGGAAGCGTTACTTTTCAGCGCGCCCTCATAGAACCAACATGTAAGATATACAACGTTGCTGTTATACCGTATCTAAAATCGAATATACCAGAAGGAAGGAACGTTGCATCCAATTTTACAGACACTGTCAAATGCAGACATTCCACTAGCGTATTCCATGCCAGAGCCAAGGCAGTCTGACGAGAAAACCAAATAAGTTTCGCCATATGTAAGAATTACATAAATGTGCAAGCACTTTCAGTAGTAGACACTGGCTGGTAAGGAAGTTTCGGACTATCCTTTAAGTGTGTTAGGATAGCTGAAGCGCTTAAGACACTCGGCCAGTGCACACTGCGCGGGACGTGCGGTCTCGCCGGCCAGTGTTCACATCGCGGAGCGGTGCTGAGGTGTGAAGCCAAGCGGCGTGTACGAGCCTGCTCTACGTGTGTTTGGTGTATAATTGTTTAAGTACGATGTCGACATTTAACAGAGCCAACAATGTTCAGTGAGTTTTCGATCGCGCTGCTTTTCGGCCAACGGCGTTTGAGATTCACGAGTGAATTTTTGAGAATTTTAAATTGCCTGAAGATATAGCCGACACTTTTCAGTTATACTTTGTGCGATACTCGTTATTTGTCAAATTTATTTCGACTGACGCTTACGAGTAATTTGTTGAGGAACATGCTGGCGTGAGACAATTTCGGCATACTGATGGTAGCGTTAGTAATGTCCAGATCGTGTCTTCGGGATACGGAGTGAGAACCGCTGGGTATTTACTGTGCCATCTCAGTGCCCTAATGAGCTCATTGTAAGTTCTCTGCCACTGTACGGCGTTGTCTTGTCGGTCATCAATGAAAAATGGTCGAGTAGGTATCGTTAACATTGGTGTGAGTAGTGTACGTGTAGATTTAACTAGCATTTACCTTCACATGTTGTCATTGGCGGCTCTCGCGCGGAAGGTAACTTGCGTTGGTCAACCTCCTGCCTGTTCCACAGAACTTCTGCCTATGAACTATACACGTCGATGTCCACTTCAGTTTCCACGGGAACGTCCTGCAGACGGTACTGAGAGACTTCTTCCATTATTGAGTGAGGTAGTCGCGGGGACTGTACCACAAACTCGGCAGCCGGAACCTGTTTACGAAGCGGATACTCTAGCTCAGGTGGGAAGCAGTGCCAAAGACGTTCAAGATAGGATGGACGTCACCTCAGCCCCGTCCCCCGCCCATGGACAGTTACCGCTGAAAACCAACGATGCGCCGGCCACGTCTGGAACTAATCCGTGTGAGACGCAGGAGCACGTGCAGATCAGTTTGCCTGAACCACACCTGCCAGAAGAGACACTGTCAGAAACGAAGAAAGGACGTCGAAGGATAAGCTCAAATGGTTCAAATGTCTCTAAGCACTATGAGACTTAACATCTGAGATCATCAGTCCCCTGTACCCAGAACTACTTAAACCTAACTAACTTAAGGACATCACACACACCCATGCCCGAGGCAGGATTCGAACCTGCGACAGTAGCAGCAACCCGGTTCCGGACTGTAGAACCGCTCGGCCACAGCGGTCGGCGAAGGAGAACCTAAGGGAATAGTGACGAAGAGGAGAAGCCGAATGATTTGACAAACATACCAATGTCAGAGAGTGGCAGCGAGACTGAACTCAGTCTTCTTGCTCAGTGCGCTGCGAAAACACCGAGAGGCAATAACGCGTTCGTGAACAAACCAAACACGTGAAACCATTGCTGAGAGCTGAGAGGGAACAGAGCGCTGCACCGGCTAAGAGGAAGAGCGAGCGCCGGCCGGAGTGGCCGAGAGGCTCTAGGCGCTACAGTCTGGAACCGCACGACCGCTACGGTCGCAGGTTCGAATCTTGCCTCGGGCATGGATGTGTGTGATGTCCTTAGGTTAGTTAGGTTTAAGTAGTTCTACGTTCTAGGGGACTGATTACCTCAGAAGTTAAGTCCCATAGTGCTCAGAGCCATTTGAACCATTTTTTTTTTTTAAGAGAAAGCAGAGCAGCGAGCAGCGAGCGAGCGCTCCTGCGGGAATTCGTGGCCACGTCGGCAGGCTCAGCCGGAGGCGGCGGGCAGGGCGGTACATCACACCGAAAGCAACAGGCCATGGTGGCAGCACGACGAGGAGACGCAGCAGTAGCTGCTCTCGCGCATGACTGTCGCCCTGCGACCCTAGGCCATTCCCTGAGATGTTATGGACTAGACTTCTCGCCTCATACTCCAGACGTTACAAAACCAGCTTGGTGCGAAGACGTTGGGAAGGATGACCTCAACACTAAGATTTAATCGCCCTATGTGCCACCATGTGCGATATCCAAACCAACAATATTACTACACTTAACATCAATAGGATTCAAAGTGCGGTGAAGCTCCGTTCGCTAAGTGATTTCTTGTATGGTACCAGCGTTGAAAGTGTCATGCTGCAGGAGGTAGTCATAATCTTAGAAGTGCCCGGTTATGTACTTATTGATAACATCAATATCCAGGATGCTGTTAGCACTGCCATACATTTGCCTGACGCTATACCTTTACGGAACTGCAGCGGCTGTCTAGTGGTCGTGGCATTTCTCTTCGAGTGGATGGTGTGCAGACTGTAAACGTATACGCCCCGTCATTTAGCAGTCATAAGAGGGAACGTTCAAATTTTTATAAAAACGAGTTTCCCATGCTTCTTAACTCTTATCATGGACATTTTATTCTCGATGGTGACTTCAATTGTATCCTTAACGACAGAGACCAGACTCCTAACACGAACCGATGTGTAGAACTAGAACACTTCATCCATGGCATGCGTCTCTACGATATGTGGGAAAAACTGCACGGTGAGCGGGTAGCGCACACCTTCGTAACCAGTCATTCTGCCCGTTATCTGTATAGGATCTGTGTGTCCGATGCACTCCGGCGACACACCGTAAACTGCGACATAGCTCCTGTCAGCATTTCCGACCATTGCGCATATCAGTGTTATCTTAACCTACAGTGTCAGCAAATTTAACGCGGCAAAGGCTACTGGAAATTGAATATCAGTCCCTTGCAGGATGGCAACTTGAAGAGGAGATGAATATAGCGTGGCAACAACTCCAGCGCCACCGACGTAGTTACACTATCGTTCTACATTGCTGGATTCAGTGTGCCCGACAGAAAAGTTTTTGGCAGAAACAGACTATTGAATTTTATTACCGCTGTTTGAGAGAACAGTATTGTCAAACTAACAATCTTTCTCGCGATATCGATATACAGTTCAAACGATATAAAGCGAAAGTAACGACCAATCAACGCAGACGAATGGAAGGAATCATCGTGCAAGTCCATCTAAAAGATGTTGTGGCCGAAGAACGAGCCTCTCTGTACCATATTCTGAGGACGACAAAACGATGTAAAACTGTGTTGATTGAAGCCGTCGTCGATGACGCCGAGAATGCCATCACGAGGCAAGTGACATCATCTCCCGCGTCTACGACTATTATAGCCAACTTTACAAGAAACAACCAGTTGATGATCAGTCTTGCGACAATTTTCTTATGAAATTGAGCTGCCGCTTGTCATGCGAGGACAATGCAGATCTGGAATCTGTTTTCACAGAGGACGAAATCCAGCTGGCAGTCCACAGCGCAAAGAAAGGGAAATCACCAAGACCCGACGGCCTCAGAGCTCAGTTTTACCAGCGCTACTGGAACCTCCTTGGCCCGACACTCTTCGAGATAGCGAATGAAATCTAGCACCTGGAAGTTCTTTCAAGGAAGGTATCATCTTGCCCTTACCAAAAAAAGGTAATTGCAGGAAGGTGGAAAACATGCGATCCATCACACTCTTGAGTGCCGATTTCAAAATTATTACCAGATCGATCAAGCTTATGGATGCAGACCGTTATGCACAACGTCTTAGGCAGATACAAGTACAGTGCGGTGCAAGGCCAAAGTGCAATCTCAGCTGCTGTGATTTGAGGAATATCATCTATTCATGTGTTGAAAACAAGGGACATAGCCCCATGATCTTTCTACATTTTGAGAAGGCGTATGAGCCGTGGCGGCTGGCGCTAGGGTGTTCTACTTGCATCGCTGGTATCGACATTCGGCTGTCTCGCTATCTTTGACAGCTCCCACCCCCCCCCCCCCCCCGGCGGGTTTTCCAGGTGAACGTGTGACGGAGAGTCTCTGGTCGGCGTTCATCGAGCCAACTTGTGTTGAAAACAAGCCGGCGTCCCTAACCGTGGTGCATGGGCCTCGCCGTGCTCGACGCCCTTGCCTTTTGTCGCGCCGATTATTGGGCACATTGACGTGCAAAATTGTGGGTTCGTCGTCTCACGCTGAACAGCTTCCCAGCTCGTAATTTGCAAGCTCCAAGTTATTCTGTGTTTAACTAAGAAGGTAGTTGAAACTTATTGTGGTATAGGTAGCTGCCGGAGATGGTTCTGAACTTATTTCCACAGTGGCTATTTTAAGGAGGCTGATGTTTCTCATTTCGTTTCTCATCATTTGTGGAGTGTGTGTTTTAAGTGGTTTTCATGCAAGTTTTAACTTGTTTTAGGACATATTGACCGCTTGGGGACTGGTTGCCGTTGTGTACGCGCATGGCAGCCGTAGAGTTAATGGTTTAATCATTTGTCATGGCAGGAGTTGGTACGTTTATTTCATGTTGAAAGTGCCTTAAGGCAACTGCAAGTGATCTCTAAGTTTCCTGCTAATTTACTGGGAGACGAGTACTGTTTAGAGTATTGCTCCATAAGAATTTGGGGGCATGCTTATTATATATTCCAGTGTGGCTGTGATTTGACCTTGTTTTCATTGCAACCTATTTGTGCTGCCGGCCATTTGTTACGTCTGCTCGTTTCCTGGCGTCGGTGCAGTTATGGATTCTTGTCAGGACCGCGCATTGTGAGCCCGGTCGGACTATATATAAGTATATACCACCTGCTTAAGACACTACTGGCTAGTAACTATCCATCTATGGTCCACAGAACGCTAACACGACAGTACTGGCGAGCCCCTGCAACACAGCTACTACTGGCAACCCCAGATGTTCGACCAGCCGAAAAACAGGCAACCGCAGGGAAACCGTACTGTACACAGCACGCAAACCAACCACACACACTCCCTACACCGTCTGGGAGCCGATCTATGACCGATCGCCCACGAATGTACAACAACCTTGAACTGTTGCAGGGACGCAGCAACTGCAGCAATCCCCGCAACGAGCTCCAGCAACGACAAAGGTAACGATGCAAGATACGTCGCACTAACATAACCACACCTTGCATGCACTGTCGCAGATAGCAAGCCGCTACTGCCCTTACTATCCGTCCTACTGTCGCAGAGGTTTTTTTCCCTTGGCACTTTTTTTCCTCTGCCCTTACAACCGCTACCCTTCGATCGCTTTCGTCCACTTTCTATCTCATGTTAATGAGCAATCTTACCCAGACGCATGGATAACATCACAGCCCGAATCCTGTGACTCCTGATTCAAAATCTAACATGTTATACGGAGGTGACAGTAGAACTTTTGGTTTGGTCACCACGTTGGTGTTTCGCGTGGAGGGTCCCCATCCTTTGCCTTTGCTTTGCGGTACTTGTGAACCTGTGCACAAGCAGTGGGGAGTGAACGCTCGTATTGCCTGCCGGCCGTAGCATTATTGCTTCCAAATACTGCTGTGGGCATTAACGCTGTTCTCTAAAGTTAAGTGAGGCCACTTTGTTAATATTAGCGTTTCTGTACGTTATTTTACTGGTTCAACACTTATGTTAATCATTTGTGCATCTTAAAAGAATGTGTAACTTGTTATTTTTCCTGTGTGCCTCTTTTGCGACCTTGGTTGGCCCACTTTGCATTTTTAGTATATGCATGTTTCATTGTGGACCTTTATGTGGGCAGTTCAGTTTTATTAAGCTTTAAGATCTTTGTTTTCTAAATGAAGTTGTGGTATTTTGTGGCTGTGTAACTTTGGGTTGGAAGTGTATAGTGTTACTAGCCTTTTGAGATATAGCCGGCCGCGATGGCCGTGCGGTTCTAGGCGCTCCAGTCCGGAGCCGCGCTGCTGCTACGGTCGCAGGTTCGAACCCTGCCTCGGGCATGGGTGTGTGTGATGTCCTTAGATTAGTTAGGTTTAAGTAGTTCTGAGTTCTAGGGGACTAATGACCACAGCCGTTGAGTCCCATGGTGCTGAGAGCCATTTGAACCATTTTGAGATATAGTTAACCAGGAACGATTATTTATGACTGATTATTCACCGTGCCTACTGTCTATGTTTTTGGTTGCGGATGCAAAATATCATTCTTAATCGTGTTTATGTAATTCAATTAAAGTGAAAATTTGTATATTGCATCAGTAAGAGGGCAAATGTCCGAATTGAAGTTTATAATGAAGTCTGTTTTGAGTCAAGTTAAAATTGTAAAACAATCACAAGCTTGTCCATCACCAGTGATCCCGGGCTTCCTATTTTCTTTAAATAACTGTGGTGAGATCGTAATTTTGATTTTCTAAAGAATTGACTAGTACTATGGTTTAGCGTATAATAGTGTACGCCATGACTTGCTCATTAAAAGCATGACGAAACTTCATAAATTTCTCCATGGCCTGCTGTGCTGGTACTGCGAACGGCTGAAAGCAAGGGGAAACTACAGCCGTAATTTTTCCCGAAGGCATGCAGCTTTACTGTATGGTTAAATGATGATGGCGTCCTCTTGGGTAAAATATTCCGGAGGTAGGTTAGAAAATTTTAAAAGGGAAATGGATAGGTTAAAGTTAGATATAGTGGGAATTAGCGAAGTTCGGTGGCAGGAGGAACAAGACTTTTGGTCAGGCGAATACAGAATCATAAATACAAAATCAAATAGGGGTAATGCAGGAGTAGCTTTAATAATGAATAGGAAAATAGGAGTGCGGGTAAGCTACTACAAACAGCATAGTGAACGCATTATTGTCGCCAAGATAGACACGAAGCCCACGCCTACTACAGTAGTACAAGTTTATATGCCAACTAGCTCTGCAAATGACGAAGAAATTGAAGAAATGTATGATGACATAAAAGAAATTATTCAGATAATGAAGGGAGACGAAAATTTAATAGTGATGGGTGACTGGAATTCGGTAGTAGGACAAGGGAGAGAGGGAAACATAGGTGAAAATGGATTGGGGCTAAGAAATGAAAGAGGAAGCCGCTTGGTAGAATTTTGCACAGAGCACAACTTAATCATAGCTAACACTTGGTTCAAGAATCATGAAAGAAGGTTGTATACATGGAAGAAGCCTGGAGATAATGACAGGTTTCAGATAGATTATATAATGGTAAGACAGAGATTTAGGAACCAGGTTTTAAATTGTAAAACATTTCCAGGGGCAGATGTGGACTCTGACCACAATCTATTGGTTATGATATGTAGATTAAAACTGAAGAAACTGCAAAAAGGTGGGATTTAAGGAGATGGGACCTGGATAAACTGAAAGAACCAGAGATTGTACAGAGTTTCAGGGAGAGCATAAGGGAACAATTGACAGGAATGGGGGAAAGAAATACAGTAGAAGAAGAATGGGTAGCTTTGAGGGATGAAGTAGTGAAGGCAGCAGAGGATCAAGTAGGTAAAAAGACAAGGGCTAGTAGAAATCATTGGGTAACAGAAGAAATATTGAATTTAATTGATGAAAGGAGAAAATATAAAAATGCAGTAAATGAAGCAGGCAAAAAGGAATACAAACGTCTCAAAAATGAGATCGACAGGAAGTGCAAATTGGCTAAGCAGGGATGGCTAGAGGACAAATGTAAGGATGTAGAGGCTTATCTCACTAGGGGTAAGATAGATACTGCCTACAGGAAAATTAAAGAGACCTTTGGAGAAAAGAGAACCACTTGTATGAATATCAAGAGCACAGATGGAAACCTACTTCTAAGCAAAGAAGGGAAAGCAGAAAGGTGGAAGGAATATATAGAGGGTTTATACAGGGGCGATGTACTTGAGGACAATATTATGGAAATGGAAGAGGAGGTAGATGAAGATGAAATGGGAGATATGATACTGCGTGGAGAGTTTGACAGAGCACTGAAAGACCTAAGTCGAAACAAGGCCCCGGGAGTAGACAACATTCCATTAGAACTACTGACAGCCTTGGGAGAGCCAGTCCTGACAAAACTCTACCATCTGGTGAGCAAGATGTATGAGACAGGCGAAATACCCTCAGACTTCAGGAAGAATATAATAATTCCAATCCCAAAGAAAGCAGGTGTTGACAGATGTGAAAATTACCGAACTATCAGTTTAGTAAGTCACAGCTGCAAAATACTAACGCGAATTCTTTACAGACGAATGGAAAAACTGGTAGAAGCCGACCTCGGGGAAGATCAGTTTGGATTCCGTAGAAATGTTGGAACACGTGAGGCAATACTGACCGTACGACTTATCTTGGAAGCTAGATTAAGGAAAGGCAAACCTACGTTTCTAGCATTTGCAGACTTAGAGAAAGCTTTTGACAATGTTGAGTGGAATACTCTCTTTCAAATTCTGAAGGTGGCAGGGGTAAAATACAGGGAGCGAAAGGCTATTTGCAATTTGTACAGAAACCAGATGGCAGTTATAAGAGTTGAGGGCATGAAAGGGAAGCAATGGTTGGGAAGGGAGTGAGACAGGGTTGTAGCCTATTCCCGATGTTATTCAATCTTTATATTGAGCAAGCAGTGAAAGAAACAAAAGAAAAATTCGGTGTAGGTATTAAAATCCATGGAGAAGTAATAGAAACGTTGAGGTTTGCCGATGACATTGTAATTCTGTCAGAGACAGCAAAGGACTTGGAAGAGCAGTTGAACGGATGGGATAGTGTCTTGAAAGGAGGATATAAGATGAACATCAACAGAAGCAAAACGAGGATAATGGAATGAAGTCGAATTAAGTCGGGTGATGCTGAGGGAGTTAGATTAGGAAATGAGACATTTAAAGTAGTAAAGGAGTTTTGTTATTTGGGGAGCAAGATAACTGATGATGGTCGAAGTAGAGAGGATATAAAACGTAGACTGGCAATGGCAAGGAAAGCGTTTCTGAAGAAGAGAAATTTGTTATATCAAATATAGATTTAAGTCTCAGGAAGTCATTTCTGAAAGTATTTGTATGGAGTGTGGCCATGTATGGAAGTGAAACATGGACGATAACTACTTTGGACAGGAAGAGAATAGAAGCTTTTGAAATGTGGTGCTACAGAATAATGCTGAAGATTAGATGGGTAGATCACATAACTAATGAGGAGGTACTGAATAGGATTGGGGAGAAGGGATCGGTTGGTAGGACATGTTCTGAGGCATCAAGGGATCACCAAATTAGTATTGGAGGGCAGCGTGGAGGGTAAAAATCGTAGAGGGAGACCAAGAGATCAGTACACTAAGCAGATTCAAAAGGATGTAGGTTGCAGTAGGTACTGGGAGATGAAGAAGCTTGCACAGGATAGAGTAGCATGGAGAGCTGCATCAAACCAGTCTCAGGACTGAAGACCACAACAACAACTGTAGTCCTATTTTTTCCCTTACAATGCATCTTCTCCTCTGTAATTATCAATGCTTAGTTCCTTAGCTGATGGGCGTTCCACACCTTTAGCTCTGTTGGTTAGGCGATGTGTTTCAGTTTCGAGAACATACATTTTTCTCTTAGTGTTATGAATACTGCAAGAATCTCGTCTGATTATTCATCTTTCATTAACCCCACATTTTTATTGACACTTGGGATGTTATAATGTTATTATCTGGGAAAGCTGATGTCTAAATCACCTGTGTACATCACTTGGTTGGAATCTAAGGGGACGACGCTAAGTGGGGCGTGTCTGTCGAGTAACTACCGATGGCTTAACCGATGTCACCACTCGGAAGGTATATTTGAGATAGGTACATGGTATATTAAGCTATACTTATTTGTATGACACTTTTTGAGACTGTTCGCATTAAATTTATTCATATAGGTACGAAACAGGGCATGCTATGTTTCCAGTTATCTAGCTTTTAGATACATATCAACCTCACCAAACTACCGACTTTCTACTTCTCTCCATGATCACCATCTAAAAAATATATGTAGATCATCAAATATTATACTTTTTGGAATTTTTAATAGCATCATGAATAAGAAAACAAATATTCCTGTCAAAAATCTTTATTAATTTATGTATATAAATTTACACACAGAAGAAAACTCTTCTTCATGTTTGTTTGGTGTAGTCATAATATATATAGCTTAATTCTTAACTTATACTCTAAATCTACACCCGAAGCATCTAATTCTCTCTCCAGCCAGTAATTTAATAAAAACAAAGAAGGTATGTTCTCGAATTCTTATAAATAATTGTTTCCTATATATCACCCATAGTTCCGCTTCACAATGCAGGGCACCAAATCACATAATGTGCATACTGCAACGTAATATCCCGTATGTACACCAAGATGAGCGTGGCACCCAAGGGGCAGTACCCAGAAGCCTTCTAAATTAGACAATATAATAAGCTTTGAAAGCCGCAGGTGATCAGTTCCTTGTGGTAGCAGAAAATTTCATTATTGTTTCCTCTAAAGTGCTAACCACTCCTCAGCTATTAGGGAAGAATATGAGACGAACAAACGAATACTTCTGTTTGTGGTTGTTACTGGAGAACCTGGAGAATTTCATTACTGATGTTGGTAACATAAATTACACAAAAATGTCATGTTTCACAGACAGAAGAATTTAATTGCACTTATACCCATTACGGAGCCGTTTTGTGACAACATTATTGTGGTTAAAATCCGTGATCTGCCAAGAACAGTTTACAGTTATCGACATGGTAAATGCTCCAACTTCATCTCTATAAGACACAGGGTCAAGGTGAAACTTCAGTTTCTCCTAGACCAAAACGTCAATGTGACAACAAGAGTCTTACTGGAAGAAGATGGGGAGGAACAACTTGAAAGTATTTTGAGGAAATGTAATAATCATGTGGCTGTACCATATAAAATAAAATTGGCTGACGTTAAAATAGCTGTAGTAATGGAAAAGATGCCTGGTATACTGTTGCAGTGCTGACGATTATTATCTTGTGTACCTGGATGTACTCGTAAGAGTCTCATTGGAATTTTTTAACAAAATGAAGAGGTTTGACTATCTTACATCAAACCACGATTTCCACCTGCAAGAGGACTACCAAACAAAACAGCAATGTGGTTGTGAAGAACAATAAGGCAGGCGGAATAGTCTATTTAAGTGAACTCCAGTTGTAAATATACACAACAAATTCATGTATCAGATCACAAGCCTAGGAGTGAACAAAGATACTGGTAACAATCTTACATATTTTATAAAGTTCCCTGATATGAGTGTAGAAGAACGTTTTACACCCTCCTTGGCTAAAGAGCATAGTGTTACCAGATTGAAAGGGTGTGTTTGACCCTGTGGGAAACTAAGTGCATATATGCCAAAAAACTGTATTTACAGCGTGCTCCACTGTACTCTGTGCAGATCTCCTTCATGCAGTTTAAACTATCGGATAGCTTACACAACAGTTGTTTTGTTGCGTTTAACAGTGTTCTGCAGTTGGTCTACTGGGCCAACAAGAATACATGAAAGTTGACTGGTATACAAATGAATCTTCTGATTATCAAGACTGAGGAAACATTATAAACTATGATCTGTATGTTTATAGTTTCAATTATTTACCTGTAAACTATGTGGATATTGTTAACACAGATTCTAACGAAGATGACGTAAGTCGGTAGATCACTTGCCCGTGAAAGGCAAGGCCACAAGGGAAGAATATAAACTGCTATTGAAAAAAGCACTAGTTACTTCAGATGTGCAAGCAAAGCTTACAAATTACTTTTAAACACACTATGTGGAAAAATCTGGACATGACTGGGGAATACAGGATATCAGCATTTACTGATTTATCAATGAAAAGTGGCTGCATATTGGAGTATTTGCAGAAAAAAATGGATACACTAACGTTTCCTACATCAGAGGATACGCAGAAAATCTGTTTACAAACATTTGAATCTGCTTAAAACGGAATGTTACACGGTATTTAAATGTGGTGGTCTCGACATTGTGCACATAACAACAGAAAGACTTTTGCAGAGTTTAAAAGTGACAGAAAAACTACATTTACCGACAAATTTGTTTACTAAAGTGGTAAACTTTAAGTTCTATACCCAAATTCAGTTATAATATGGGGGAGGGGTGTCGTTTTACACCCAAGAGGGTGTGAAATGTCTTACAATGTTACTAAGCATTCTACTCTACCCTGTGCAAGTCTTTTCATCTCCGAATAACTACTCGCAATCTATATCCTTTTGAAACTGCTTTCTGTATTCATCTCTTGGTCTCCACCTACGATTTTTATTCCCCACCCTTCCTTCCAGTACTAAACTGGCGACCCCTTGACGTATCAGAATGTATCCGTTCTCCTACTCAGATTGTGAGTCAGGCAGTAGTAGCCGACCACGACAGACGCAGCAACAGATAAGTAAACCGCTTTTGTGACATTTACGAGTTCCTAACCAGGAGCGAATTTTATTATATTTTCGTTGTGTAAATTTAAAATCTAATAGCCACAGTTCTCACGTTTTTGTTTGCGTCAGAAAGTAAACCGATTTTGTGATATATTACAAGTTCCCTATCAGGGGCGAATTATTTAGTTTCGCCTGAGTGCTTCGGTAGTTAGGTTCTTGAATATCTGTGTATTACTAGACACAGTTCGTGCGTTTTCGTCAGAGTCTACATTAGAGTTCCGCAGCACATGCCGATAGCCCGTTTATCTCCATAGTATAGTTTTGCAGGTCTTTAGTATGGACAGGGACTGCGATTGTTGTGTGCAGATGCGAGCGGAGTTGGTGACACTTCGCTCTCAGCTTCAGGCTGTGATGGCTTCGGTTACACGGCTTGAGGCTGCAGTGGATGGGCACCACTGTTGTGGGCCGGGGGTGGGGATCCAACGGACGTCCAGCGCGTCAGAGTCCTCCGATCGATCCTCACCGGTGGCCAACCCAGTTACTGCTCGCACTGAGGCTGACCCCCCACCTGTGGTCGAGTGGGAGGTCGCCCCGGGGCGAAGCAGGCGGCCAAAGACTTCCCAGACGGCCGCACGTAAGGCCTCCCTGGCTTGTCTGACAAACAGGTTCCAGGTATGGTCTGTGACTGACACTGTCGCTGAGCCGGATGCTGTCGCCTGTCCTGTTTCAGAGGAAACCACTCAGCCTGCAAGATCTGGGCAATTGTAGAGGGTGGGATTATTGGTAGTCGGGAGCTCCAACGTTAGGCGCGTTATGGGGCACCTTAGGGACTTGGTTGACAAGGAGGATAAGAAAACCAATGCGGACTCCGTGTGCATACCAGGTGGAGTCATTTCAGATGTGGAAAGGGTCCTCCTGGATGCCATGAAGAGCACAGGGTGCAGGCAACTGCAGGTGGTTGCTCACGTCAGTACCAATGATGTGTGTCGCTTTGGACCAGAAGAGATTCTCTCTGGTTTCGAGTGGCTAACAGAAGTGGTAAAGGCTGCCAGCCTTGCTTGCAAGATGAAAGCAGAGCTGACCATTTGCAGCATAGTCGACAGGACCGTTTGCGGACCTCTGGTACAGAGCCGAGTGGAGGGTCTGAATCAGAGATTGAGACGGTTGTGCGACCGTGTAGGCTGCAGATTCCTCGACTTGCGCCAAAGGGTGGTTGGGTTTCGGGTTCCGCTGAATAGGTCAGGCGTCCACTATACGCAGGAGGGGCGGCTACACCGGTAGCAGGGGATGTGGAGCGTGGACTGGGCGGTTTTTTAGGTTAGAGGGTCTCAGGAAAACACAAAAAGCGCCACAGTCACAAAGGGCGCAGGCTGAACACAGGAAGAACATAGATACAGGAACCATTGGTATAACAGTTGTAAATTGTCGTAGCTATGTTGGTAAAGTACCAGAGCACCAACCGCTAATAGAAAGCACTCATCCTCAAATTGTTACAGGCACTGAAAGCTGGCTAAAGCCGGATATAAGCTCAGCCGAAGTTTTAGCGGAGAATCTAACGGTGTTCCGAAAAGATAGACTAAACACTGTTGGCGGTGGCGTGTTTTTGCTGTTAGAAGTAGTTTAAGTTTTCGCGAAATTGAAGTAGATACTTCCTGTGAGTTAGTATGGGCAGATGTCACTGTTTGCAACCGGAATAAAATAATAATTGGATCCTTTTACCGACCTCCCAGTTCAGATGATACAGTTGCTGAAAGGTTCAAACAAAACTTGAGTTTGATTTCAAACACGTACCCGACTCATACGATAATAGTTGGTGGTGACTTTAATTTACCCTCGATATGTTGGCGAAAATGAATGTTTAATTCCGGAGGTACGCATAAAATATTATCCGAAATTGTGCTAAACGCATTCTCTGAAAATTATTTCGAGCAGTTCGTTCATGAGGCCACGTGAATAGTAAACGGTTGTGAAAACACACTTGACCTCTTAGCAACAAATAAGCCTGAGTTAATAACCTGCATCAAGATCGATACAGGGGTTAGTGAACACAGAGTTGTCATAACGAGACTAAATATTGTAATCCCCAAATCCTCGAAAAATAAGCGAAAAATATGTGTTGTTGTTGTGGTCTTCAGTCCTGAGACTGGTTTGATGCAGCTCTCCATGCTACTCTATCCTGTGCAAGCTTCTTCATCTCCCAGTACCTACTGCAACCTACATCCTTCTCAATCCGCTTGGTGTATTCATCTCTTGGTCTCTCTCTACGATTTTTACCCTTCACGCTGCCCTCCAATACTAAATTGGTGATGCCTCGATGTCAGAAGATGTCCTACCAACCGATCCCTTCTTCTAGTCAAGTTGTGCCACAAGCTCCTCTTCTCCCCAATTCTATTAAATACCTCCTCATTAGTTATGTGATCTACCCATCTAATCTTCAGCATTCTTCTGTAGCACCACATTTCGAAAGCTTCCATTCTCTTCTTGTCTAAGCTATTTATCGTCCATGTTTCACTTCCATACATGGCTACACTCCATACAAATATTTTCAGAAACGACTTCCTGACACTTAAATCTATACTCGATGTTAACAAATTTTTCTTCTTCAGAAACGCTTTCCTTGCCATTGCCAGTCTACATTTTATATACTCACTACTTCGACCATCATCAGTTATTTTGCTCCCCAAATAGCAAAACTCCTTTACTACTTTAAGTGTCTCATTTCCTAATCTAATACCCTCAGCATCTCCCGACTTAATTAGACTACATTCCATTACCCTCGTTTTGCTTTTGTTGATGTTCATCTTATATCCTCCTTTCAAGACGCTATCCATTCCGTTCAACTGCTCTTCCAAGTCCTTTGCCGTCTCTGACAGAATTACAATGTCATCGGCGAACCTCAAGGTTTTTATTTCTTCTCCATGGAATTTGATGCCTACTCCGAATTTTTCTTTTGTTTCCTTCACTGCTTGCTCAATATACAGATTGAATAACATCGGGGAGAGACTACAACCCTGTCTCACTCCCTTCCCAACCACTGCTTCCCTTTCATGCCCCTCAACTCTTATAACTGCCATCTGGTTTCTGTACAAATTGTAAATAGCCTTTCGCTCCCTGTATTTCACCCCTGCCACCTTCAGAATCTGAAAGAGAGTATTCCAGTCAACATTGTCAAAAGCTTTCACTAAGTCTACAAATGCTAGAAACGTAGGTTTGCCTATCCTTAATCTAGCTTCCAAGATAAGTCGTAGGGTCAGTATTGCCTCACGTGTTCCAATATTTCTACGGAATCCAAACTGATCTTCCCCGAGGTCGGCATCTACTAGTTTTTCCATTCGTCTGTAAAGACCTCGCGTTAGTATTTTGCAGCTGTGTCTTATTAAACCGATAGTTCGGTACTTTTCACATTTGTCAACATCTGGTTTCTTTGGGATTGGAATTATTACATTCTTCTTGAAGTCTGAGGGTATTTCGCCTGTATCATACATCTTGCTCACCAGATAGTAGAGTTTTGTCAGGACTGGCTCTCCCAAGGCTGTCAGTAGTTCTAATGGAATGTTATCTACTCCCGGGGCCTTGTTTCGACTCAGGTCTTTCAGTGCTCTGTCAAACTTTTCACGCAGTATCATATCTCCCATTTCATCTTCATCTACATCCTCTTCCATTTCCATAATATTGTCCTCAAGTACATGGCCCTTGTATAGACCCTCTATATACTCCTTCCACCTTTCTGCTTTCCCTTCTTAGCTTAGAACTGGGTGTCCATCTGAGCTCTTGATATTCATACAAGTGGTTCTCTTTTCTCCAAAGGTCTTTTTAATTTTCCTGTAGGCTGTATCTATCTTACCCCTTGTGAGATAAGCCTCTACATCCTTACATTTGTCCTCTAGCCATCCCTACTTAGCCATTTTGCACTTCCTGTCGATCTCATTTTTGAGACGTTTGTATTCCTTTTTGCCATCTTCATTTACTGCATTTTTATATTTTCTCCTTCCATCAATTAAATTCAATATTTCTTCTGTTACCCAAGGATTTCTACTACCCCTCGTCTTTTACGTACTTGATCCTCTGCTGCCTTCACTACATCATCCCTCAAAGCTATCCATTCTTCTTCTACTGTATTTCTTTCCCCCATTCCTGTCAATTGTTCCCTTATGCTCTCCCTGAAACTCTGTACAACCTCTGGTTTAGTCAGTTTATCCAAGTCCCATCTTCTTAAATTCCCACCTTTTTGCAGTTTCTTCAGTTTTAATCTACACTTCACAACCAATAGATTGTGGTCAGAGTCCACATCTGCCCCTGGAAATGTCTTACAATTTAAAACCTGGTTCCTAATCTCTGTCTTACCATTATATAATCTATCTGAAACCTGTCATTATCTCCAGGGTTCTTCCATGTATACAACCTTCTTTCATGATTCTTGAACCAAGTGTTAGCTATGATTAAGTTGTGCTCTGTGCAAAATTCTACCAGACGGCTTCCTCTTTCATTTCTTAGCCCCAATCCATATTCACCTACTACGTATCCTTCTCTCCCTTTTCCTACTACCGAATTCCAGTCACCTATGACTATTACATTTTCGTCTCCCTTCACTATCTGAATAATTTCTTTTATTTCATCATACATTTCTTCAATTTCTTCGTCATCTGCAGAGCTAGTTGGCATATAAACTTGTACTACTGTAGTAGGCGTGGGCTTCGTGTTTATCTTGGTCACAATAATGCGTTCACTATGCTGTTTGTAGTAGCTTACCCGAGTTCCTATTTTTTTATTCATTGTTAAACCTACTCCTGCATTACCCCTATTTGACTTTGTATTTATAGCCCTGTATTCGCCTGACCAAATGTCTTGTTCCTCCTGCCACCGAACTTCACTAATTCCCACTATATCTAACTTTAACCTATCCGTTTCCCTTTTTAAATTTTCTAACCTACCTGCCCGATTAAGGGATCTGACATTCCACGCGAAAAATATACCTATTCAAAAAAGCAGATAAAAATTCACTTGACGCCTTCCTGAGAGACGATCTCAACTCATTCCAAATTAATAATATAAGTGTAGACCAGACGTGGCTTAAATTCAAAGAAATAGTATCGGTAGCAATTGAGAGGTTTATACCAAATAAACTCACAAACGACGGAGCTGATCCTCCTTGGTACACAAAACGGGTTTGAACACTGTTGCAGAAACAACGAAACAAACATGCCAAATTTAAACAGACGCAAAATCCCCAAGATTGGCGATCCTTTACAGAAGATCGAAACATAGCGCGGAGTTCAATGCGAGACGCTTAGAACAGTTTCCACAGAGAAACTTTGTCTCGAAACCTGGCAGAAAATCCAAAGAGATTCTGGTCGTATGTGAAGTATGTAAGCGGCAAGAAACAATCAATGCCTTCTCTGTGCGATAACAATGGAGATACTATCGAAGACAGCGCTGCCAAAGCAGATTTACTAAACACAGCCTTCCGAAATGCCTTCACAAAAAAAGACGAAGTAAATATTCCAGAATTCGAATCCTGAACAGCTGCCAACATGAGTAACGTAGAAGTAAATATCCTCGGGGTAGTGAAGCAACTCAAATCACTTAATAAAAGCAAATCTTCTGGTCCAGACTGTATACCAATTAGATTCCTTTCGGAGTATGTCGATGCATTAGCTCCATACTTAACAATCATATACAACCGTTCGCTCGACGACAGATCCGTACCCAAAGACTGGAAAGTTGCACATGTCACACCAATATTGAAGAAAGGTAGTAGGAGTAAGCCACTAAATTACAGGCCCATATCGTTAATATCGATATGCAGCAGGATTTTAGAACATATATTGTGTTCGAACATTATTAATTACCTCGAAGGAAACGGTCTATTGACACACAGTCAACATGGGTTTAGAAAACATCGTTCCTGTGAAATACAACTAGCTCTTTATTCACCTGAAATGGTGAGTGCTATTGACAAGGGATTTCAGATCAATTCCTTATTCCTGGATTTCCGGAAGGCTTTTGACAGTGTACCACACAAGCGGCTCGTAGTAAAATTGCGTGCTTATGGAATATCGTCTCAGTTATGTGTCTGGGTTTGCGATTCCCTGTCAGAGAGGTCACAGTTCGTAGTAATTGACGGAAAGTCATCGAGTAAAAAAGAAGTGATTTCAGGCGTTCCCCAAGGTAATATTATAGGCCCTCTGCTGTTCCTTATCTATTTAAACGATTTGGGAGACAATATGAGCAGCCGTCTTAGGTTGTTTGCAGATGGCGCTGTCGTTTATCGACTAATAAAGTCATCAGAAGATCAAAACAAACTGCAAAACGATTTAGAAAAAATATCTGAATGGTGCGAAAAGTGGCAGTTGACCCTAAATAACGAAACGTGTGAGATCATCCACATGAGTGCTAAAAGGAACTCGTTAAATTTCGGTTACACGATAAATCAGTCTGATCTAAAAGCCGTAAATTCAACTAAATACCTACGTATTACAATTACGAACAACTTAAACTGAAAGGAACACACAGAAAATGTTGTGGGGAAGGCTAACCAAAGACTGCGTTTTATTGGCAGGACACTTAAAAAATGTAACTGACCTACTAAGAAGACTGCCTACACTACGCCTGTCCGTCCTCCTTTAGAATACTGCTGATCGGTGTGGGATCCTTACCGGGAAGGAACTTGTGGTGTCACCGCCAGACACCACACTTGCTAGGTGGTAGTTTAAATCGGCCGCGGTCCATGTAGTACATGTCGGACCCGCGTGTCGCCACTGTGATCGCAGACCTAGCGCCACCACCAAGGCAGGTCTCGTGATACGAGAGTGGACTCGCCCCCAGTTGTACGAGAACCAAGCTACCACCCAGTTGTACGCGAACCTAGCTACCGACCAGATGTACGAAGCCTTTCTCTCTCATTAGCCGAGAGACAGAATAGCCATCAGCTAAGTTAATGGCTACGAACTAGCAAGGAGCCATTTGTATCAGTGCCTATAGCTTACGAGTATTCAAGAGAGATGTATTCCGAGGAATCAATAAAGTTAAGTAAAAAGCATCTACATACTTTTCTTCTTATTCATTCATAAGTTCTCATGTTCCAGACTTCACGCCCGTCTGCTTATTGCCGTTCGTGCACTATCGGCCACAGCATTAGTCTAGCGTGCCTTTCTTTTGGCTACTACCGTGTGGCGTAACAGTCTTGTTACGTCACTACAGATTGGCGACGAGGGAAAAGTGACCTTTTTCTGCTTACTTACATTTATTTCTGATTGCTTACATTTCATTGTGTCATGGCTTCGCCACATTCTCCAGATGTACTGTCCGAATTTTATCGCTTGCAGAATCAGCAGACGCAGGCGTTACTGGATGCCCTTGGACAGCTCGTCCAGGGTCAACGTGCGCTGCACCCCGATGCGGCCGCCGCCGCTTCTTCGCTACCGCTGCCACTGAACGCTGTTGCACCTCCCTTTCGACCATACGTGGCAGCCGATGAGACCTGGCAAGAGTGGTCTCGTCAGTTCGCCTTTCACATGGCTGCCTACAGAATTCAAGGTAATGAGCGGCAGCCGTTTTTGCTTTCTTGTGTCGGTGTGTCCACATACCGTGTGATAGTGAAATTGTTTCCCCGACGCGACGTAGCAACCTTGTCCTACGAGGAAATTTTGTCTGCATTAGATGCCTATTTCCAAGAAACAGTTAATGTGGTTGCAAAACGGTATACGTTTTTTCGTACAAAACGTACGGCCGGTCAAACTAATAGGGAGTGGGTAGCAACATTGCAAGGACTTACTAGGGACTGTGCCTTTGAATGTGACTGTGGTCTTTCTTATTCAGATACAATGGTGCGTGATGCAATTGCACAGAACGTTTCTGATGTTCGCATACGGGAGCAAATTTTGAAACTAGTTAATCCCTCCCTTCAACAAGTGATAGACATATTGGATAGACAAGACACACTTGACTGTGCTCATGAATCTTTTGAAACTTCGCCAGCCGTGTGTAACATTAACCGGCCCGCTGGACGCGCTCCGCGGCCCGGTAACCGGGCCTCGCGCACGGACACACAGCGACCGCCGCGTGCTAAGCCAGGTGTGCCGCGCCAGCCCACAAATGCAGTGAAATCATGCCCGCGGTGTGCTACTAGACATTCGCGTGAACATTGCCCGTCACGCCAAGCTATTTGCTTTTTCTGCAATAAGAAAGGACATGTTCAAAGTGTTTGCCAGAAAAAGCTCAGATCAGACAATCACGATCATTCCAGGCCCTTTGCTTCGCGCCGGAATCGAACCAAGGACACTCAGGCTCGTGGACCTTCGCCTATGGACATTCATGTCGTTAATTCCACTTCGTCCAGTGACACTTTCTCTAACAGTAACTGTGTTCGTCCCACAAAAACTGTGCGTCGACGTCGCCGGAAATCACGTCAATTAGCAAGTGATTCTGTACCAGTGTCTGTTCCAATTGCACAAAACAGTCGCTCTTGTCGTCAGCAGGACAATAAACTTTTTGTGGACTTAGACTTTGAAGGCCACGTGATACCATTCCAGCTCGATACCGGAGCTGCAGTTTCATTGCTCAATCATGACACATACAAACAACTGGGCGCACCTCCGTTGCGTGCCGCACATGTTAAGCTAACTACATATTCCGGACAGAAAATTCCTGTGTTAGGACAGTGCAGCCTTCTTGCAACATACAAGGGACAAACCAAACTTGTGTCAATTTACGTTCTTCGTTCTTCTTCTGCAGTGAACTTGTTTGGTCTAGATTTATTTCAGTTGTTTAACATGTCTATTGTAAATCAGGTCCTATCAGTGAATCAGACTGTGCCTACAGACAGTGTTTCCCGGCTGTGTGACGAATTTGCAGACATTTTTGCACCGGGCTTAGGTTGCGCTAAAAACTATGCAGCACATTTAGAACTGAAGGTAAACGCGAACCGAAATTTTTCAGGGCGCGCAATGTTCCCCACGCATTGCGTGATGAGGTCGCAAGAACGTTACACGATCTCGAATCACAGGGTGTAATTGAACGTGTGCAAGCTTCTCTCTGGGCCTCACCCTTAGTAATTTTGCCAAAACCTTCCGGAAAATTGAGACTTTGCGTGGACTTCAAGGCCACAGTGAATCCACAGCTAGTGACTGCTACTTTTCCTTTGCCCCGCCCGGAAGATCTTTTTGCTAAACTGTGCCCGGGAAAATATTTTTCAAAGTTGGACCTAGCCGATGCGTACTTGCAAATACCGGTGGACGACGAATCCCAGCGCGTATTGGTGGTTAACACGCATCTTGGATTGTACCGCTTCAAAAGACTGCCATTCGGGTGTGCATCCGCCCCTGCCTTGTTTCAGCAATATTTACAAACTATTTGTGCGTCGGTCCCTACTGCAGCAAACTATCTGGACGATATAGTGATCTCCGGACAGACAGAAGAAGATCATCTTGCGAATTTACGAACATTATTTCAGGTCTTGCGGCAAAATGGTCTTCGCTTGAGGAAGGACAAATGTGTGTTTTTTGCTCGTGACTTACCATACCTGGGACATGTCATTAATGCCCAAGGCATACATCCGAGTCCAGAGCACCTCCGTGCCATACAAGACTTGCCGTCCCCTAAAAATCTGAAACAGCTACAGAGTGTGTTGGGTAAAATTACCTATTATCATAAATATGTGCGCAATGCCTCTTCCATTTCAGCTCCGCTTCATCGCTTACGCCGTAAAGGTGTTCCGTTTCTCTGGACGACGGCATGTGAACGCGCCTTTCGCCAGTTGAAATCGGCGTTGCTTTCTAATACTTGCCTTACGCCATTCGATCCCCAGAAACCCCTTTTGTTGATGGTCGATGCATCGGATTTCGGGATCGGTGCTGTGCTTGCGCACGAAGTTGGCTCACATGATCGCCCTATTGCCTTTGCGTCCAAATTGCTCTCGTCTGCGCAAAGAAATTATTCCCAGATAGAGAAAGAAGCTTTGGCTCTCGTGTTTGGTGTTACTAAGTTCCATGATTTCTTGTATGGTCGTCACTTTACCATCATCACAGACCACAAACCTTTGACATCGCTTTTTCATCCGTCCAAGCCTGTACCTCCACGTACAGCGCAGAAATTCATTCGCTGGTCTATTTTCCTCTCGCAGTACCGCTACGATATCTTGTATCGGTCCACTGCTAAGCACGGAAACGCCGATGCGTTGTCCCGTTTGCCTGTTGCTGAGGATAAAGCATTCGATTCTTCCGAACTTGCTTGCATGTTCATTGATTCGGAAACCGATGAAGTGGTCGAATCGTTTCCGATTGATTTTCGTCGTGTCGCTACAGCCACAGCTGCTGACCCTGTCCTTGCTACTGTTTTACGTTTTGTTGCTACGCAATGGCCTTTGTCAAAGTCTCGGATCGAGGATCCGTTGGTTCGCCGATTTTTTGCTCACAAGGAGAGACTTTTTGTTCGACGTGGTGTTTTGTTGTTGCGTTCTGATAATGATCAGTCCAGAGTCGTGGTCCCACGTTCGTTACAGTCCTCTGTTTTACGGCTTCTTCACCAAGGACATTGGGGTATAGTGCGAACGAAACAACTTGCTCGTCAGCACTGTACTTGGTTCGGAATCGATGCTGCGATTACGAATATGTGTTCTTCGTGCCCGGCGTGTGCCGAACAACAATCCGCACCGCCGCGGAAAGTCTTTGCATGGCCGAAAGCCACTTCCCCTTGGCAACGCTTGCACATTGATTTTGCTGGTCCATTCTGGAATGCTCGATGGTTGGTTCTGGTCGACGCCTTCAGTAATTTTCCTTTTGTTGTCCGGATGTCTTCCACGACGTCCTCCGCCACCATCCAAGCGTTGTCTGCTATCTTTTGCATTGAAGGTCTTCCGCAGACTATTGTTTCCGACAATGGCCCACAATTCATGTCCGCAGAATTCCAGTCTTTCTGCCAGGCCAATGGTATTCAACATCTGACATCCGCGCCGTTTTCGCCTCAGTCCAACGGTGCCGCTGAACGATTGGTCCGGACTTTCAAGTCACAGATGTTGAAATTGAAAGAGTCGCATTCTCGGGAGGACGCTTTGTTGCTCTTTTTGTCTTCGTATCGCTCTCAGCCCCGAGATGGTCGCTCGCCGGCTGAGTTGCTCCACGGTCGTCCTCATCGCACCTTGATGTCTTTGCTGCATCCGCCGCATCAGGTTCCTGCGCAGCGGCAGACTCCTGCTTTTGCTCCAGGCGACGTTGTGTTTTATCGCAACTATCGAGGTTCACGGCGTTGGCTCGCAGGGCGCATTCTTAGCTGCCTCGGCCGCGCGATGTATTTGGTTTTGGGGGCCTCTGGTGAGGTGCGTCGGCATCTCAATCAGCTGCGCCTCTGTCGTCGCTCGGGTTCTGCCGCTCCCCGTCTGCTTTCAGCGACGGTGCCGTCCGGTCAGCGCCCTGGGGACCCATCTACTGGCTCGCCTCATCCCCAGGTGTTACCGACGATGCCTTCCATTTTGCCCCATGGCGACGCGCCGCCGCCGCCGCAGCAGCAGCAGCAGCAGCAGCAGCAGCCGCCGCCGCCGCCGACCGCATTCGACGCTTCGTTGCCGCCGCCAGGCGCCTCCCAGGGTCACGCGCCGCCGATCGCTTCCCGTGACCAGCTGTCCGCCGCCATGGAACTCCCGCCCGCTCCGGACCACGTGACGTCATCGCGCGTCGGCTCCCCCGACGCAATGGAGGTCGACACTTCGGCCCCGCATGTTTCTTTACGGGCGCATACACCACATGTTGACGTGCACCCTGGACTAGTTTTGCAGGCGTTTCCTAGCTCCCCTCGGACCGGATGGCCGGGTGCGGGTGGCACAGCCTCGCCTGTTGTTAGGCTCCCCACCTCATCGCATACGTCAACATGTGGTCCTCCCCACGGCGGGCGGAAGCCTTATTACACGACCGTTCGCCGATTTGCGGGGGAGGAATGTGGTGTCACCGCCAGACACCACACTTGCTAGGTGGTAGTTTAAATCGGCCGCGGTCCATGTAGTACATGTCGGACCCGCGTGTCGCCACTGTGATCGCAGACCTAGCGCCACCACCAAGGCAGGTCTCGTGATACGAGAGTGGACTCGCCCCCAGTTGTACGAGAACCAAGCTACCACCCAGTTGTACGCGAACCTAGCTACCGACCAGATGTACGAAGCCTTTCTCTCTCATTAGCCGAGAGACAGAATAGCCATCAGCTAAGTTAATGGCTACGAACTAGCAAGGAGCCATTTGTATCAGTGCCTATAGCTTACGAGTATTCAAGAGAGATGTATTCCGAGGAATCAATAAAGTTAAGTAAAAAGCATCTACATACTTTTCTTCTTATTCATTCATAAGTTCTCATGTTCCAGACTTCACGCCCGTCTGCTTATTGCCGTTCGTGCACTATCGGCCACAGCATTAGTCTAGCGTGCCTTTCTTTTGGCTACTACCGTGTGGCGTAACAGTCTTGTTACGTCACTACAGAACTGACGGAGCACATCGAAAAAGTTCAAAGAAAGGCAGCACGTTTTGTATTATCGCGAAATACGGGGGAGAGTGTCACAGAAATGATACAGGATTTGGGCTGGAAAACGTTAAAAGAAAGGCGTTTTTCGTTGTGACGTAATCTTCTCACGAAATTCCAATCACCAACTTTCTGCTCCGAATGCGAAAATATTTTGCTGACACCGACCTACAAAGGGCATTACGATCACCACGATAAAATAAGGGAGTTCACCGCTCGTACGGAAAGATATAGGCGTTCATTCTTTCCGAGCGCTATACGAGATTGGAATAATAGAGAATTGTGAAGGTGGTTCGATGAACTCTTTGCCAGGCACTTAAATGTGATTTGCAGAGTATCCATGTAGATGTAGATGTAGATGCATCAAATTTCTTTTCTCACCAAGTCTATTGAGTGCCTCTCGTCAGTTACGTGATCTACCTCTCTACTCTTCAAGATTCTTTTATAGCACCACGTTTCAAAAGCTTCTGTTCTCTTCTTGTCTAAACTGTTTATCGCCCAGTTTCACTTCCATACATCGCTACACCCCATACAAATAATTTCAGAAAAAATTTCCTGACACTTACATTCGTATTCGATGTTAACAAATTTCTCTTCTACAGAAACGCTTTTCTTGCCATCACCAGTCTACATTTTACATTCTCTCTACTTTGGCCACCATCAGCTATTTTGCTGCCCAAATAAAACAACTCATCCACTACTTTCAGCGTCTCGTTTCCTAATCTGATTCCCTGAGCATCACCTGACTTAATTCGACTACATTCCATTACCTTTGTTTCGCTTTTGTTGATGTTCATCTTATATCCTCCTTTCAAGACACTGTCCATCCCGTTCAACTACTTTCCGAAGTCCTTTACTGTCTCTGACAGAATTACTGCCGCATTACGATTGCGTCAGTGTTTTGTGTTTTAGAATCGCTTTACACATTAACACGTGCAACTAAAAACACTTGTAAATACAATGACGACTCAGAAACAGAAGAGGACAGTAGCAGGTGCGTTTGATTAATAACGACAAAAATTGTATTTATTTTAAAATGCATTATACAGTACAATCAGAAACACCTAAAGATTTTTAAAATGTCATTTTTCCCTCTACTAACTGCGTCGTATTTGAAGATGAAAATCAGTATAAGGCACATTCACGAATCCGTATTATTTATGTGTGTAGTTTTTACAATAAGCACCTGATCAGTATGAGATGCGCATGACCATGAGTTGTCATCACCGGAAGACAAATAAGAAAATTGTCTCTTTCACGACCCCTGCCGCGTGGGATTAGCCGAGCGGTCTCAGGCGCTGCAGTCATGGACTGTGCGGCTGGTCTCGGCGGAGGTTCGAGTCCTCCCTCGGGCATGGGTGTGTGTGTTTGTCCTTAGGATAATTTTGGTTAAGTAGTGTGTAAGCTTAGGGACTGATAACCTTAGCAGTTAAGTCCCGTAAGATTTCACACACATTTGAACATTTGAACAGAATTACTATGTCGTCGGCAAACCTCAAACTCTTTATTTCTTCTACCTGGGCTTTAACTCCTATGCCAAATTTTTCTTTGTTTCCCTATATTGCTTGCTCAGTGTACAGATTGAATAACATCTGCGATAGGCTACAATCCTGTCTCACTCCTTTCTCAACTACTGCTTCCCTTTCACGCCCCTCGACTCTTATGACTGCCACTTGGTTTCTGTACAAGTTGTAAATAGCTTTACACTTCCTGTATTTTACCCCTGTTAACTTTAGAATTTCAAAGAGGTGTACTGTATATTAACAGAGATTTTGTACGAGAATATTTGTTTTCTCATTCGTTACCCTACGAAGCGTTCTAAAACAGTCTCCTGTTTATAATGATCTATATTTGTCTATCGGATGGCGAACATGAAAATGTGTTTGAAAGTGAGCAGCTCAGTGACCTCGAAAAGTCGAAACGAGGTAGCCGAGACCACAGTATATACTGTTTCATATTTAAATGAAGAAAAGTAATGCATAAAATGTTAAAACATATTACACAGACGTGGGTAGCTTAATACGCTGGTGTACAAAACTTACGATCGAAGGTAACTTTCGCATGCCGTGTCACTGCCAAGCAACATAGCCTGAAGAAACTTGGACCATACATAGAAAAAACATGATGTCAGGAAGAATACCGCTCACAGCTGGTAAAATTGTTGTCTATTAAAACACGAACGGTTTCGCGGTCTAAAGCCGCATCATCAGGTGAACAAAGCTAAAAGATCATAGGCATACCCATCGCTCCTAGTCAAAAGTTACTATTCAGAGAGTGTCGTCAATGTTATTATGAGAGAAAGGTAAATAATGTGTGCCCCATTCATTAAAATCTGGCTGCATCAGTATGACAGCAGGGCAAATCATGCCTATGACCTTTTAACGTTGTTCACCTGATGGCTCGGCTTAAGGTCGCGAGACCGGTCGTGTTTTAATAAACAACAATTTTACCAGCAGTGAGAGGAATTCTCCCTGACATCATGCCTTTAAACAGCTGCGGTTGCCCGGAATATAAAATTGTTTATGGCAGAAAGAACTGCTACAGTATATTCCAGAAGGGAAATGAAAGAAGTACGCAATGAGACGCACAGAAGTGACACTTTTATTCAAAACCAACAGTTACACTGAATATGAAAAGTATAATTTTGGAGAATATTTGAAAGTGTTTTCATTTTTAATATTACTTGTGGTATCGATAGCTACGATGCCACAACGTGGGTGCGCTCTCGTAGGTTGGCACTACGAGACCGGACGAACAACACCGACGACAGTGTCCTCTAGCCGACACTGTGCAGCTCTACGAGCGCCGCTCTAGGTTCACCCCATTTGATCACGAGCAGAAGATCTAAAAAAATTGTTTCATTTTTGTTGTGACTTAGCAAGAGAGCCAAGTCACAACGAGAGGAAGCCGAAAGGCACGCGTTAAGCTCACGCAGATTGGCGTGAGGTTTGGAACAGTTAAAAGGAAATGAGAACTTAGAAAATGGACGCAGTTGCTGTAATACTTAACTTTAATCCACATTTTTAGAACATCTCTCGTTATGGTACATGCTTCATAATATTAATTATCAATTGAATACGGCGCCTTGCTAGGTCGTAGCAAATGTAGCTGGACGCTATGCTAACTATCGTCTCGGCAAATGAGAGCGTATTTGTCAGTGAACCATTGCTATGAACGTCGGCTGTACAACTGGGGCGAGTGCTAGTACGTCTCTCTAGACCTGCCGTGTGGTGGCGCTCGGTCTGCTATCACTGACAGTGGCGACACGCGGGTCCGACGTATACTAATGGACCGCGGCCGATTTAAAGGCTACCACCTAGCAAGTGTGGTGTCTGGCGGTGACACCACAATTTTCATAGTGGGCGAGCCACTACAGATTTTTCCTGTGTTAGCGTTCATATATCCGGCTTCGCACCTAGTGTGTTGAGATACAGTAAAACCACATTTACTTTACTGGCAGTACCGAGATTTTTACCTCACCTGCCCCTACTCGCTGCCTACATTCGGCCTACACTTTAGTTTACAGGAGCAGACCCACGTGCCTCGTTCAAGGCGGGATTCAAAATTACTGTCATGTTCTACCAAGCACGACGCAAAATTCAGTTAAAATTACACTGTTCTGGCGTAACCACAAGCGCTGGAACGAAGACGAAGAACGCAAGACCAGAGAAGGCGGTGAAACGACGTCGGCCAGTGGTGTGCGGAGTAGGACCGCACCAAGACAGGAGCGCCCTCAAGCCAAAGTGAATATAAGCGCCACTTCTGCCAGCCTCAGCCGCTCAGATCGGCTCAGTATACGGACGTGTATCAACTTGCAGCAACATTCCATACAGCCCAGGACTGTGAATTATATTGCATGTCGCCCATTGTTTGCGACAACATTTTGTACGTTCAAGTATTGTCAATCTACTTTATTGAAATAAAATTAATAATGTTATTTGCACCGGTTCCCGTCAGATCACCGAAGTTAAGCATTGTCGGGCTGGGCTAGCACTTGGATGGGTGACCATTCGATCTGCTGAACGCTGTTGGCAAGCGGGGTGTACTCAGCCCTTGTGAGGCAAACTGAGGAGCTTCTTGATTGAGAAGTAGTGGCTCCGGTCTCGTAAACTGACATACGGCCGGGAGAGCGGTGTGCTGACCACATGCCCCTCCGTACCCACATCCAGTGCTGCCTGTGGCCTGAGGATGACACGGCGGCCGGTCGGTACCGGTAGGCATTCACGGCCTGTTCGGGAGAAGTTTAGTTTTTTTATTTGCTTGAACTGTTGTGTAGCATTCCGAGAACACAGCATCTTTTAGGCACTCTATGCGTGAGGACTGGGCAAGACTCAACGATCTTCACGATTCATGATGGTCCCAGGTACATTATAGAAGGTGGGACATGGTTCTTAATAGGGTGTGTGATCTCCACATACATCAACGCATGATCTCCAACATGCTTCCATGCGGACCACAAGTTTGGTAAGGAGTTCTTGCGGTAGGCCTTTCCGTTCGTCCATCAGTGCAGTTGACAACTGCTGGATGGTCGTCAGTGCATGTGGACATGCTGTAGCACATCTCCTCAACGCATCATGAATGTTCTCGATGGGGTTTAAGTCGAGGGAACGAGCAGGCCAGTCGATTCGTTGAATATCCTCTCGCTCCATGACCTCCTCCATCTGTGCTCTTTGATGTGGTCCAGTGGCGACATTCATAAAAATGAAGTCAGGGCAGAATGTTCCCATGAAGAGACGCACATGGGGAAGGAGTACCGCGTCAGAATAACGTTGACTGGTGAGTTTACTGTGTCCAAAAATTTTGAATACACCAGGCAACATTATGCATCTCTACACCATATCAAATAGACCACCAAAACTATCATGATCTCCAATAGTCCTGGGTGCATTACGTGTTCCCAACTCTCGTCATATGAAGGTATGTCCTTTCATCCAGTGGTGCTAGTCAAGCAAGTTAGGCAGGAGAGTTTCTGTGAAGTTTGGAAGATAGGAGATGAAGTACTGGTGAAAGTAAAGCCGTGAAGACTCATCGAGAGTCGTGTTTGGGTAGCTCAATTGGTAGATCACTTGGCTGTGAACGGCAAGTGTCCCGGGTTCGAGTTTCAGTCCGGCACACAGTTTTAATTTGCCAGGAAGTTTCATAGCAGCACGCAATCCACTGCAGAGTGAAAAATTCATTCTGACATCTTGATAATTGCCTGGGTAGATTCAGGGAAGTCACAGAAAACCTAAGTCTGGATGGCAGGACGCAGATTTGCACCATCGTCCTCCCGAATGCGGTTCGAGTGCATCGCCTCACTCTATGAGACACTTCGTTTTGGGACTTCATCTCTAGACTTAGTAGTCTGGACTTGGTCTGCCCTTAGTGCTGATCCGATCGCGTAATGGCTTCAGTCTACTCCATGTAGTTCTGATTCCATGGAATTTGATTGACTTCATTCCATTACGGTGCATGTTCTGACAATCATTCTCCCTCATATGAAGCCGCTTTTGTAGGCTAATTCCAATACTAATACGAGTTTTGACGCTGCTGGCAACTAGTCTCTCACATGACCACCGCCATCCTGTTCAAATCTTACTCCTTGGGTGTCACGTCTGACTGAACAGTCGTGTAGCCAGTGCCAGTGAACCGCGGCGCTAATCTTCTCGACCTTCACACATGGCGATTCAACCGCCGACAGCAGTCAGTTATCCACCACGGACTGTCCCCTGTAGAGATTAAGGACAAGACAACAGCAGTAGACACTCGCTGCTGCAATTCGACGACCGCAGACAGCCAACTCTGTAATGCCAACGGCTGGTTCAAGACTGATGATGTCTAGCCGCCGAGCCAATTGCTCATAGAACCCTTCTGTGCCGTGGCTGCCAATTCCAAGCGTCCTGTGTCCCCGTATTCGATGTGTGCTTTTGTTTAATAAATTATATTGATATCTGTGTTAACCTGTCAGTTATTCTGATATTTCCAACCATTCAGTGAAGAAGTGTTGTTTGATTTATTATGATCAAGACTGGTCCTGCTAAAAATTCACATTCATTATATTTTAGCATCCAACGTGGGACTGACATAACACGAGCTACCACAGACATTTCTTTTATTAAATCAGAGGTTTTATGGACGTTGATAAACACCGCATCAGTCTAATCGCAGTAAATCTTGTGGGACTGTATGGAATTAAAAACATATTTCCAAATATAGCTGACTTAAATGATTTTTAAGTTTCAGTTGCTAGGATAATGTCAATTCCCAAGTACGTTCGCTACAATATCGAAAACTGAGCTACCTTAATAATTCTCGATTACAACGGCAACGGCTACGAATTTATCAAAGTTATAACTTGAACGTCACGTAAAAATTTCTAAACCTGTCTTCGCTGCATATGAAACGATAATTTCTAAGCCACATCTACCATGTTCGGTCCTCGTCTGACACAGGTCCAGCCTGTATACTTGCCCGAAATGCTCATGGTTACAAGGGTGTAAAACTTCCTAAATTGGGTCGAAGTCTGTCTCTTTTATGTCCAAAGTCAATGCCGTTGCGCTATTCCTCTAAACATTTCTGGAACTGAAAAGTGATTAATAACACGTCTTTCGTGGTGGGCTTATGTGTTGTGCTCCTGCTGTGCCGCGGCGAAGAAACGCACAAAACGCTCTGTCGTCTCGTTCCGCGTAGTTGGATCTTGCCGCCCAGTGTGTGTGTGTTTTGACAGTGTTGGGGCGAGTAGTTTTCTCGTAAGACCACCTCGTCAGCTGCAGAACATACAACGTAATCGACACACTCGCAAGTTGCATGTGTGTGTGGGGGTTGTATAACCTAACAGTAGTTTCAGTGTTCTCTCCATGACGCAATTCTCTATGTACAACAGAATCCTCATACGGTATTTTGCAGCTTTCTCCACACAACGGTGGCGTTTGGTACAAGGAGACTCAGAGGTGACAAGGCACTGAAGACGATGGAATGAGAATTAGGTACAGTTGTCGCATTCTTCCCAGTGCTTTGCCTCGTCTCTAATCGACGTGTAGGCATTGCTTTAGCCGTCCGTCCAACGTGACAACGTAGTAATTCAGTCCACACAGTCAGAAAGGCCCCCAAAAGTTTGTTCGCCAGGACAATGTTGGACATTCACGTGGAATTCTGTACACACCCGGCTTTCAAACACCTTGATCGTCTTTAACATTACAAAGAAAAACAAAAGATTACAATTTTTTGTTTTTATTACAATTACAAAAATTACAAAATTACAAAATTACAAATTACAAAATTTTTTTACAAAATTACAAATTACAAAAAAATTACAAAAAAAAATTACAAAATACAAAAAATTACAAAAAGAAAAAAACATTTTTTCTGTGTTAATGGGAGCGAAACACATTGGATGTCCTGGGACTTGCTGGCATTTTGGTCGAGCTTCCACTTAATCGCACAGCAAGCAAGGTTGTCGTTTGCCACCTCCAGACAAGGACACAAGGTGCTAACATTCACGCTAGGTGAGAAGGCGGCGATATCATCTGCGTACACGCTCTGGTTGTGGTAGGACCACCGCGTGGAGAGTGTACGATTTCGGGCCAAGCACTGAGTCTCATGGCATGCCGACCTCAACGTTGCTGCTCGTAGATACGTTGCCTGCGAGGACGTGGGAGTTGTGTCTTCCAAGGCGTCTGACTGTACAAGGAGCATGTACAATACGTCTAAGCGCAATATTAGGTCACATGTGTACTAAACGTCGAAATATAGCGCACTGAAATACTCCTAGGAGTGAAATTTGCTCGTGCTTATTTAGCCTAATGCAAAACACTCCAGCGAATGAAATCTGTTCGTTGACATATCAGTTGTCGATGTCTTCGTTCCCCGTGTTACGTACTGAATGTTACAGACGGAACGGAGATTTTAATACATAGTTGAGTCACATTGATATAAACATCACATCCTTATGGTATTGGCATTATTTTTATGTCTCTCTGACTTACACCGCTGGTCGTAAAAATTGCTGCATAACAAAAGTGAAATGCAGTAAAAGTCAGACTGGCGTGTTGTGAACTGCAAGCTTGGATATGCAGCTGATTAACATTTTAGCATAACAGCAGAAAGCAGGTAGGAGTAACGCCATTTATATTCTGTGTATGAAGACAGATTACGTAGCAGGTTTTCCGTTCAGAAATCGCCTTTTAAAGTTGTTTGGTAATGAGAAGATCGTGTTATGCTTGGTACAAAAAGGAGAAACCCTACCGGCACGTGTTGGATTGTAACAGTGAAGGACCGTTGTCTATCGACAACGCGGTTTGTCGTTCCACAGTATTACTGCTCGTACTGGTCAGAACTCAAAGACTGTCCAAGCGACTGAGGAGACAGACATGTCCCCGTCAATCCTGAACTCATCTTAAAAGTACAAGTGGGCTGCTATTGCGTTAATTGTTTAGTATTAATGCTAGTTACCAGAGAATAACACTGAAAAAATCTGAAACCATAGTGTACTTTTTTAAGATGGTATCCCATATGAGAGCCCAGAACTAATGCAGGACGTCTATACGTTCAATTTTCCAGCTTCCTTCCTTTATTACAAAAAAGCAGTCACATGTATTTACACAGATTCTGGGGTGTCACCGCCAGACACCACACTTGCTAGGTGGTAGCTTTAAATCGGCCGCGGTCCATTAGTACATGTCGGACCCGCGTGTCGCCACTGTCAGTGATCGCAGACCGAGCGCCACCACAAGGCAGGTCTCGAGATACGGACTAGCACTCGCCCCAGTTGTACGGACGACTTTGCTAGCGACTACACTGACGAAGCCTTTCTCTCATTTGCCGAGAGATAGTTAGAATAGCCTTCAGCTAAGTCCATGGCTACGACCTAGCAAGGCGCCATTAGCATTATATTGCATTTATCTAGAGAGAGTCTCACTTGTATCATCAAGAACGCTGTATACAAATGATGGATTAAAGTTAAGTATTCCGGGAGCTACGTACTTTTCTTTATAGCATTCATTACGTACCCTGTTTCAGACCTAACGCCCGCCTGCGTGAGTTAGCGCGTGCATCTTGGCCGCCTCTTTCAATTAGTGTGCGTAGTGTTGGCAAGTCTGCCGACACTACATATTCCTCATATTTGCTACAGATGTCAAGATAGATCAAAATACGCAGTTGACATTAAAACATCCAATAATTGCAAGTAAAAAAGTACGAAACACTTAAACAAAATTACCATAGCAAAATTTTTCAAAGTATTTTTGCTTTTCCTGATATTACCACACGGAATGGTATTAAGTTAACATTACCTGACATAATTTCATTTTTTTTGTGGAATGTGTATACCAATTCCTGTTAGTAGTAAACCAAACGAACACACTGAAGTGCTCACATTGTACAAAGATAAGACCTCTGAAACCTTCTGTCCGGCATTTCGACCTGAACGTGGCTGTCAGTACTGGTAATTAACTACAAAAATATAACCCCACTTCTAGTAACGTAAACATAGTTGTTATTGAGTACAGAGGTATCATGTAATTATGATACTCAAAAATTTAAAGCTTATAAATCCCTTATAACAGTAATTTATAGTTATCTATTAACCGAAAATGTCTGTAGTGCTACAGTAAGTTATTAAAGCATGTGAAAACACTTGTAATTAGAAAAAGATGTCTTTACTTTCTTTTCGCCGAGAATCCGAAGTCTGCAATCAACGACGACTCCTCGTGGTGCTTGGCAGAAAGATCAGTAAGTGAGCTGTGCATCTTACATGATACCACAGGCTAGAAAAAGATCAGCCTTGTACGCGCTGAAGAAAAAAAAAGAAATCAAACCTGAATCTACCTCGGGTGCCGGCCGGAGTGGCCGAGCGGTTCTAGGCGCTACAGTCTGGAACCGCGCGACCGCTAAGGTCGCAGGTTCGAATCCTGCCTCGGGCATGAATGTGTATGACTTCCTTAGGTTAGTTAGCTTTAAGTAGTTCTAAGGGGACTGATGACCTCAGAAGTTAAGTCCCATAGTGCTCAGAGCCATTTGAGCCATTTTGAACCTCGGGACTGAAGAGCTGGTTCCCTCAGCCGTGTTTGATCGTTTATCCCGTCACAAACCTTGAGTTAGCTTATGGGTTTGTTTGAAGTAAGCCAAATGTCCAAAAGGACGGAACGACGACGACTGGAGCTATACGGACTGCCAGCGCGGTGGCCATGTTTTCGGCTCCCCTTGACGATTCGGCAGTGAGAGGTGAACCGACACTGGTGCGCCCTATGACAACACTAGATACAAGAGTATCGGTAGTTCCACGTCGTCTTTTCAGCAGACAACCGTTTCTGAGTGCAGCAATACAATGGACGTAACCGAGTGTGGAGGCTCAGAGGTAAACTAACGTTGCCAGACTGCAGTTGTCACCATCATATAGGCCCAGCACATAGAGTGATAGAGTGGGACAACATTCGATCCACAACACAGCCATCTTCGGACAGTAGCCGCGTCATTCCTGACGTGTTAAAGGCGACGGCTGTGTCCTGTCTTCTCGGTCTGTGTGACATTATCTTTCAACAAGACACCGCAAGAACGCACGTTGTTCAATCTGTCCTGACCTACAATGGCCAGCACGTTTTCCAGAACCCTCACCTCTAAAAAACATCTAGTCGTGGGTTACCCAGAGACTAAAACGCCACTACTCACAAGCCAACACGACTGATGAGCACTGGCGGAGAGTTCAAGCAGCATGGAATGATGTCCTTGTATATGTTATTCAACCCCAGCTGCATTAGAGTTATTGCTGCACTCAGAGGTGGCTGTTATGTCTAATAAATTCCGCACCCTATACTCTCTAGATCACCAACAAATTTAATCATATATTCTTCCTAATACTCAATATACGCAAAGTAAATAAAGTGTCGGTAATTACTATTACGTGCAACGGCCTTGCCACAGTGTTGAGTGGTACTTAAGTAAATAAATTAGTGAAATCAAAGTGAAGTAGAAATTAGAATATAAATGAAAAACTTGGCTTAGTTTAGAGAGTTACATACTGGCAAACAGGGGGCAGAACAGCAGAGCAGAAGAGACAATGACCATGAAGTCAGCAAGTTCCACATAAGCGGACGCTGTCGATTCAGCCGTCAGGGCATTGCCCGACCGGCTCACGTGTTTCTCAGTTGTCACATGTGAGCAAAGGCCCTCGCCTACATTCCAAGAGCCAAAGACCAACGTTAAGAAGATTCTTCGAGAAGCTTTTGAACGTGACAGAAGAGGCAATGACCGGCTCAGGTGTTTCTCAGTCGTCACGTGTGATCAAAGGCCTTCGCCTACATTCCAAGAGCCAATGACCGACGTTAAGAAGATTCTTCGAGAAGCTTTTCAACGTGACAGAAGAGGCAATGAGCGTGAAGTCGTTCACCTCCAGTAAACTGAAGTGAATAAATACGCGAGACGCAGTGGGCCCGACAGACGAAGACGAGAGACGAAGAAGACGAAGGAAGTGAAGAAGAGTAGCAGTAGTTTTCAGTCAGTTTCGGTGCTGAAAACCGTCATGCAAGAAGAGACTACATCATGCACAGACGCACCAAGTCCGCCGCTGTAATGGAATAGCAAGCAGCAGCCTCGGCGCCAGAAGACTGCTACGGTCGCAGGTTCGAATCCTGCCTCGGGCATGGATGTGTGTGATGTCCTTAGGTTAGTTAGGTTTAAGTAGTTCTAAGTTCTAGGGGACTGATGACCACAGATGTTGAGTCCCATAGTGCTCAGAGCCCTTTGAACCATTTTCATACACAGCAGCATTTGCTGAACGGTCGTTGAGGAGACACTATTGGTAGTCCCCTGGTTCATGCGATCAGTCAGTTGCTCAGCAGTTGCACATCCATTCGCCCGTACGCATCTCGCAGCTGTTGTTCACACCTGTCATCTTTGGCCAGCGGTTCACCACAGTTGCTTTGGTGACAGTTTTGGATAGCATCATTTTGCTGTACATGATATTCTTTAACCTGGGGGCATACGAAAAGTTTGCAAACTTAGCGGTTTAGGAAATGCTTCCACCGTCATCCTGAAATCCAGTGATCATGCGCTTTCAGACATGAGAGTGATCGCTCCATTTGCACATCCCGACAATGACAGCAGTGTTTTCCGCCTCCTCGCGACATGCTTTATATAATGGGCGGCCAAGATTTCAGCTCATGGGGCCCTGCTCAAACCCGAGTGTCACAGCGCTCAGCCTCGTTGCACGTTTCCCCCACCGCAACGCCACACTGTCTAACAAGGGGATGCCGCCATAATAAAAACTCATGGCCAGAGGTGTAATGTGGCAAAGCACCAAGATGCACTTCTCAGCCGTTGTCGAGCAAAACGACAGTTAAAAGAAACCGTTGCTGTGAAATACTCTCTACGATTAAAAATTTTCTACAGCGTCGTGGCGTAGCGGTAAGCGCTCGGGTTCATAATCCGAAGGTTGCCCGATCGAATCTCGCACCATGCATTTTTTTATTATTATTTTTTTGTAATTCAAATATAAACTATTAATGAATTGCTTATGCATGTTGGTGAAGGCGGGTCGCTCTCCAATTGTACCGCCTCCATTTTTCCGTTTGTTTAACAGGTTGTATCAAAGCTCTCACGTCTGCACTGATTTTCGACGATGTTATAACTTGCGCTAGGGGCCGCATCTACCTTCTTTCGAAGTTAGCAGGCAACTACGCTGTTATAAGGCGGCTCGTTTCGGCCCATTCAGCATCTGTCCTTAAAGTGTAACGAGCGAGTAACCGAGTTTATATTTCATACCTGCCACAGCAACTTTGTGTTCGTGGGGGTCTCTATTCTAATTCGAACGTTTGACTTACGCTATACTTATTCGTTTCGGAATATCGTTTCTATGTCTTCCGTTAACTATACATGGTTAACATTATGAAGACAATTAATAACCATTCCATGTAGGCTCTAACGGCCGGCGTCTTTATCAGTAAACTCTTCCGGGCTAAGTTGCCGTGGTCGATCTGTAGAACTTCTTCTCCCTGACGTTTCGTTCTCAACTACGGAGAACATCTTCCGAGGTGAGTCGACGACTGGCTGCTAGGAGTTTTTTTTCCTTTATTGTAATTTTTGTAATTTTAATCACCTATACAGGCGGGCTGGCAGCAGCACATTACGCTGCTCTTCAGGCTTAATTGGAACAATAACATGACATAGAGGTGATACAGACAATACAAAAAACGGCGGGCAAAAAATGGAGATACAAAAAAACAATAAACAGGAAGCCCTAGCCACTCCAGGGGTATATAAAATTCCGTGTAGTTGCGGCAGGGTTTACATAGGAACTACAAAAAGAAGCATCAATACACGGTTGACGGAGCACAAAAGAAACTGTCGCTTGGGACATATCGACAAATCGGCAGTAGCGGAACATGTTTTTAAGGATGGAGATCACGACATAAAATTTGGTGAAACAAGCGTGCTAGCGAGGACGTCGCACTATTATACACGTATGTATAGAGAGGCAATTGAAATCCACAAACACCAATGCAATTTTAATCGTAAAGAAGAAGGATTAAAATTGGATAAGATATGGCGGTCGACGTTGCATCAATCACGTGACAATCGATTGCCTGCAATCGAGAGAACAGACGATAGCCAGAGATAGCTGCACATCGACGCCACGTGACGTGTGGTGGCGCCTCCTACGATCTCTATATAAGCGGCGGCCCCAGCTCCTAGCAGCCAGTCGTCGACTCACCTCGGAAGATGTTCTCCGTAGTTGAGAACGAAACGTCAGGGAGAAGAAGTTCTACAGATCGACCACGGCAACTTAGCCCGGAAGAGTTTACTGACAATTAATAACATTTGTGAAATACAACTTCGTTTGAGGAAAACATAATGATGTTCGAAGTCACCAGTTTTTCCAAGACAAGCGACTTTCAAACTTATTATATGCATAATTGTTGCAACTGATTGCCGGGAATTTAATATTATATATATATATATATATATATATATATATATATATATATATATATGTGTGTGTGTTGTGTGTGTGTGTGTGTGTGTGTGTGTGTGTACACACATTTGAATTACAAAAAACAAATACTAAAAAAAAATTGGATGGCGCGAGATTCGGTTTGGCGACCTTCGAATTACGAACCCGAGCGCTTACCGCTGCGCCACGACGCTGTAGAAAGCTGTTTATCGTAGACAGTATTTCGCCGCAACGGTTTCTTTTACATGTCGATTTTCTCGACAACGGCTGAGAAGTGCATCTTGGTGCTTTGCCACATTACACCCCTGGCCATGAGCTTTTATTATGCGCAGTATGAACCGAATCTGAATTTCACAATTGGCGGCCTCCCCTTTGTAAGCGGGAGGAGGGGCGAGAGGGGGGAAACTTCCAACGTGCCGCATTGAAATGGCAGTCGCACTGCATAGGGCTTGATTTATATTTCACATTTCGCAATGACATAGGTTACAAGTAAAACAAATTTTCGGTTTTATTTAACTATTTTTGGCACAATGAAGGCATAATTTTTATCTGGTACAAACTGTCGGAATATTTAAATACGCAGACAATTCCACAGATTTTCGGACTCATGTTACCCCGTAATCGTCACTCGAGAAAGATCGTTCACACAAATATGTCGATCAAAATATTGCAGCACTTTTGCAGTCTCATTATGGAAACTTGTGTGAGGAAAATACTGTAGACGTCCTGGAAGGTACGGTCATGGATGTGGAGCCATGTCGACTGCAGTGCGCGGCCAGCTGCACAAGTTTCTCGGCTGGAGTGAACAGCTTGAGCAAGGTGGTCCCACACATTCTCATTGTCATTATAATGAGAATTCCCTTGCAGGTCTATCAGTTACACCTACATATGCACAGGGGCGCTTTGAACTGGAACGGCAAACAGTCTCGAAAACAGCTGTAGACAAATGTAAGATTGACAGTGCCTTTAAAATGTTTAGGAAGCTATCTTTGTAATTGTTTCAAGGCCAAAATGAATTCTTCAGATCTCACGTTTTCTTTAACGGCACTGAGCTTAGGGAACTGAACTGTGTTTGTCAAAATGTTTCCTCTCTATAAAGCTATTTTCTTTTTAAATGCACCCCATCAAATCATAAATAAATTGTTCCTGACCTTTCAGGGACTTACTGTGGGCAGTGTGCAATGAAGTCAGCTTAAAATGCGAGGTCTGTAATACTTTCCGAACGTTATAATTTTCGTTCCTGCACTGCTTTTTCCTTCATAGATTCTACGACTGCGAGTTGTAAATTGAAAAATCGTTCCAAGGCGCCTCTTGATATAACCAACGTATTTTGCAGTAATGTATAGTGTATCCATATTCATCGTTCAATTTCATCAAAATGACAGTGGAATAATGCGTACGACATCAGAAATTTTACTATTCGTACCACCAATATCTTGAAGTGCTGCTTGCCAGCAGATTTAGCACAAACTGCAACTTGATGTACTGAACAATGAGTACCATTTGTACATCGCTGTAATTCTTTGGTCTTTCATTGTGAACTAAATCTTTAAATTCTTTCTGCATGGTATTGTATTATCGTTTCCAAGCAAATTTGCGATATTCGTCGCCTATGCCACTGCGTAACATATACTCAGAACTCTCATCACTCTCTTCTGTCATTCCAATTCATTTTTAAAGGTTTGCGACGATAGAGGCCTAGATTGCCTCCTTTTGTGCCATCAGCCATTCATCCTGTGAACGTCCTTCATACCACCGAAGGGTAAACAGCTGTTACACCACGTCTCTGCCGAACTGAAGAGAACTGATAATGTGGGGCCACAGCCATGATATATTTCTTTAAAGTCAGTACCACCATTAGACTGTTCTTTATTTGCAGTGTTACATTTACACGATCATGATTTCGGCTTTAAAGTGCCATCATCAAGTGTTTTAATGCTATACAGTGGCTAAGATGGCATACTGTCGTATTTAAAATACACTATTAGACACATTGTCTAAGGGTCAATATTTCTGGTAAAAGCCATCTGTTTTGTTTTATCACTGAGTATACTCAGTATACTCACTGCTATAATCAGTGATAAAACAAAGCAGTAGGCTTTTACCAGAAATATTGACCCTTAGACAATGTATCTAATAGTGTATTTTAAATACGACAGTTTGCCATCTTAGGCACTGTGTAACATTAAAACACTTGATAATGGCACTTTAAAGCCGAAATCATGATCGTGTAAATGTTACACTGCAAATAAAAAACAGTCTAATGGCAGTACCGACATAAAAGTGAAAGAAAAAAAAGAGAGAGAGTGAGAGAGAGAGCTGCGTGGCCAGAAAATGTCACACCGCAATAGCAAATGAAATGTCTCGCTGCACCCAACACTTCCGCGAAGGAACGAGCAAAAGCGATACAGGTGGACCCTTGGCCTGTCCCTGGTCAGCACACACACACACACACACACACACACACACACACACACATACACACACACAGCCCGCGAGAAGTTTGGCACGCCGTGACCGGCTCTGCCTTATACAGCCTCTACTGCTAGTGCTGCTACAGACCGTCTATGAGTGGTTATTGCACGTTGACGTCGAACATACGCGACTGTCACCTGAATGAGACTGGCGCAAAAAAATGGATCAAATGGCTCTGAGCACTATGGGACTTAACAGCTGTGGTCATCAGTCCCCTAAAACTTAGTACTACTTAAACCTAACTAACCTAAGGACAGCACACACATCCATGCCCGAGGCAGGATTGGAACCTGCGACCGTAGCAGTCGCGCGGTTCCGGACTGCAGCGCCTAGAACCGAACGGCCACCACGGCAAACCAATCAGACTAGAATTGTATATTTCAGTTACAGGGATTAATTTACGTTATTAAAAAACTCACTATGGAGTATGTAAATTTATAAATTAAATATGAGCTTTTATTATTCCTTGGCTTTCCGTGTGATACATCAACGTTTTCTCTGTGTCGACATATCTGTGTGCCTTCCGGTGTAAATTAGTTTTCCATAGTAAGACGTTTTACTGAAGCTCATAACCCTATGTAGCCAATTGAACTAAAATTTTTATAAGTAAGAGAGAAAAGTCTATGCCCCTCAACCCGTGAACGGGCTTCTGGCCTAACTGCGGGTAGAGCGCAGCCTTTCGTTCGCCGCAGCACTGGGAGGGGAGAGGGTGGTCAGCCTATCGCCAGGCTGCCTTTTACCCCCGGGAAAGTTCCCCGGTATTCAGTTTTACAGCAGGCTCAGTGGACCAGGGTCTGTCCTGGAGACACTGGAACGAGGAGAACGCCTACCAGACATTTAATCTGCAATCTCCAGGGCCGGATTCTAGCGCTCTACTCGATAAACCACCACGGCCACAAAATATTCGTAAATGATTTAATACTTCATACTAATGGCTAGGGACAGTTATACGATTCCTCTTGTAGTTCAACGGCCTGGCCCAAGTTTTTTAATTGGACTCCACTTCGGCGACTTGCGTGTCCCTAGCCAGCGCAAGGATATGCAGCTGAGAAAAAAATTCAGTGATAAAGATGAATCACGTCTGATAATGCATAAAATTAAACTAGCTAAGGGCAGAATTCCGTATAGCATTGCCGCACTGGGTAGCCGCGTGGACTAAGGCGTCTTGCCGGCCGTGGTGGCCGTGCGGTTCTAGGCGCTCCAGTCCGGAGCCGCGCTGCTGCTACGGCCGCAGGTTCGAATCCTGCCTCGGGCACGGGTGTGTGTGATGTCCTTAGGTTAGTTAGGTTTCAGTAGTTCTAAGTTCTAGGGGACTGATGACCACAGCAGTTGAGTCCCATAGTGCTCAGAGCCACTAAGGCGTCTTGTCACGGTTCGAGCGGCTCCACCCGTCGGAGGTTCGAGTCCACCCTCGGACATGAGTATGTGTTGTCCTTAACGTAAGCTAGGTTAAGTTACATTGATTAGTGTGCCAGCCTAGGACCGATGACCTCAACAGTTTGGTCACATAGTCCTTACCACAAATTTCCAAATTTTCGTGTCGCATTATTGGCCAGTGGTATAACGTACTCTTGATCTGAGTGTGCTCCTGTACGCGAATTTTGACCTACTTCCGTGTTTTGGCGTCAAATATACGACGGCAAAATGAGTCCTCGGTTCACGGGTGAGCTTTGGAAGGTTAAGCAAGAACCATACATTTTTCTTTGTTAACGTCTTCGTGGACTGTTCAACACTGCTTTCCTCGGAACTGTGGGTGTGGTGTCAGATTCGTCTTCATCTACATCTTCGTGACTACTTTGCAATTCACACTTAAGTGTCTGGTAGTGTGTTCATCGAATCACTTTCACACAATTTTTCTGCCGTTCCGCTCACGCACGGGAAAGAGGAACACTTAAATCTGTCCATGTGAGCTCTGATTCCCCTTATTTTATTGCGTTTCTCGTTTCTCCCTTTGTAGGAGGGCGCCAACCAAATATTTTCGCATTCGGAAAAGACAGCTGTAGACTAAAATTTCCTGAAACGATCTCCCCGCATCGAAACACGCCCATGTTTCAATGACTGCCACCCCAACTCGCATATCACATCGATGGCATTCTCTCACGTATTTCGCAATAACTTTTTCAATGTATTCCGTTAATCTTTTCTTGTAAGGATCCTACATCGCACAGCAATACTCCAGCAAAGGACGGACAAGCCCGGTATAGGCAGTCTCTTTAGCTGATTTTTTGCATCTTCTAAATGTTCTGTCGATAAAATTCACTCTGTGGTTCGTCTTCCTCACAAGATTATCCCTAGGTATTTAACTTAATGACAGCCTTTAGATTTGAGTGATTTATTCTGTAATGGAAATTTACGCATTCCTTTTACGACTCATGTGGTTGACCTCACACTTTTTATTATAAAAAACTGACGCTTTTCATTTTGCAATTGGTTTTGATCTTTTGACGATTTTACTAGACAGTAAACGACAGCATCATCTGCAAGCAGTCTAAGAGGGCTGCTTCTAAATCACTATACTGTATATAAACGGCATCGTCCCGACTGACTCACTCACTCACTCACGTAACCGCCCAGCCCAAAGAACTAAGGTCAGAAACTTAAAATTTGTAGAGAGTGTTGATTTTATACTGTACGCGTCGATTAAGAAGGGATTTTTCGATATTCCATCCCTAAGGGTGTGAAATATGAGGTGAGAGGCTTTGTGGAAATATGTCGCTATTAAGACTATTTTGAAGCTATACCTACGAAAACTGGTATTTGGTTTCCCTTTCAGAAAGAAAGCAATACGTGTTTAGCATTTTTGGAAACTTAACCTCTATGGGCGTGAAACAGTGGTTGAATTTTAAAAAAAATAAATCATTATTAAATAACTACTTAAGTATTTTTAAAGCTACATCTATGAAAATTGGTATTTGACTTCCCAATAACACATTAAAAAAAAAGTCAAGTTACCTTGCATTAGGAATATGGAATGCACTCAACGACTGTGATATGACTTTGAAAATGATGGAGCACAGCAATCAGTCGACCTTTTAGAAAGTTAATCATTATTAAGGAACTCCAAAACAAGATTTAAAGGTACATCTATGAAAACTGGTATTTGACTTCTCTATTAGAAAGAAGAAAAATACGTGTTTCAGTGTTTTTATAAATCCAACAACATAAGGGAGTGAAATAGGAGATGAAAATTTTTAAGGAATTATTTCATTATGAAAACATTTTCAAAATTATATCTACGAAAATTTGTATTTCACTCCTCTGTAAGAAATAAAAAGATACATATTTCACTATTTTTGGAAATTCAATACCTAAGGAGGTGAAACAGAGGTCGGAAATATTTGAGAAAATATTTCGTTATATTAAAAATTTTAAAGCTAGATCTATGAAAATTGGTACTTCACTTCTCATTTGTTGTTGTTGTTGTTGTAGTTTTTGTGGTCTTCAGTCCAGAGACTGGTTTGATGCAGTTCCCCATGCTACTCTATCCTGTCCATGCTTCTTCATCCCCAAGTACCCACTGCAACCTACATCCTTATGAGTGTGCTTAGTGTATTCATCTCTCGGTCTCCATCTACGAATTTTACCCTCCACGCTGTCCTCCAATACTAAATTGGTGATCCCTTGATGCCTCAGAACATGTCCTACTAAATGATCCCGTCTTCTAGTCAAGTTGTGCCACAAATTCCTCTTCTCCCAAATTCAGTGCCTCCTCATTACTTACGTGATCTACCCATCTAATCTTCAGCATTCTTCTGTAGCACCACATTTCGAAAGCTTCTATCCTCTTCTTGTCCAAACTATTTATCGTCCATGTTTCACTTCCATACATGGCTACACTCCATACAAATACTTTCAGAGAAGACCTCCTGACTCTTAAATCTATACTCTATGTTAACGAATTTCTCTTCTTCTGAAATGCTTTTCTTGCCATTGCCAGTCTACATTTTACATACTCTCTGCCTCGGCCATCATCATTTATTTTGCTGCCCAAGTAGCAAATCTCATCTACTACTTTAAGTGTCTCATTTCCTAACCTAATTCCTTCAGCATCACCCGATTTAATTCGGCTGCATTCCATTATACTCGTTTTGCTTTTGTTGATGTTCATTTGAGACCATAATTTCAAGACACTGTCCATACCGCTCAACTGCTCTTCCAGGTCGTTTGCTGTCTCTGACAGAATTACAGCGTCATCGGCAAACCTCAAAGTTTTTATTTCTTCTCCATTGATTTTAATTCCTACTCCAAATTTTTCTTTTGTTTCCTTTACTGCTTGCTCAATATACCTACTAAAAACATCGGGGATAGGCTCTGAGCACTATGGGACTTAACAGCTATGGTCATCAGTCCCCTAGAACTTAGAACTACTTAAACCTAACTAACCTAAGGACAGCACGCAACACCCAGCCATCACGAGGCAGAGAAAATCCCTGACCCCGCCGGGAATCGAACCCGGGAACCCGGGCGTGCGAAGCGAGAACGCTACCGCACGACCACGAGATGCGGGTATCGGGGATAGGCTACATCGCTGTTTCACTCCCTTCCCAACCACTGCTTCCCTTTCATGCCCCTCGACTCTTATAACTACCATCTGGTTTCTGTAAAAATTGTAAATAGCCTTTCGCTCCCAGTATTTGACCCCTGCCACCTACAGAATTTGAAAGAGAGTACTCCAGCCAACATTGTCAAAAGCTTTCTCTAAGTCTAGAAATGCCAGAAACGTAGTTTTGTCGTTTCTTAATCTATCTTCTAATGTAAGTCGTAGAGTCAGTGTTGCCTCACGTGTCGGCCGAAGTGGCCGAGCGGTTCTAGGCGCTATAGTCTGCATCTGTGCGACCGCCACGGTCGCAGCTTCGAATCCTGCCTCGGGCATGGATGTGTGTGATGTCCTTAGATTAGTAAGGTTTACGTAGTTCTAACCTCTAGGGTACTGATGACCTCAGCAGTTAAGTCCCATAGTGCTCAGAGCCATTTGAACCATTTTCCTCACGTGTTCCAACATTTCTACAGAATCCAAACTGATCTTCCCCGAGGTCGGCTTCTACAAGTGTTTCCATTTGTCTGTAAAGAATTCGTGTTAGTATTTTGCAGCTGTGACTTATTAAACTCATAGTTCGGTAATTTTCACGCCTGTCAACACCTGCTTTCTTTGGGATTGGAATTATTATAGTCTTCTTGAAGTCTGAAGGTATGCGCCTGTCTCATAAATCTTGCTCACCAGATGGTAGAGATATGTCATGACTGGCTCTCCCAAGGCTCTCAGCAGTTCTAATGGAATGTTGTCTACTCCCAGGGCCTTATTTCTACTTAGGTCTTTCAGTGCTCTGTCAAACTCTTCACACAATGTCATATCTCCCATTTCATCTTCATCTAGGTGCTCTTCTACCTCCATAACATTGTCCTCAACTACATCGCCCTTGAATAGACCCTCTCTCTATATACTCCTTCCACCTTCCTACTTTCCCTTCTTTGCTTAGAACTGGTTTTGCATCTGAGCTCTTGACATTTATACAAGATTTTACGCAGTATCTATCTTACCCCTAACGATACATACCTCTACATCCTTACATTTATCCTCTAGCTATCCTTGCTTGCCGTCCGGGGTGGCCGAGCGGTCCTAGGCGCTACAGTCTGGAACCGCTCGACCGCTACGGTCGCAGGTTCGAATACTGCCTCGGGCATGGATGTGTGTGGTGTCCTTAGGTTAGTTAGGTTTAAGTAGTTCTAAGTTCTATGGGACTGATGACCACAAAAGTTAAGTCCCATAGTGCTCAGAGCCTATCCTTGCTTAGCCATTTTGCTCTTCCTGTCGATCACATTTTTGAAACGTTTGTATTACTTTTTGCCTGCATCATTTACAGCATTTTTATACTTTCTAGTTTCATCAATTAAATTAAGTATCTCTTGTGTTACCCAAGGATTTCTGCCAGCCCTCGTCTTTTTACCTACTTGATTCTTTGCTGGCTCCACTATTTCATCTCTCAAAGCTACCCATTCTCCTTCTACTGTACTTCTTTTCCCCGTTCTTGTCAATAGTTCCCTAATGCTCTCTCTGAGACTCTCTCAAACCTCTGGTTCTTTCGGTTTATCCAGGTCTCATCTTCTTAAATTCCCGCCTTTTTGCAGTTTCTTCAGTTTTAATCTACAGTTCATAACCAATAGATTGTAGTCAGAGTCCACATCTGCTTCTAGAAATGTCTTACAATTTAAAACCCGCTTCGTAAGTCTCTTTCTTACCATTATATAATCTATCCCCCATTCCATATTCACCTACTACTTCTCTTTCTCTTCCTTTCACTACTATCGAATTCCAGCCCCCATGAATATTAAATTTTCGTCTCCCTTCACTATCTGAATAATTTCTTTTATCTCATCATTCATTTCTTCAATCTCTTTGTCATCTGCGGAGCTAGTTGGCATATGCAGGGTGGTCCATTGATAGTGACCGGGCCAAATATCTCACGAAATAAGCATCAAACGAAAAAACTACCAAGAACGAAACTCGTCTAGCTTGAAGGGGGAAACCAGATGGCGCTATGGTTGGTCCGCTAGATGGTGCTGCCATAGGTCAAACGGATATCAACTGCGTTTTTTTAAATAGGAACCCCCATTTTTTATTGCATATTCGTGTAGTACGTAAAGAAATATGAATGTTTTACTTGGATAACTTTTTTCGCTTTGTGATAGATGGCGCTGTATTAGTCACAAACGAATAAGTACGTGGTCACGTAACATTCCGCCAGTGCGGACGGTATTTGCTTCGTGATACGTTACCCGTGTTAAAATGTACCGTTTACCAATTGCAGAAAAGGTCGATAACGTGTTGATGTATAGCTATTGTGATCAAAATGCCCAACGGGCGTGTGCTATGTATGCTGCTCGGTATCCTGGACGACATAATTCCGAGTGGCCTGACCGTTCGCCGGATAGTTACGTTATTTAAAGAAACAGGAAGTGTTCAGCCACGTGTGAAACGTCAACTACGACCTGCAACAAATGATGATGCCCAAGTTGGTGTTTTAGCTGCTGTCGCGGCTAATCCGCACATCAGTAGCAGAAAAATTCAGCAAGAATCGGGAGTCTCCAAAACTTCGGTGTTGAGAATGCTACATCAAAATCGATTGCACCAGGCATGCATCAGGAATTGCATGGCGAAGACTTTGAATGTCGTGTACAGTTCTGCCACTGGGCACAAGAGAAATTACGGAACGGTGACATTTTTTTCATGCGTTCTGTTTAGCGACGAAGCGTCTTTCACCAACTGCAGTAGCGTAAACCGGCATAATATGCAGTATTGGGCAACGGAAAATCCACGATGGCTGCGACAAGGGGAACACAGCGACCTTGGCGGGTTAATGTATGATGCGGCATTATGGGAGGAAGGATAATTGGCTCCCATTTTAGCGATGGAAATCTAAATGGTGCAATGTATGCTGATTTCCTACGTAATGTTCTACCGATGTTACTACAAGATGTTTCACTGCATGACAGAATGGCGATGCACTTCCAACGTGATGGATGTCCGGCACATAGCTCGCGTGCGGTTCAAGCGGTACTGAATGGCATATTTCATGACAGGTGGACTGGTCGTCGAAGCACCATACCATGGCCCTCACGTTCACCGGATCTGACGTCCCCGGATTTCTTTCTGTGGGGAAAGTTGAAGGATATTTGTTATCGTGATCCACCGACAACGCCTGACAACATTCGTCAGCACATTGTCAATGCATGTCCGGACATTACGGAAGGCGAACTACGCGCTGTTGAGAGGAATGTCGCTACACATATTGCCAAATGCTTTGAGGTTGACGGACATCATTTTGAACATTTATTGCATTAATATGGTATTTACAGTTAATCACGCTGTGACAGCATGCGTTCTCAGAAATGATAAGTTCACAAAGGTACATGTATCACATTGGAACATCCGAAATAAAATGTTCAAACGTACCTACGTTCTGTATTTTATTTTAAAAAACCTACCTGTTACCAACTGTTCGTCTAAAATTGTGAGCCATATGTCTGTGACTATTACAGCGCCATCTATCACAAAGCGAAAAAAGTGATCAACTAAAACATTCATATTTCTTTACGTACTACACAAATATGTAATAAAAAATGGGGGTTCCTATTTAGAAAAACGCAGTTGATATCCGTTTGACCTATGGCAGCGCCATCTAGCGGGCCAACCATAGCGCCATCTGGTTTCCCCCTTCAAGCTAGACAAGTTTCGTTCTTTGTAGTTTTTCGTTTGATGCTTATTTCGTGAGATATTTGGCCCTGTCACGATCAGTGCACCACCCTGTATACATGTACTACCGTGGTAGGCGTGGGCATCGTGTCTGTCTTGGGTGCAATAATGCGTTCACTATGCTATCCGTAGTAGCTCACCCGCGCGTCTATTGTTTTATTCATTATTAAACCTACTCTTGCTTTACCACTATTTGATTTTATATTTATAACCATGTATTCACTTGTCCAGAAGCCTTGTTCGTCCTGCCATCTAACTTCACCAATTCCCACTATATGTAACTTTATTCTATCAATTTCCCTTTTTAAATTTTCTAACCTACCTGGCCGTTTAACGGATCTGACATTCAACGCTCCGATCCGCAGAACGTCAGTTTTGTTTCTCCTGATAACGACGTCCTCCTGAGTAGTCCCCGCCTGGCGATCCGAATGGGGGACTGTTTTACCTCCGGAATATTTTACTCAAGAGGATTCTACCATCATTTAACCATACTGTAAGGCTGCATGCCCTCGGGAAAAATTACAGCTGTAGTTTCCCCTTGCTTGCAGCCGTTCGCAGTACCAGCACAGCAAGGCCGTTTTGGTTAATGTTACGAGGCCAGATCTGTCAATCATCACCGCGCGGGGTAGCCACGCGGTCTGGGGCGTCTTGTCACTGTCCATGTGTGTTGTCCGTAGTGTAAGTTAGTTTAAGTTAGATTAAGTAGTGTGAAGTAACGTGTAGGCTTAGGGACCGATGACCTCAGCAGTTTGGTCCCATAAGACATTACCACAAAATTCAAAATTTTTTTCAGTCAATCATCCAGACTGTTGCCCCCGCAACTACTGAAAAGGCTGCTGCCCCTCTTCAGGAACCACATGTTGCCTGGCCTCTCAACAGATACCACCCCCCCCCCCACCCCCACCCGTTGTGGTTGCACCTACGGTACGGCTATTTGCATCGCTGAGGCACACAAGCCTCCCCACCAACAGCATGGTCCATGGTTCACTAAAGGAAGCACTTTTCGTTTAGATATTTAAAAAAATGTGTTGGGGTTAAAAGTTCCTGTGGAAATGTAACCACAAAAACACAAAAGTCATGGTTAACAAAAAAACTTCTACTCCAGCTAGCAGAACCACTATTTGGTCAGAAGCACATCTGGAAAAGACAGTGCTTCAATGACCTTAATTAACGTGAAAAGTTTAGAACGTGTTGCAATTTGTGAACAATATAAAAATTCGATTAAAGGAAAACGAAAAGTAATCTGTACAGATCATGCAGTCTACTCTACTGAAGCATCGGTCGCTAAGCTGTTCATTAATATACATCAGGCACAGCAGAGGGCATATACCATTTCCTTGAACTATATCAGATGTCACTTCTGTTTTACTCGATGACTTTCCGTCAATTGTTACGAACTGTGACCTTTCTGACAGGAAATTACGAATCCAGTTGCACAACTGAGACAATACAACGGAGGCACGCAGTCTGATTAGAAGCCGATTGTGAAGAATGATATCAAAAGCCTTCTGGAAATCTAGCAATACGGAATCAGTTCGAGATTCCATGTCCATAGCACTCATTACTTCATAATCTAGTTGTGTTGCACAACATCATTTTTTTAAGAATCCGTGATGATGATTTCTCAATACATGGTTTCCTTCTACGTAATTCATAATGTTTGAACATAGTAATGTTCCAAAATCCTACAGCAAATCGGTGTCAGTGATATGGGTCTATAATTCTGCGGATTACGCCTATTTGATATCTAAAGCGTTGATGTGACCCGTGCAACTTCCAAATTTTTAGGTACGGATTTTTCGTCAAGCGATCGGTTGTATATAGTTTCTAAGTATTGAGCCATTATATCAGAATACCATGAAAGAAACCTAATTGGTAAACAATCTGGAGTGGAAAACTTGCCTTTATTAAGTCATTTGAGTTGCTTCGCTACGCCGAAAATATCTACTTCTAAGTCACTCATGTTGTCATTTGCTCTTGATTTGAATTATGGAATATTTACTTTGTCTTCTTCGATGAACGAATTTCGCGAAATCGTGCTTAGTAACTCTGCTTTATTGGCACTGTCATCAGTGACATTATCATCGCTCTCGCACACAGAAGGTATTGACTGTGTCTTGCCACTGGTGAACTTCACATACGACCAGAATCTCTTTGGATTTTCTGTCAGATGTAAAGATAAAGTTTCGTTGTGTACACTTGAACCGCGTGACCGCTACGGTCGCAGGTTCGAATCCTGCCTCGGGCATGGATGTGTATCATGTCCTTAGGTTAGTTAGGTTTAAGTAGTTCTAGGTTCTAGGGGACTGATGACCTGAGATGCTAAGTCCCATAATGCTCAGAGCCATTTGAACCATTTGAACCTATTTGAGATTAGACTCAATTTTTCTTTAACCTTTCAGCAACTGTATTACCACAGTCACTGAGTCGATAAAAAGAACCACTTATTAATTTATTTCGGATACAAGTATAACCTCTAGCCATACTAACTCACAGGAACTATCTACTTCAGTTTCTCTACAAGATAAATTACTTCTAACAGCAGTAAACATGCGACCACCAACTGTATTTAATCTATCCTTTCTGAACACCATTAGATTCTTTGTAAGAATTTTGGCTGAACTTGTTTCCTGCCTTAGCTGGCTTTCAGTGCCTTTAACGGTTTTAGCTTCAATGCTTTCTGTTAGCGCTTGGAGCTCTGGTTCTTTCCCAACATACGAAAGTTTACAACTAGAACACCTATGGTTCCTACGTTTGAAATGAAAGCCCTTTTCATTATTTCCCAAGACCCTCTAATCTAAAAAACCACCCAGTCCACTCCACACGGCTCCCACCATCCGTGAGCCGCCTTCTGTTTGTAATGGCCCCTGACGTATTAAACAGAATCCTATACTCCACCACCATATAGTGCAAGTCAAGGAGTCTGCAGCCTACACGGTCAGAGAACTGTCTGAGTCTCTGATCCAGACCATCCATTCGGTCCTGTCGACGTTGCTGCAGATGGTGAGCTCTGCCTTCACCTCACAAGCCAGATAGGCAGTCTTTACCACTAAAAATAACCGCTGGAACCCAAAGAGTATCTCTTTCTACCCAAAGCGACACACATAATTAATATCGACATGAGCCAGCATCTGCAGTTCGCTGCGCCCTGTGTTCTTCATGGTATCGGGAAGGGCCCGTTGCGCATTTGGGATGACTCCCTTCGATATGCACACATATACTAAAACATATTCCCGAATAATTATTTTTATACTTAAAATGTCTATTTATCTTATCTGAGTTACAAATGTAATGAAAGAGAATCCCTTATAGAATGTTAATTTGACTTCGAAGTAAACACTTTTAGTACGTCATTGATTAAGAATGCTAACTGTGCTTAAAGCTGAGAATAATGTGAGCATGTTGTTGACGTCATCTTCCTATTAATATCGTTAAAGATATGGTCGGTAGCAATTAAATGCTCAAAAACATATTTATAGAGATAAACTACACTAACCATTGGTTTATATAGACCATGCGAAGAACATGATGTGTTTTATACGTCATAACAGTGGACAGGTTGAAGAAGTACCACCGCTACGAATACGAACTAGTGGGCTGTGATCCACGAAAAGGATAACAGCACTTAAAAAAAAAAAAAAAAAAAAAAAAAAAAAAAAAAAAAAAAAAAAAAAAAAAAACAGGCTCCGCTCACTGCCGTAAAATGTGTAATCGGTTTTTCAGGAATTCTGATCTGAAAAAAATTTTGAATTATCTTACGCAGATGGAAGTTATTATTTTAACATTAACTAAAGCTCCCGTTGGTGCTTGACGGATCATGACAATAATATTAACTGGAAGACATTTCCTAATCATTTGTAAATTATAGTTATTTGCTCATGAACAGGCTATTGGCTGCTTAGCCACATGAAGATGGCCTGGGAAATCGAAAACCGATTCTTGAACAAAACAATATAATTCTGCAGAACATTAGGAAGTGTTCCTATTTAATGTCACTGCTTTTATAGTGTGCATAGTTTGAATGAACTGCAACAACTTTTCATGCCCAAAACCTTTCGCGTACAGATGTTGTTTGCATTTTAAGCATGATACCATCTCAACTGGAAACCAAATAATATTTTAATAAAATACAGTTTAATTTATTATGTTAACTTCTCCATCTCGTCTTAACAATTCACAAAAACAAATGACATAGATGTACCTCGATCAGCGAGGAGAATTCGGGACCGCTTATAGCTGACGTGATTCTTCATATAAGTGGATTTACATCTCCACGTAACTGTATGAAAGAAGCATCCATGTGTCGTTAATGGTTTCTTGGTTCTTTGTGAGAATAGTTACGAGGCTGACTTTAACAGATTAATCCGACGAGTATCATAGTTCAGGCACACTTTCCATCAGATTAGCACCCTAAATGGTTTGTGATGTGTATGGAAACACTGTTCGTGGTGATTACATATTGAACATTACATTCACAAGTCGTATGTGCGCTAATAGGATATGTATAATCCCATTTGCTTTCTCAAGTTAGTTATATGAAGTGGTATCTAAAAATACTCTCTCATTGCGATTTTACTGTGGTCACTTTTCTGTTATTTAAAAGCATTAGCACGACTTGCACACTGCAGCAGTTATACGATCGCACAATGCAATAAGCAGCCTTCGGCTGTGATAACTGATACATTTCACGACTTTCACATGATATTCCATATCAACGATAGCATCCACTGTTCTAAATTTTATGTATTTCCTGTTCTTTACACGAAATTTCAGCAAATAAGGTAAGGCTTGGCAATGGTGAAACTAGCAGAGACACTGCACTACGTACTACAGAAGTGCGGATATTCGATGCATCTTACACTACTGGCCATTAAAATTGCTACACCAAGAAGAAATGCAGATGATAAACGGGTATTCATTGGACAAATATATTATACTAGAACTGCCATTGATTACATTTTCACGCAATTGGGTGTATAGATCCTGAGAAATCAGTACCCAGAACAACCACCTCTGGTCGTAATAACGGCCCTGATACGCCTGGGCATTGAGTCAAACAGAGCTTGGATGGGATGTACAGGTACAGCTGTCCATGCAGCTTCAACACGATACCACAGTTCATCAAGAGCGGTTAGTGGCTGGCGTATTGTGACGAGCCAGTTGCTCGGCCACCAATGACCAGACGTTTTCAATTGGTGAGAGATCTGGAGAATGTGCTGGCCAGGGCAGCAGTCGAACATTTTCTGTATCCAGAAAGGCCCGTACAGGATCTGCAACATGCGGTCGTGCATTATCCTGCTGAAATATAGGGTTTCGCAGGGATCGAATGAAGGGTAGAGCCACGGGTCGTAACACATCTGAAATGTAACGTCCACTGTTCAAAGTGCCGTCAATGCGAACAAGAGGTGACCGAGACGTGTAGCCAATGCAACCCCATACCATCACGTCGGGTGATACGCCGGTATGGCGATGACGAATACTCGATTCCAATGTGCGTTCACCGCGATGTCGCCAAACACGTGTGCGACCGAAGAAATGACATTTTGCTATTCGTGCACCCAGGTTCGTCGTTGAGTACACCATCGCAGGCGCTCCTGTCTGTGATGCAGCGTCATGGGTTACCGGTGCCATGGTCTCCGAGCTGATAGTCCATGCTGCTGCAAATGTCTTCGAACTGTTCGTGCACGTGGTTGTTGTCTTGCAAACGTCCCTATCTGTTGACTTAGGGATCGAGACGTGGCTGCACGATCCGTTACAGCCATGCGGATAAGATGCCTGTCACCTCGACTGCTAGCGATCCGACGCCGTTGGGATCCAGCAAGGCGTTCCGTATTACCCTCCTGAACCCACCGATTCCATATTCTACTAACAGTCATTGGATCTCGACCAACGCGATACGATAAACCGCAATCGCGATAGGCTACAATCCGACCTTTATCAAAGTCGGAAACGTGATGGTACGCATTTCTCCTCCTTACACGAGGCATCACAGCAACGTTTCACCAGGCAACGCCGGTCAACTGCTGTTTGTGTATGAGAAATCGGTTGGAAACTTTCCTCATGTCAGCACGTTGTAGGTGTCGCCACCGGCGCCAACCTTGTGTGGTTGCTCTGAAAAGCTAATCATTTGCATATCACAGCATCTTCTTCCTGTCAGTTAAATTTTGTGTCTGTAGTACGTCATCTTCGTGGTGTAGCAATTTTAATAGCCAGTAGTGTATCTGACTGTTATAGCTACAAATCGGGGTTCACATCCCCACAGCATGGTAACTGGTTGTAAGCCATTATTGCTGAGATACTAGAGAAGATTTGTCATGTTCACTGAAATTCGGATTCATTTTGCTATACCTGTTATTAATCGTAGCGCTCTGAAAGTAACTATGAACTGATCAGATAATTTTCCTTTATGATATTGCAGTCAGCGTACCTAAAATAATTGCATGGGTGAAAACTTTCTAAATGAAAATGCATAGCCTCCCAGATCATCGCATGTTAGGATTTACATAGTGCTTATAATTAAACTTTCGCTACTTGAGAGTGCCCCCATGAAAAATGACTATGATAGGAGGATAAGACTTCGTAGAAACATTTGTAAGGACACGTGGAAGCGAAATAATGAAAGAAACACATTTTGATTTCCACGTGAGAGGGTAACATTCGCTAATTGCACACCATGTTTACATTCCAGGTTACGAACGTTGCTCAATGGGACCATCTGCATCCACGACAACCTGGAACCGCACTAGAGATAACATTTCACAACTGTTCGCAGCACCTTTCGGACGGGGGAGCATGAAATGTTCAGCTGTCGTGACACAGCTCGTGCACTGCTTGAAGATGGAACATTGCGTCCTGCATTCTCAACCACTACGAGAGTAAATTCTTCAATTTTTGGCACAATTGGCCAACGGCCTCTCCCAGGAGCAATTCCCAAGTCGCCAGTTAATTCTAACATCCAAACCCTGTTCTTGAACCCCGGTGCCGAAAGAGTGCTCCTTCGTATTCCTTTAGTGCGTCGATATTCGCGTTAGAGCAGCGCTGTTGTTGTTGTTGTTGTTTTGACAAAATAACTTTAAGAGTAAAGCCCTGCCCACCTTGTCCACACCAATGTTGACCGTCTGCAGCTGTAACGCACACTAATACTTGTGTTTCAACGTCCAGCGGTAAGTCATGACACTAAAACAATTAACAACGCAAATCCAGCAGCACACAGTCTGAACATCATTCCATCAAGGAAGGTGCCCATATGGAAAATAGTTTACCGTCTACACTGGCTCAGGAAGCGAAAGTTTAATTATAACCACCCTCTACTTGCACTAGTAACCCAACTTTATACCGAAGAGTATGCTTACAACCTCTCTTCCCAGTACTGACGAAGTACTAGTTATGGACATTTCTCCCACAATCAGGATTCGAATAGAGTACTTTTGGATCAATTACCTCGAACCAGCTTGCGTTAAGGATCTGTCATTTAGCCTTCTACTTTCAAAAAACACTTACGGGATCTTTGAAGTTCCTCGCTGGCCAAGGAGGAGAGACTGAACGCTGAACCTTTTTACCGTCAAAACGCTGCCGAAAATGATTGACTAGGTGCTTACAAACCGTGCACCACTACACTATCTTTAGTAACAGTCACATATGCCTCAGCCGGCCGGAGTGGCCGAGCGGTTCTAGGCGCTGCAGTCTGGAACCGCGAGACCGCTACGGTCGCAGGTTCGAATCCTCCCTCGGGCATGGATGTGTGTGATGTCCTTAGGTTACTTAGGTTTGAGTAGTTCTAAGTTCTAGGGGACTGATGGCCTCAGAAGTTAAGTCCTATAGTGCTCAGAGCCATTTGAACCATTTTTGAACATATGCCTCATACCACTACATCCTCTGGAAACGTTTCATTCGAGTAGTCAATGAGCACAGCACACGCGACTGATAGATGGCGCATACCACCACAGTCCCTCTACCAAAATAAACTAAGATAGCCTTGGTCTCCCTGAAAGTATCTGGCCGTAAATTTATCGCCTCAGCGTGCGGTAGGTCGAACACATCGGCAGCTGGAGTCTCAGTGAGACAAGGATAAAAATATGGAAGGAAGTTGTGAGACGCTGACGCCGAAGGTTCTCGTGCACTGGTGGGCCGGGCTGATAGTTCGTTGGCTCCAGTTGGCGGCGCTCCAGAGGAGGCGTAGCCCAGCGTCAGCAGTCGCGGCTTATCAACAACGTGCCACTCAGCTGGCTCATATATTATATTCAACGTTCCTCTTCTGTCCTTAGGCTGCTACTCTTCTAGTCAACTAGGACCGCGCACGTATTTTGCGGATGCTGCTTTCTGTATCTCCAGGAGAAACTACACTCATGTTTCCGAAACCTTGGGCTTCTCCTCATTATCTTTCTAAGGAAATTCCTACATATGCTGTTGCCTGCAGTAGCAACAACGAAGTACGATGCTTTGGTCATCTGTCCTTTGACGGCGCAAGAGGAGTAATGTGTCGTCGTCCAGTAACCTCATATCTTTTTCTTCTTCGTCCTTGCTTTGCCCCGTTCAACTACAGAGTCGGCTTTGTTATATGGGTTGAAGCAATGTTAGTGACAATGAATGGTCGGATGCCCTTCCCGATACCACCCCATCCCCCACGGACGGAATTCGTGTTACCCATCTGCCTGCTTCTAGAGTGAAGCACATGTTCAAGTGTGAAATCATTTTCTGAATTATGAAATGCATTCGCAGACTGCGAATACAATTGTACATCGGCTATACAATTTACTAGTACCATATGAAATTTGTGTCGGACCGGGACTCGAACCTGTATTTCCCACTTTAAGCGAGCGGTCGCCCTAACCGCCTCGGTCATCCGAGCACGCCTCCATGCCAACCCAAACTGCTATATGTCCTAGTGCCTACGTCCCATAGTGCTCGCATTCAAATCGTATGATTCCCGCGCAGGGAGAGATATTGTTTTTTTCGTCAGACTGCCTTGGTTCAAATGGCTCTGACCACTATGGGACTTAACTTCTAAGGTCATCAGTCCCCTAGAACTTAGAACTACTTAAACCTAACTAACCTAAGGACATCACACACATCCATGCCCGAGGTAGGATTCGAACCTGCGACCGTAGCGGTCGCGCGGCTCCAGACTGAAGTGCCTAGAACCGCTCGGCCACTCCGGCCGGCAGGCTGCCTAGCTTTGATATGAAATAGAGTGTCTGTATTTTACTGTGTCTGTATTGTTCGATGCAGTGTTCCTTCGGGCATATGCATTTCATAATTTAATGTGGCAGTCAGTCATCAGCAATGTCCGTTCCTTCAGACATGAATGCACGTCCGAAGGTCCACTGCATCGAACTATACAGACACTGTAAAATACAAACACTGCCCTGCTGCGTTTTCTAAATGATTGCGCATCGTGTAATTTCAACAAGGTTCCACCCAGCTACGTTTTATACAGAAAAAAAATCACAATTTCAGAATCATTAGGCTCCACTCACACTGCTTTTTTCGAAGTTATGAGTTAAATATTAAACCCCATAAAAGAATAAAAAAAGTCAGATGTTGATAAGATGTAAAGTAGACGGTTAGTAATGTAGTTATCTTACTTTTCTACGTTACATTAACCCAATTGTTCAAATACTCTTCACAAAGCTTGATGAAATGAACAAGTACACAATTAAATTTCAAAGCCAGTTCATTATTGTTCATTTGACGTAGACTAAAATTCACAGCACAGTTAGCAATATTAACACAAACTTTCTCAAAATTTCTTTTAGACTTTCCACGCCGGGTTCGCATCACAACTCTTTCTCCCTCTGTTAGACGAGTCATAGAACTGACAAAAATACTTATGCGCTGAAGACTCGTGAAGCCCAATACATTCTAGAAACTTCCCAACTACAAAGATAGTACTAAACCATACAAAACAAAACAAAAGTTACAGTAATATTACACGCAAATATACGTACGGGGGCAGCCACTTGCGATGTTTCAAACTTATACAGAACACTTAACTTTGTATTATAAATTCTGTATCTAATTAGTTCCATGTGAAAAAATTGCACATAATAGGTTAGTTTCTGCAGTTGGACAGTTTGGAACAAAGATAAAGTTTCGCGGTATTTACTACATCGGCCGGCCCTCTGTGGCCGAGCGGTTCTAGGCGCTTCAGTCCGAAACTGCGCTGCTGCTGCGGTCGCAAGTTCGAAGGCCTGCCTCGGGTATGGATGTGTGTGATGTCCTTAGGTTAGTTAGGTTTAAGTAGTTCTAAGTATAGGGGACTGATGACCTAAGATGTCAAGTCCCATAGTGATTGAACCATTTTCACTACACTCACAGTTTCCTTATGACGATTTTGTTGAGTGCATAGCACGAAACGGCCATAATGGTTGGAATGCGTTTCCACTGCAACTTTCTGGTCTGGGGACAAAGGGATTTTACAGAGTTCACTAGACGAGAATGGATGCCGAGCGGGGAGACAGGATTTCATAACCTGCAACACCGACTATATATAAATATCAAATGTATAACAATGTTATACGACGTATTGCACTGTGGAGACAAAAATCACGGAATACCTTCCAGTATCGTGTCGGACTTCCTTTTGATAGGTGTAGTGCAGAAACCCGACGTGGCATAGACTCAACAATCCGTTGGAAGTCCTCTGCAGAAATACTTACCCGTGCTGCCTCTATAACTGCCCATAATTACGAAAGTGTAGCCGGTGCAGGATTTTGTGTACGAATTAACCTCTCGATTATGTCCCATAAATGTTCTATGCGGTTCATGTCGGGCGATCTGGGTAGCGAAATCATTCGTTCAGATTGTCCAGAAAGTTCTTTCAAACCAACTGCGAACAATTGTGGCCAACTGACAAGGTGCATTGTCATCTATTAAAATGCACATTTGGGAACGAGAAGTCCATGAATGCCTGAAAATGGCCCCCATGTAGCCGTATAACCATTTCCAGTCAATGATCGGTTCAGATTGACCAGAGGACCCAGTTCATTCCGTGTAAACATAGCCCACACCGTTGTGCAGCCATCACCAGCTTGCAGAGAGCCTTGGTTGGTTGATTGATTTGGAGGAGCAGACGAAACAGCGAGGTCAATGGTCCCATCGGTCTAGGGAACCATCCCGGAATTTGCCTGAAGCAATTTAGGGAAATCACGGAAAACCTAAATCGGAATGGTCGGACGCGGTTTTGGACTGCCGTCCTCCAGAATGCGAGTCCAGTGTGCGATGCCTTGTTAACAACTTGGGTCCATGGCTTCGTGGGGTCTGCGTCACACTCGAACCTTACCATCAGGTCTTACCAACTGAAATCGGGACTCCTTTGGCCACGGTTTTACAGTTTTTTTGGTTCAACCGATGTGGTCGCGAGCCAGGGGGAGGCGGTGCAGGCGATGTCGGGGTGTTAGCAAAATCACTCGCGCCAGTCGTCTGCTGCCCTAGCACATTAACGCCAGATTTCACCGCAGTGTCCTAATGGATATGTTCGTCGTACGTCCCGCATTGATTTCTCTGGTTATGGCACACCGTGTTGCTTGTCTGATAGCACTGACAACTCTATGCAAACGCCTTTGCTCCCGGTCGTCAACTGAAGGTCGTCGGTGGCTATGTTGTTCGTGGTGAGAGGGAATGGCAGAAATTTGGTATTCTCGGCACACTCTTCGCAAGGTGGATCTCAGAATGCTGAATTGCCTAGCGATTTCCTAACTGGAATGTCCCATGCTTTTAGCTCCATCTACCATTCCGCATTCAGAATCTATTAATTCACGTCGTGTGGCCATAACCACGTCGGAAAACTTTTCATGCCAATCACCTGAGTACAAATGACAGCTCCGCCAATGCACTGCCCTTTTATACCATGTGTACGTGTTACCACCGCTGTGTATTGCATGTGCATTTCGCTATCCCATGACTTTCGTCACCCTAGTGTATAATGATTGCCTGAACAGTATATCTATGTAGCTTTGTTTCTACTATAATGGATCAATATTTTCTTTTTGTTATATGACAAAACAACATCTAGCGAATTATCCAAGATTATCTTCAGCCATTTCTACACATACATCTACATCTACATGGATACTCTGCAAATCACATTAAGTGCCTGGAAGAGGGTTCATCGAACCACCTTCACAATTCTCTATTATTCCTATCTCGTATAGCGCGCGGGAAGAATGAACACCTATATCTTTCCGTACGAGCTCTGATTTCCCTTATTTTATCTTGGTGATCGTTCCTCCCTATATAGGTCGGTGTCAACAAAATATTTTCGCATTCGGAGGAGACAGTTGGTGATTGGAATTTTGTGAGAAGATTCCGTCGCAACGAAAAACGCCTTTCTTTTAATGATGTTCAGCCCAAATCCTGTATCATTTCTGTGACACCCTCTCCCATATTTCGCGATAATACAAAACGTGTTGCCTTTCTTTGAACTTTTCGATGTACTCCGTCAGTCCTATCTGGTAAGGATCCCACACCGCGCAGCAGTATTCTAAAAGAGGACGAACAAGCGTAGTGTAGGCAGTCTCCTTAGTAGATCTGTTACATTTTCTAAGTGTCCTGCCAATAAAACGCAGTCTTTGATTAGCCTTCCCCACAACATTTTCTATGTGTTCCTTCCAATTTAAGTTGTTCGTAATTGTAATGCCAAGGTATTTAGTTGAATTTATCGCTTTTCGATTAGACTGATTTATCGTGTAACCGAAGTTTAACGAGTTCCTTTTAACACTCATGTGGATGACCTCACACTTTTCGTTATTTAGGGTCCACTGCCACTTTTCGCAACATTCAGATATCTTTTCTAAGTCGTTTTGCAGTTTGTTTTGGTCTTGTGATGACTTTATTAGTCGATAAACGACAGCGTCATCTGCAAACAACCGAAGACGGCTGCTCAGATTGTCTCCAAAATCGTTAATATAGATAAGGAACAGCAAAGGGCCTATAACACTACCTTGGGGAAAGCCAGAAATCATTTCTGTTTTACTCGATGACTTTCCGTCAATTACTACGAACTGTGACCACTCTGACAGGAAATCACAAATCCAGTCACATAACTGAGACGATATTCCATAAGCACGCAACTTCACTACGAGCCACTAGTGTGGTACAGTGTCAAAAGCCTTCCAGAAATACGGAATCGATCTGAAATCCCTTGTCAATAGCACTCAACATTTGATGTGAATAAAGAGCTAATTGTGTTTCACAGGAACGATGTTTTATAAACCCATGTTGACTGTGTGTCAATAGACCATTTAAACTAACAATTTTGCTTCATCATCTCCTGTAAAAAGTGCACAAGAAACTATTTACACGCTTTTTTATTGCTCAACTGCAATTCACATACTTCTGTCTTACATAGACTATGGTCGAGTTTCAAGTTATTCCAATATAAATTCAAGCTTTTCTGTCACGAGGCAGTGCGTTCTGTACTCACCTCAGTCTCCGATTAAAATTACTTTACGATTCACGTTTCAGCGAGTCGAGTAATAGGGTCCGGCCGTTATCCAATCGCAATTCTTCCTCGAGAGCTACATGTCGTCTGTTTTGTAGGTACAAGCAGCGCCCTGTGAAGCGTGGCTAACTGCACGCCGGGAACACTGTCCCCTGCCACTGCAATCTGTCAGTCACAAAGTAAGTTTAATCGGAGTGCAGCGTAGCAGTTTGAGCAGCTAATATTTGATAGTGATCATGGTATAACTTGGCACTGCTCGTCTCAGGCAAATTGTTATTGTTGTTATGGTCCTCAGTCCTAAGTAAGACTGGTTTGACGCAGCTCTCCGTGACTTCTATCAAAAAATGGTTCAAATGGCTTTGAGCACTATGCGACGTAACTTCTGAGGTCATCAGTCGCCTAGAACTTAGAACTAATTAAACCTAATTAACCTAAGGACATCACACACATCCATGCCCGAGGCAGGATTCGAACCTGCGACCGTACCGGTCGCTCGGTTCCAGACTGTAGCGCCCAGAACCGCACGGCCACTCCGGCTGGCTGACTTCTATCCTGTTTATTTTATTTATTTATTTATTTATTTATTGTTCCGTGGGACCAAATTAAGGAGAAGTCTCCATGGTCATGGAACGAGTCAATACATGAAATTATAACACGATATTAGAAACAGATAAAATGAAATACAAAAAAACATATTCTGGTGACAAGTCGTAAGTTTAAATGAAGAAAATCAACAATGTAACACTGGAATTTGCTTAATTTTTTAGCTCTTCCAGGAGCTCCTCGACAGAATAGAAGGAGTGAGCCATGAGGAAACTCTTCAGTTTAGACTTAAAAGAGTTTGGGCTACTGCTAAGATTTTTGAGTTCTTGTGGTAGCTTATTGAAAATGGATGCAGCAGAATACTGCACTCCTTTCTGCACAAGAGTCAAGGAAGTGCATTCTACATGCAGATTTGATTTTTGCCTAGTATTAACTGAGTGAAAGATGCTAACTCTTGGGAATAGGCTAATATTGCTAACAACAAACGACATTAAAGAAAATATATACTGTGAGGGCAATGTCAGAATTCCCAGATTTTTGAATAGGGGTCGACAAGAGGTTCTCGAACTTACACCACATATAGCTCGAACAGCCCGTTTTTGAGGCAAAAATACCCTTTTTGAATCAGAAGAATTACCCCAAAAAATAATACCATACGACATAAGCGTATGAAAATATGCGAAGTAGACTACTTTTCGTGTTGAAGTGTCAGTTATTTCAGATACTGTTCTAATGGTAAATAAAGCAGCATTTAGCTTCTGAACAAGATCCTGGACATGGGCTTTCCACAACAGCTTACTATCTATCCGAACGCCTAGGAACTTGAACTGTTCCGTCTCGCTTATAATATGCTTATTCTGTCTGATCAAAATATCGGTTCTTGTTGAATTGTGAGTTAGAAACTGTAAAAACTGAGTCTTACTGTGATTTAGCATCAAATTATTTTCCACAAGCCACGAACTTATTTCACGAACTACATTATTTGTTACTGTTTCAATATTACACACAAGATCCTTCACTATCAAGCTGGTGTCATCAGCAAACAGAAATATTTTTGAATCACCTGTAATACTAGAAGGCATATCATTTATATAAATAAGAGACAGCAGTGGCCCCAGCACCGACCCTTGGGGAACGCCCCACTTAACAGTGCCCCATTGGGACTGAACATCACTACCACTCTCAATATTGCGGAGAATTACCCTCTGCTTTCTGTTCTTAAAGTAAGAGGCGAACCAATTGTAAGCTACTCCCCTTACTCCATAATGGTCCAACTTCTGCAGTAATATTTTGTGGTCAACACAGTCAAAAGCCTTCGTTAAATCAAAGAAAACACCTAGCGTTCGCAACCTTTTATTTAATCCGTCTAAAACCTCACAGAGAAAAGAGAATATAGCATTTTCAGTTGTTAAACCATTTCTAAAACCAAACTGAACATTTGACATCAAATTATGTGAATTTAAATACTCCAGTAACCTTGTATATACAACCTTCTCGATAACTTTAGCAAACACCGATGGCATAGAAATAGGTCTAAAATTGTCAACATTATCAATGTCTCCCTTTTTATAAAGTGGCTTCACTACCGAGTACTTTAATCGGTCAGGAAACCGACCACTCCTAAAGGGAAAGTTACAGATATGGCTGAGAACTGGGCTAACATACATAGAACAATACTTCAGTATTCTGCTAGATACCCCGTCATATCCATGAGAGTTCTTGGTCTTTAGTGATTTAATTATTAACTCAATCTCCCTCCTGTCAGTATCATGGAGGAGCATTTCAGGTAACAGTCTCAGAACACTTTTTTCTAAGAGCGCTATATGATTCCCTGTTGGAACTAGGTTTCTATTTAGTTCACCTGCTATATTCAGAAAGTGATTATTAAATAGTGTACATATATGCGACTTATCAGTAACACGGACATTCCCACTACGCTCTGATTCTATATCCTCGACCTGTCTCTGCAGACCAGCAACTTCCTTTACGACTGACCATATGGTTTTAATTTTATCCTGAGACTTAGCTATTCTATCTGCATACCACATACTTTTTGCCTTCCTAATAACATTTTTAAGCACCTTACAATACTGTTTGTAATGGGCTGCTGCATTTAGATTTTGACTGTTTCTAACGTTTTGATATAATTGCCACTTTGTTCTACAAGATATTCTTATCCCTCTAGTCAGCCACCCAGGCTGCCTGTTTGTGCTAGTACCCTGTTTTAAACGTTGTAACGGAAAGCAACTTTCAAAGAGCATGAGAAAAGTCTTGAGAAAAGCATTATATTTATCGTCTACTGTATCAGCGCTATAAACATCTTGCCACTCTTGTTCCTTTATAAGGTTTACAAAGATCTCTACAGCAACTGGATCAGCTTTCCTTAACAGCTGATGACTATATTTAACACGTGTTGCAGCACAAAAATCTTTTAAATTTAAAATTTGTGCATCATGATCTGAAAGGCCATTCACCTTTTTGCTAACAGAATGCCCTTCTAGTAATGAGGAATGAACAAAAATGTTGTCTATGGTTGTTCTACTGTTCCCTTGCACTCTCGTTGGAAAGAATACGGTTTGCATAATATTATATGAATTAAAGAGGTCTACCTTTTCCTTGCACAGTCACTTATGCAATTAATATTGAAGTCACCACATATAACTAACTTTTTGTATTTCCTATAAAGTGAACCAAGAACCTCCTCTAGCTTTAGCAAAAATGTTGTGAAATCGGAGTCTGGGGATCTATAAATAACAACAGTTATAAGTTTAGCTCCGTTAAATTTAACTACAACTGCACAACATTCAAACACCTTTTCAGTGCAGTACTTTGAAACATCAATTGACTCAAATGCGATGCCGTTTTTCACATACATGGCTACTCCCCCACACCGCAAAGAGCTCCTCGAAAAGCTGCCAGCCAACCTGTATCCTGGTAAAGGAAGCCTCTGAATTATCTCCTTATTTAAGAAGTGTTTAGATATGCCAATAATTTCAGAGTCAACATCTATAAGCAGTTCACTAACTTTATCTTTAATACCTTGTATATTTTGATGAAATATACTAATTCCCTCATTACTCGGATACCTAAGCTTTGTCAGAAGTGATTCCCTTGTTAGAGAGACTTCCCTTAAGCAGGAATACCTATCAGCTGACTTCAATCTAAAAAAGGTGCAGCTCTAACACCCACTACTGCAGGAATTTTCCCATGAGTGATCCCACCAATCCCACCTATGCTGTCACCTATAAGCTCTGCCAACCTCCCCTTCCCATACCTGTTGAGGTGCAGGCCGTGTCTAGTGTAACCCGTCCTGCTGATAGACTCCACCGACACCATTGAAATGTGACCCATGCTTTCTGTCATCAGCGCATCCCCAAGTCTCATGTTATTACGCCTGACGGCTGTACTAAGATGAGGCCGATCATGACGCTGAAACAGTAACACGAAATGCACATTCGTGTTGCCAGTCTGAGTGGCTGTCTTTTCCAGGTCACCATCTATGTTAGACTCCCCATCCCTATCAATACTATTACCAGCCCCACCCACAATCATTACCTGATCCTCTTTAGTAAAATCTCTACATAACCCCCCTATGTTAACAGTCACCTGAGCCAACCCTGCATTAGGCTTCACAATGCTGGTGACCTGGTACTCACTCCCCAGCACTTCCTGCAACTGCTGGCCTACACCTCTGCCATGAGAACTACCTAACAGCAGAACCTTCTTCTTCCTCTTCGACTTTGCAACTGTTCTAGGCACAGTAACTACTGAGGTCTGCTGCATACTTCCTACATCTACAGCTACTAGAGATTCCTCTCCACTAGACTCTGACAGTTGGTCATATCTATTGTAAACACCAATAGTAAAACTATCTGAAAATCTTCTTCTCCTAGCAGATCTCTTGCCAACAGCCAGCTCCCATTCCCCAACCGCCTTCTCCCTCCTCATCCTATCTAGCTCCTCCTGTGCGTTTTTCAACTGCACCTGAAGGGCACAGATCTTACGCTCCTGCTCCTCTATCAACTTACTCTTGCTACATAACCTGCAGTTCCAGGAGAGGATCTCACCAGAATGCCCACTGGCTTCCCCACTGCATTCCCCCCAGTGAAAATACTTCGAACAAGTCTCACACCTCAATCCACTACTCACGAACCTACGGCAAAGCCCACACTTTTCACTCATGGTAAAATTTTACTTTTTCTAAGTTCCGCTACTACAATAAGAAGATGTTAAAAACCTGACTACAATAATCACAAACTTACTCTACAAGGGAAGTAACTACTATTATGAACAGTATTAATAAACAACAAATGTGAATATAACAAAAGACTAATACAGAAAGAGAATCAAACGTCTAATGACACAGTAACGAAGCTGAAAACAGTTCCCAAAAGGTTCTTCTGAAATTATTTCAGCAGAAAATACCAAGAACACCGGTTGAAGACTACTAAAGTTCTTAAATAAACCACTATACACAAACAATTAATTAGTACTTAGCTTTCCATGCGCCGCTACAGCTGCAACTGGTCAGCGCGGAATGTAAACACAGGCAAGAGGTTAAGTTGCTCGATACGAAACACTCACAAATATCAGGTCACAACACAAGAAAGGCAGAGGTGAATGAAGAAACCACTAATACGTCAGTTATATAGTAAATATTAACACAAAAACCGTTAAAATATGTATCTGAAACCTAATAATATATGAAAACTTAGAGAGCGATCTCACACGCAGTCACTCGCTTATGACGTCACACCAAAGAGCCTGTTGATCTCCGAATAAGTACTAAGTAGTGCAACCGACTTCTCTCTGAATCCGCTTACTGTATTCATCTCTTGGACTCCCTCTACGATTGTTACCCCTGACACTTCCCTCCAGTATTATATTGATGACCCTTTGATGTCTCACAATGTGTCCTATTAACCGATCCCTTCTTCTGGTCAAGCTGAGCCACAGTTTCCTTGTCTGCCCTATCTTACTCAGTAATACCTCCTCATTAGTTACGTGATCCGCTCGTCTAATCTTTAGCATTCTTCTGTAACACCACATTTCGCAAGCTTCTATTCTCTTCTTGTCTAAACTGTTTATTGGCCATGTTTCACTTGCATTCATGGCTACACTCCATACAAATACTTTCAGAAAACATTTCCTGACACTTAAATCTATACTCCGTGTTAACAAATAATTTCTCTCCTTCAGAAACTTCTTTTTTTTTTTGCCATTGCCAGTCCATATTTCATGACCCTCTACTTCGGCTATCATCAGTTATTTTGCTGCCCAAACAGCAAAACTCATCTAATCTAATTCTCTCGGCATCACTTGATTTAAATCTATCAGGCAAATTACTGGTCTTAAAATTGAAGAGGAACGGAGCCACTGCAGTACCTTGAGAAAACACGTACGCTGCTGCGAATGTCTCGTACATAGACATACTCTCCAGTGCTGACTTTCAGAAACTGATTTTCTTTTTGGTGGTGGTGGGGGTGGGGGGAGGAGTGTTAAAGAAGCATGTGTAAGTAGGCTGTTAGGTTTTTATATTGGTAACGCCACGTAGCGCTTTGTATGAAAATCACTTACTGTGCTGTGTGCAGTCTGTGGCTGGGTGGCATTGTTGGAATAGTCGCTATTGTAGTGTTGGGCAGTTGGCTGTTAACAGTGTGTAGCGTTGCGCAGTTGGAGGTGAGCCGCCAGCAGTGCTGGATGTGGGGAGAGAGATGGCGGAGTTTTGAGAGCGGATGATCTGGACACGTCTCCATCAGAGACAGTAAATTTGTAAGACTGGATGTCATGAACTGATATATATATATATTATGACTTTTGAACACTATTAAGGTAAATACATTGTTTGTTCTCTATCAAAATCTTTCATTTGCTAACTATGCCTATCAGTAGTTAGTGCCTTCAGTAGTTAGAATCTTTTATTTAGCTGGCGGTATTGGCGCTCGCTGTATTGCAGTAGTTCGAGTAACGAAGATTTTTGTGAGGTAAGTGATTTGTGAAAGGTATAGTTTAATGTTAGTAAGGGCCATCCTTTGTAGGGATTATTGAAAGTCAGATTGCGTTGCGCTAAAAATATTGTGTGTCAGTTTAGTGTTGATCAGAATACGTAAAGAGCGAAATGTCTGAGTACGTTCAGTTTTGCTCAGCCGTTTGAAAATCAAATAAAATGGCTCTGAGCACTATGGGACTTAACATCTATGGTCATCAGTCCCCCAGAACTTAGAACTTCTTAAACCTAACTAACCTAAGGACAGCACACAACACCCAGTCATCACGAAGCAGAGAAAATCCCTGACCCCGCCGGGAATCGAACCCGGGCGTGTGAAGCGAGAACGCTACCGCATGACCACGAGCTGTGAACAAAAAGCAAATAATGTAAGAGGTTTATCAGCACAGTATTTCATTAATTTTTCAAAGGGGACGTTTCATACATGTTACACACTCTTTAAGTTTAATCAGAAATGCGTCAAACCATTTGGTAAATTTTGGCGATGAAAAGAAGGAAGACAATGAAACCAGCTGTGCTTTCACCTTGTTTACTCATCTCGAATACCACTAAATAGGCAGGCGAAGTTTAGGTCCTCCTTAGAAGATGTTCAAAAATGGTTCGAACGGCTCTAAGCAATGTGGGACTTAACATCTGAGGTCATCAGTCCCAGACTTAGAACTACTTAAACCTAACTAACCTAAGGACATCACGCACATCCATGCCCGAGGCAGGATTCGAACCTGCGACGGTAACAGCAGCGCGGTTCTGGATGAAGCGCCTAGAACAGGTCGGTCACAGCGGCCGGCTCGTAAATATGTCTCCCTTAGGAATAGTGCGTTGCCTTTCTGGCGTAGTAGGCTTTTCTTTCCACAGAATGCTAGCCCCCATGGTACCGAAAGATAAGCGACGAGCAGCGGCTGAGAGCGCCGTGCAGGAGCTGGAAGGTGAGGGAGCGGGGGTGGCGGCCAGACGTTGAGCCTAGCACGTAGGCCCGCGCCACGCGCCTGCGCTCCGCCTTGTTTTCTTCCTACGCAGACGACGGAAGTTCTGCCGCACCGGCCACTACAAGCGTGTGCGCGAGTCCGCTCTTGCCCATCCTTTATTAACAGACTTCATCAAAGGCCACTGTTCTTGTTGCCATTGTTTCGCTACTGTGCCGCCCAACAATGAATATATATACTTTGCCACGAAAATCGAGGAAGGAAGGAAGAAAGATTGGGTTTAACGTCTCGTCGACATCGAGGTCATTAGAGACGGAGCACAACGGATTTTGTCATGGACTGGGTAGGAAATCGGCCGTCTCCTTTCAAAAGAACCATCCCGGCATTTGCCTGGAGCGATTTAGGAAATCACGGGAAGTATAAATCTGGATGGCCGGACGCGGGTTTGAACCGTCGACCTCCCGAATGCGAGTCCAGTGTACTAACCACTGCGCCATCTCACTCGGTGAAAATTGCGAAAAGTTATTTCACACCTGTTTGTTTAGAGTAACTCAAGTGGGCTCGGATAACCATGTTCCATTGTAGAGTCTGTGAGGATCCTATGTTCTCACCCATAGTTAATATTTGTCGTTTTTTAGTACTTTTCTTAAGATTATTTTGTGCTGCTGCATATCGAGCCCTGAAATATCGACGGTCACGTAGCAAATTCTGGTTAAATTGTATCCAGGACAATATTTTATGAATTATCATTGTATTCAAACTGAGAGCGCGATGGAGGTAGTATTTGTTTCAGGCATAGTTGTTCGGCAGCGCTCATGAGAACACTTCAGCTAACCGAGAACCCTAGAAAGTCCTGAAGAAGACTGTAGCATACGGGTCGAAAAGTCGATCGCGTAAGAAGAAATTGAGGAGGAACGTGAAACTGCCTAATAATATAGAAGATTTTCTCTTCAGTTCGTTACGTGTTATCGTACAAGTGTCTGTTCTGAAACAGACTGTCGCTTAATTTTCTTTGGAAACAAAATAGATGCAATAATAAACGACTTTGTGACCAGCACTTATTTTTCAGTTACTGCCTTTATTGTCTGTATCATAATCCTCTTGTTAAGCAACTCGTAAATAAGTAATGGGTTTAACAGATTAATTAAATACCTCTACTAACTGTGAGTGACCGATTGAGGAAGAACAATCGAGAAATGCAGTTGGAGAGTAGAGTAACAGTAGTGTTGCACCGTCGGTTGAGTGAGGGTGGTACTTACAATTCACTTTTTAGTTTTAAACAACTCGTCTAATCTATTGACATCTTACTGAATGTGAATGGCTTGAACCTCCTTAAATTTAATGGGGCCGTGAGAAACCATATGTTACGTCCACCGTTGTCGATTCCTGTTCAGTAGGGACAACTACTCTTCCTTTCATTGTTATCTGCATCTTGGTACTACCCAGGGCCTACCCGAAATTTCGGTAGTAAATTTTTTCGAAGAATTGAGTATCTTTTGAGTTTTGCGAGAAGCCAGGCAAAGCCAGGCAAAGTTGCGTACTTCCGACCGAGCGAAGTGGTGCAATGGTCAGCACAGTCTCACTATCTGGGGGAAAACTGTTCAAACCCGCGTCCGACCATCCTGATTTAAGTTTTCCGTGATTTCTCTAAATCTCTTCAGGCAAATGCCAGGATGGTGCACGGCCGACGTGCTTCCCTGATCCGACTGGACGGATGACTTTGCTGTTTAGTCCCCTCCCCCAAATCAGTCAACCAACCAACGAACCAACGTACCTCCGAACAAGATTTAATGCAATTGGGCTGCGAGTGAAGCCACAGAAGATACACGCTGAAGGGTATTTCAGATGGTTCAAATGGCTCTGAGCACTATGGGACTTAATTTCTGAGGCCATCCGTCCCTTAGAAATTGAACTACTTAAACCTAACTAACCTAAGGACATTACACACATCCATGCTCGAGGCAGGATTCGAACATGCGACCGTAGCGGTCGCGCAGTTCCATACTGTAGCCCCTAGAACCGCTCGGCCACTCCAGCCGGCGAAGAGTATTTCGTTCCATTACCCATTGACATTATGGCTGTAGTTAATATCTCTTTGTATTGCTTATAGAGATTTCTTCCAAGCTGACGATTCGAGCTATCAGTCAAGACCGACGTTACTTGCAACCAATAACGTTCTATGAAACTTCCTGGCAGATTAAAACTGTGTGCCGGACCGAGACTCGAACTCGGGACCTTTGCCTCTCGCGGGAAAGTGCTCTACATCTGAGCTACCCATACACGACTCACGACTCCTCCCCACACCTTCCAAACTTCACAGAAACTCTTCTGCGAACCTTGCAGAACTAGCACTCCTGGAAGAAAGGATATTGCGGAGACATGGCTTAGCCACAGACTGGGGGATGAGAGAAAAAATCTCAACAACGTTCTATATTTGTTCCCCGTAGCAGTCGCTGAAGTTACTGAAAGGGACGGTGTAAGAAAGTGTTAAATCACTAGGGCGTATTTCGAGTTGTTGTATGCTATGTGTTTGGTTAAATCCTTAATAAAATCCTGAACAGAATAAGAGAAAACAATTTACACAACAGACAGCGCTTTCTAGCGCTAGATATGGAGCCTTTTGTTACAAGACCATAGTGCATTCGAAAAAGCAACATACAACGTGAACAGCCTAATCCTTACTAAATTGAGGTTTAGTATTTTCTTCTGCCGACTGCTTCAATTAAATCTGACAATTCAGATCAGCCAATTTGGGAACTCACAGTTTAACAATTTTATCCGAATCCGCATGGTGTAATGCCTTTTAGGCACGTACCATACAGGTCCGCAAACGCCGACCGGCAAATTTTTCGTCGGATGTGACGTGAAAGAAGTTTCTCCAAACTTCGAAGTTTCGAGAACCATAAATATTCTTCTCATAGGTTAAGACGACTACGAAGAGAAGAGCGATCAGGCGCAGATGTTACGACACTGAACTTGTACAAGGAGGTTATAATTTAACTGCAGCTACTCATAGAGGTCCAGTGTTGGCTGTAATTATCGTTTCGGAGCGAAGCTTCGTAAATATGCTAATGTGTTAATGTGAAACCGATTTACGCTGGAAAAAAAAGAGTTCCAGTTTTGGTCATCAGGTGCAAATCTGGCGCCGTACACTGTTTGTATGGTGGTATCGCATCCATGCTGTAATTTGACAAGCCATAACGTGAGTAAACAGTATGGCTATCGATAAGAGAGACTGTGCACTGTTAGCGAAACAGTTTTATGTCAACGGCAGCAATTACTGTGCTGCATTACGACAGTATCGCCGACTGAAAGGACTGAGAAGAGGCCAAACCCGATGTCATTAAATAGTTTAAAGAAGATGATAATGAAATTCGTAAAAACGGGTGAGCTTGGTGTGGCACCTAGGAGAATATGGCGTCCTGTCTCGATAGTAGTTATTGGTGATGTCGCTGTTGCTGTATGTGACCATGTAGCAAGTTCCCCGGGTAGTGTTAGTGCTCGTACAGTTTCAGGAGAATAGTCCATCCCATGGTCAATAGTACGCAATGTTTTACGGTGTATTTCACACTGGTACCCGCACAAGATGCAGACCGTGCAGTAACTGAACTCTCATTTTGCATTTGCTCTTCGGTTTCTGGCACAGATCGAAGTTGATGACATGTGGCCGGGTAATATCCTGTGGGATGACGAGGCACATTTTACGTTATAGAGTGCAGTGAATACACAGAACTGCCGAATGTAGGGGACTGTTAAGCCGCATGTTGAGCACAAAGAGCCACTGCACTCGCCGCATGTGAATATGGCGTGGATTCACAAGGGCAGATCAACGTATCTACATCTACGTCCATACTCCGCAAGCCACCTGACGGTGTGTGGCGGAGGGTACCTTCAGTACCTCTATCGGTTCTCCCTTCTATTCCAGTCTCGTATTGTTCGTGGAAAGAAGGACTGTCGGTATGCCTCTGTGTGGGCTCTAATCTCTCTGGTTTTATCCTCATGGTCTCTTCGCGAGATATACGTAGGAGGGAGCAATATACTGCTTGACTCTTCGGTGAAGGTATGTTCTCGAAACTTCAATAAAAGCCCGTACCGAGCTACTGATCGTCTCTCCTGCAGAGTCTTCCACTGGAGTTTATCTATCATCTCCGTAACGCTTTCGCGATTACTAAATGATCCTGTAACGAAGCGCGCTGCTCTCCGTTGGATCTTCTCTATCTCTTCTATCAACCCTATCTGGTACGGATCCCACACCGCTGAGCAGTACTCAAGCAGTGGGCGAACAAGCGTACTGTAACCTACTTCCTTTGTTTTCGGATTGCATTTCCTTAGGATTCTTCCAATGAATCTCAGTCTGGCATCTGCTTTACCGACGATCAACATTATATGATCATTCCATTTTAAATCACTCCTAATGCGTACTCCCAGATAATTTATGGTATTAACTGCTTCCAGTTGCTGACCTGCTATTTTGTAGCTAAATGATAAAGGATCTATCTTTCTGTATATTTGCAGCACATTACACTTGTCTACATTGAGATTCAATTGCCATTCCCTGCACCATGCGTCAATTCGCTGCAGATCCTCCTGCATTTCAATACAATTTTCCATTGTTACAACCTCTCGGTACACCACAGCATCATCTGCAAAAAGCCTCAGTGAACTTCCGATGTCATCCACCAGGTCATTTATGTATATTGTGAATAGCAACGGTCCTATGACACTCCCCTGCGGCACACCTGAAATCACTCTTACTTCGGAAGACTTCTCTCCATTGAGAATAACATGCTGCGTCCTGTTATCTAGGAACTCCTCAATCCAATCACACAATTGGTCTGATAGTCCATATGCTCTTACTTTGTTCATTAAACGACTGTGGGGTACTGTATCGAACGCCTTGCGGAAGTCAAGAAACACGGCATCTACCTGTGAACCCGTGTCTATGGCCCTCTGAGTCTCGTGGACGAATAGCGCGAGCTGGGTTTCACATGACCGTCTTTTTCGAAACCCATGCTGATTCCTACAGAGTAGATTTCTAGTCTCCAGAAAAGTCATTATACTCGAACACAATACGTGTTCCAAAATTCTGCAACTGATCGACGTTAGAGATATAGGTCTATAGTTCTGCACATCTGCTCGACGTCCCTTCTTGAAAACGGGGATGACCTGTGCCCTTTTCCAATCCTTTGGAACGCTACGCTCTTCTAGAGACCTACGGTACACCGCTGCAAGAAGGGGGGCAAGTTCCTTCGCGTACTCTGTGTAAAACTGAAGTGGTATCCCATCAGGTCCAGAGGCCTTTCCTCTTTTGAGCGATTTTAATTGTTTCTCTATCCCTCTGTCGTCTATTTCGATATACGGACTGCAAATGGGGAAATCCCTTGAGATAAGCGACTTCGACAAAGGACAGACTATTATTACGCAGAGCCTGTGAACGAGTAGCTCGAAAACGGCGAAGCCGATCGAATGTTCACGCGCTACCGTCGTGAACATCTACGAAAACAGGCAGTAGGACAGTGAAATTACCACTAAACGCTAAATGATTGGACGTCAACGACTCTTCACAAAACGTGGGGTTCGGAGGCTTGTCTGCTTCGTAAAGTAGGATAGATGGTGATCTGTGGCATCTCTGCCGAAAGAGCACAATGCTGCTGCACGCAAAAGAGTTTCAGAGCACATCTTTCATCGTACATTGTTGAACATGGAGCTCCGCAGCATACCACCCCTACGTGTTCACACAACGAAATCGTCAATCACGATTTCAGTGGGCACGGGACCATCGGGATTCGACCGTCGACCGATGGAAACGTGCCGGCTCTTCGGATGAATCACATTTCTGCTGCACTAGGTCGACAGTCTTTTCCACAAACACCGTGATCGAGGGGAACGGCGGCTCGAAACGTGCAGCGCGCGACAGACGTAGGCTGGTGGGAGCAGTTTTTTATACTACAGGAGACATTCTCCTGAGCTTGCGTGGGTCCTTTGGTAGTAATCAAAGACACGCTGACAGCTGGGAACCACCTGCGTCCCTTCATGCTTGTTGTCTTGCCCGACGGCGATGTCATCTTACAGCAGTATGATTAATGTCCGTGTCTCGGCGCCAAAACCGTGCTACAGTAGTTTCAGGAGCATTATAGTGAACTCCTGTTGATTTCTCGCCTATCGAACTCGCCTGATGTAAATCCTATGGAACACATCTGGGTCGCTAGAGGGGGCCATCACCGAGTATGCAATTCAGCGGCCCATTATTTCCGTGAATTACATGACCTGTTCGAAGACATCTAATGCCGCATACCTCCAAAAACCTACCAACAAACTGTCGGATCTCTGATACGCAGAATCATTGATGTATTTCGTTCCAAAGACGGACAAACAAGCTATTAACCAGGTGGTCATAATGTTTTGGCTCATCAGTGTCTTTCTCCTATTCAGAGCAGATAGTCGATTGTCCCCCATGGCTCTGCAGAGGTGACTGTCCGCTCGTCAAATACCTGTGGCCGTCCTGTGCGGCGGTTTACGCGTGCGGAAATATTATCTCTGTAATACCTAAGATCCACCGCAGACACTACTGACCTCGGAAACCCAAAGTCTTGTGTAATATCTGATATGCCATGATCTATTCGTCTTGCACCGAACACATCGTTTATGGCTTCGATGTAAAATTATGCCGGCCGGTGTGGCCGTGCGGTTCTAGGCGCTTCAGTCTGGAACCGCGTGACCGCTACGGTCGCAGGTTCGAATCCTGCCTCGGGCATGGATGTGTGTGATGTCCTTAGGTTAGTTAGGTTTAAGTAGTTCTAAGTTCTAGGGGACTGATGACCACAGATGTTAAGTCCCATAGTGCTCAGAGCCATTTTTTGTAAAATTATTTTTGAGATCGGATCACTTTCAAATCTGCCGCTTCTGGGTACGCACACAGCTACTCCACGTGACGAATGGGCTGTTCGTTGTACAAGGCAATATCTGCAACGCGTACTTCCATACACACAGTCCACAAACCCTCGTGAACGTCCGTGGAGCAACATCACAGTCAACCACCTAGTTGCGAATATACCATTTTATCGCAGCCGTTGTTGTAGTCGGATGAAAATGGCATGTGGTGTACTGAGACCATCTGGTAAACGTTCCCGATACATGCGTTGTGTAGCTCTAACACTAAAAAGCGTAACGTGAAGGGCGAGATTTGAATCGAACTTCAAATTTATCTTATATCCAAAGGATACATTTCTGGGCATGGGTTCCTTAACAAAACTTTATTAAGTCCCCTCGAAAACCCCTACAAACCTATAACAGGAATTTTTAAACATCTTGTACAGTTGGTCTACACGCGGTACGCCACATCCAGCTGCAAAAAAAATCTATGCGCGAAGCATTCATCCATTACCGTCATAACTTAGAAAAAGATCTTCCCGAGACCGCAAGAAAATTCTGGTCCCACGTAAAATCACCAAGCGGATGTAAGGCTTCTATGCAGTCACTCGTTGACAAGTCTGGTGTGGCGGTAGAAGATAGCAAAAGGAAAGCCGAAGTTTTAAACTTCATATTTAAGAAACCCGCCTACCGTGTGCGGGACGTAGTAATAGGCATCCCTGGCGTAGAGAAGCAACCGGAAGACTTGAAAACAAATAAGCCACCAGGTCTTGGAGGAATCCCTATTCGGTTTTACAAAGAGTGTTCTACAGCACTGGTCCCTTATTTAGCTCGAATATATCGCGAATCTCTCGCCCAGGGCAAAGTCCCAAGCAACTGCTATACAAAAGCGCAGACGACTCCCATGTATAAGAAGGGTAAAAGAACGGATCCGCAGAATTGCAGACCAATATTCTTAACATCGGTTTGCTGCAAAATTCTTGAACATATTCTCAGTTCGAATACAGCAAATTTTCTTGAGACGGAAAAGTTTCTGTCCACGAATCAGCACGGGCTTGAAAAGCATCGCTCGTGCGAAACTCAGATTGCCCTTTTTTCGCATGACATTCAGCGAACCATGGATGAAGGGCAACAGGCAGCATCCATATTCCTAATTTCCGAAAAACATTTGCCACCGTGCCCCAAATCAGACTGTTAATTAAGGTATGAGTATACGGAATAGGTTCCCAGATAAGTGACTGACTCGAAGACTTGTTAAGTAACAGAACCTAGCACTATGTCCTCGACGGTGAGTGTTCATCATAGACAGTATCATCAGGAGTGCTCCGGGGAAGTTTGATACGATCGCTATTACAGGACCGCGCATACATAAATAAAAAAAAAATGGTTCAAATGGCTCTGAGCACTATGGGACTCAACTGCTGTGGTCATAAGTCCCCTAGCACTTAGAACTACTTAAACCTAACTAACCTAAGCACATCACACACATCCATGCCCGAAGCAGGATTCGAACCTGCGAACGTAGCGGTCGTGCGGTTCCAGACTGTAGCGCCTTTAACCGCTCGGCCACTCCGGCCGGCCACATACATACATCATCTGGCGGACAGTGAGCTACTGCAGCCACTTGCTGATGATGATGTGATGCACGGGAAGGAGTTGTCGTAGATTGACTGTATGAGAATGTATGATGAGTTAAACAAAATTTCTAGTTGGTGTAATGAATGGCAGATAGCTCTAAATGCAGAAAAATGTAAGTTAATGCATATGAGTAGGAAAACAAACCCGTAATGTGCGAATAAAGTAATGTGCTGCTTGACACAGACACGTCGATTAGATATCTAGGCGTAGCGTTGCAAAGTTGTACGAAACGGAACGAGCATGTAAGGATTGTAGTAGGGAAGGCGAATGGTCGATTCCGGGTTATTGGGAGAATTTTAGAAAAATGTGGTTCATCTGTAATGGAGACATCATATAGAACATTAGTACAACTCATTCCAGAGCACAGTTCAAGGGTTTGGGATCCGCAACACGGTTTAAAGAAACATATCGATACAATTTAGAGGCGGCCTGCTAAGATTTGTTACTGGTAGATTCGAATAACATGCAGGTATTCCGGAGATGCTTCGGGAACACAAATGGGAATCCCTGGAGGGAAAGAAACGTTCTTTTCTTTTCTGTCGAGAAAATTTAGAGAACCGGCAGTTGACGCAGACTGCAGAACGATTCTACTGCCACTAACGTACAATTCACGTAAGGACCAAGAAGAAAAAAATGAGAGAAATTAGGGCTCTTACAGAAGCACATAGAGAGTCGTTTTTCCTTCACTATATTCCGAGTGGATTAAGAAAGGAAATGACAAGTAGTGGTACAGGCTATCCTCTGCCACGCTCCGTAGGTGGTTTGCTGAGGATGTATGTAGATTTAGCTACAACATTCGGGTATCATATACGGCACATTTCAAATGGAACAGGCTTGCCGTGACGTTTAGCTTGTAGCAAAGATAAAAAATTCTTTAGCGCCAGTTACTTTTACTAGAGTATATGTGGGCTTGGTAAAGGTATCTCAGAATATCGCACAAGTATCCAAAGGTCAGTCATTAATCTGATGTAGACTTCTTGTGTTATCGAAATGTACGAAAAGCAACGCAGCTGGAAACATAACAACATGTCAGTCAGTTCAAAACATGGAACGTAAACTGAGAGAAAACTGTAAACAATTATTTCGAAGTCCACTACTGTCGGTCCAAAGCCTGTATCAAACCAGATATAACAGATACAGCGCCCGTCGAACAGTACTCGGAACACACCAAACAACGCTGTTTGCAGTACTGCAGACACTCTTCACGCGCGGCAACCAAACAGCTAATGTAACTTTTCATATAAAATCCTGATATCCATTTGCTTCCGTGAATGTCAAATCCACATTCGATCACCATATGCTTAGTGAGTATATCATTAGGAACAGTTAGAAATATCTGAAGTTCACTGTTGAATTCTAGTGTCACAGTTTGACGCTTTTAGGGACACTGTCGCGTGTTCAGATGCTATCAAAATAACATTGTAGAGTATGAAAAACAGAGTACATATTGAAGTAAAATGCAAGGGTTGCTCAGAAAGCAATGCACCGCATTTTTTTATCAGCCGAAAACAATGCTACGATTGTGAAACGTTACGTATGTATTATTTGTAGTCTCCTGAGTGAGCGCGCCAAGTTTCCGTCACTTCCGACAGATAGCGTAGCTGCAGGACAGTTTCAAAATGGCGTCTTTAGGTAAGGTACGTTACAAGCAACGTCCCGTCATTGAATTTCTCACTGCAGAAAAGAAACTGTGGGGAATATTTACAAACGCTTGTGCAAAGTCTATGGAGCATCTGCTGTCGACAGAAGTACAGTTAGACGCTGGGCACGGAGGGTGAGGTCATCAGAAGGTGGTTCGGCGGAGCTCCACGATTTGCATGGGGAGACCATCCACAGCTGTCACACCTGACAGCCCTGACCTAGCTCCCTCGGACTACCACTTGTTTAGGCCATACAGGAAGTCATTCTTGAAAGACATTTTGATGACGAAGAAGAGGTAATTCATACAGTGAAGCACTGGCTCCGCCACCAGGACAAAGATTGGTGCCGACAGGGCCCACACGCCCTTGTTTTGCGCTGGAGGCAGGCCACAGAACGGGATGGAGATTACATGGAAAGATAGGGTGTGTAGATAAAACTCCATACTTTCGTGTGTCCATTCATATTATGTTCAATAAAGAATTGTCAAAGAAAAAAAATGCGGTTCATTACTTTCTGGGCAATCTTCGTACAAGTGTTTATTAATTGTGGATAAACACAAACTCAATGAAGGAAGGTTTTGTTTATCAAATTGTATGCAATCACTGACACAGCCCTCAAAAATGCTGCATCACTGTCTAGCGATTGACATGACTTGTAGCTCACAGGCGACGACTCGTGATGAATAGGTGAGGCTCGGATGCTGATATGAGGCGAAACAAAACACAAATTAAGCGACAATAACCAAACACGCTGTGGATTTCTTAGCATAATATTTTTTGTGATCACTGAAATAGAGTAGAATTTTGCCTCATAGGTCCATGGGACACAAATTTGTCCCACTTCCGCTTGGTAGGAAGATCTTTCGGTGGGTTCATACAGCGAATGTTAAGCACAACGTTCAGCAAACAGCTTTGTACTATACCTGGTTGACAACTTTCCTAATTTTTGGTGCTAAATGCCTTTCGTCAACTTTTTTATTACTTTTTGGTCACTTGTGATGACACATCAGGTTCATTACACTGTCGACTGGATTGCAGCAGCCAGTCACCATTTATGTTATGAATTTTTCCGATTTCTGACGTTTGCACAACCATTTACAGAAGGTGGACACTTAGGTTACTATGTAAAACTGATGTTGTTGTGGCAGTCTTTAGTCCGGAGACTGGTGTCATTCAGTGTGAGCTGCTTCATCTTTGCGTTGATACTGTCACCTACATCCATCTGAACCTGCTTACTGTAGTCGAGCCTTGGTCTCCCTCCACAGTTCTTATGCTCCGCTCCCCCCTCCCTCCATTACCAAATTGTCAATCCCTCGATGTGTCAGGCAGTGTCTTATCAATCGATCCCTTCTTTTACTCAAGGTTTTCCACAAAATTCTTTTCTCCCCAATTCGATTCAGTATCTCCTCATTAGTTATTCGATTTCCACATCTAATCTTCAGCATTCTTCTCTAACACCACATTTCAAAAACTTCAGTCTCTTCTTGTCTGAACTGTTTGTCGTTCACTTCAGACAAACACTTTCAGAAAAGATTTCTTTGCACTTAAATTTCTCTTTTCTAGAAATAGGCCTACATTTCTTGCTATTGCCAGTACGAATTTTATGTCCTTTCTATTTCGGCTTTTTCAGTTGCTATGGAGTCACAGTAACAAAACTTATTTAATACTTTTATTATCTCATTTCGTAATCTAATTCTCTCAGCATCGCTTGATTTAATCCAACTGCATTCCATTAACCTGGTTTTACATTTCCTGACCTCCCCCTCAAGACCTCAAGGCACTATTCATTCCATTCAAAAATGGTTCAAATGGCTCTGAGCACTATGGTACTTAACTTCTGAGTTCATCAGTCCCCTAGAGCTTAGAACTACTTAAACCTAACTAACCTAAGGACATCACACACATCCATGCCCGAGGCAGGATTCGAACCTGCGACCGTAGCGGTCGCGCGGTTCCAGACTGTAGCGCCTAGAGCCGCTCGGCCACCCCGGCCGGCCATTCCATTCAACCACACTTCTAAATACTTCGCCGTCTCTGAAGATATTACTATGCCATTAGCAAACCTTAATGTTTTTGTGATTCTTCAACTTCTCCCGGCGTATTTCTTGCTCGAACAGTCCACGGATGTACTGCCGGTCCATAGTGTCCAACGGGCCCGTTGGACGCTATGGACCGGCAGTACACCCGTGAACTGTTAGAGCTTAATGTTTTCGTTTCTTCTCCCTAAATTTTAATTCTTACTTTGCTCATTGCACAGATTGAATAACATCGGAGATAGATGCGAGGTGCATTCAAGCTCTAAGGCCTCCGATTTTTTTTTCTCCGGACTGAAAAGAGATAGAAACATGCGCATTGTTTTAAGCGTTCATTGTCAATACGTCCCAGAGATGGCAGCACCGTATGACAGATGGAATTTTACTTCCAGCGGCGAGAATGAGAACTTAAAATGGCGACGTTTTCCTTGCTTGAACAGCGTGCAATCATTCGTTTTCTGAATTTGCATGGTGTGAAACCAATTGAAATTCATCGACAGTTGAAGGAGACATGTGGTGATGGAGTTATGGATGTGTCGAAAGTGCGTTCGTGGGTGCGACAGTTTAATGAAGGAAGAATCTCGTGTGACAACAAACCGAAACAACCTCGGGCTCGCACAAGCCGGTCTGACGACATGATCGAGAGAGTGGAGAGAATTGTTTTGGGGGATCGCCGAATGACTGTTGAACAGATCGCCTCCAGAGTTGGCATTTCTGTGGGTTCTGTGCACACAATCCTGCATGACGACCTGAAAATGCGAAAAGTGTCATCCAGGTGGGTGCCACGAATGCTGACGGACGACCACATGGCTGCCCGTGTGGCATGTTGCCAAGCAATGTTGACGCGCAACGACAGCATCAATGGGACTTTCTTTTCGTCGGTTGTGACAATGGATGAGACGTGGATGCCATTTTTCAATCCAGAAACAAAGCGCCAGTCAGCTCAATGGAAGCACACAGATTCACCGCCACCAAAAAAATTTCGGGTAACCGCCAGTGCTCAAAAAATGATGGTGTCCATGTTCTGGGACAGCGAGGGCACAATCCTTACCCATTGCGTTCCAAAGGGCACTACGGTAACAGGTGCATCCTACGAAAATGTTTTGAAGAACAAATTCCTTCCTGCACTGCAACAAAAACGTCCGGGAAGGACTGCGCGTGTGATGTTTCACCAAGACAACGCACCCGCACATCGAGGTAACGTTACGCAACAGTTTCTTCGTGATAACAACTTTGAAGTGATTCCTCATGCTCCCTACTCACCTGACCTGGCTCCTAGTGACTTTTGGCTTTTTCCAACAACGAAAGACACTCTCCGTGGCCGCACATTCACCAGCCGTGCTGCTATTGCCTCAGCGATTTTCCAGTGGTCAAAACAGACTCCTAAAGAAGCCTTCGCCGCTGCAATGGAATCATGGCGTCAGCGTTGTGAAAAATGTGTACGTCTGCAGGGAGATTACGTCGAGAAGTAACGCCAGTTTCATCGATTTCGGGTGAGTAGTTAATTAGAAAAAAAATCGGAGGCCTTAGAACTTGAATGCACCTCGTACAACGCTGTCTCAGTCTCTTTTCAACTACTGCTTCCCGTTCATGGCCTTCAACACTTAGAACTAATCTGGTTTCTGAACAAGTTGTAGATAACCTTTCGGACCCTGCTACCTTCAGGAATTGAAAGAGTGTGTTCAACAAATCAACATTGTCGAAAGCACTATCTTAATCTCGTAATTCTATGAACATCCTTTTCTCTTTCTTCAGTCTATCTTCTCAGATAACCACAGTGCTCCATAAATAAAATTTTCATGTATGTTACATGGAAGTTAAAGCACAGTAACAGGTTTGTGACTGGCTGCTGCAATCCTTTCAATGGTATTATACAACACAGTCACTCTGTTACTTCATCTTTTATGGAAAAGCATCGCGTCATCAACTTAATATCGTCAAATTAGTATTTGACACTTATTTTATAACAAAGATAACGGTTTCTAAGAAACTGTATCTTCCACATCACCAGTGTTTATTTGCTGCGAAAGATGTAATCCAGTTTTCTAAAACAAATGCAACGTTTGAAAGATGAGAGCATTCCTAACCATCATTATTCTAATCATGGATGAACAAGACCAATACCACATCGAAGGTGACGTGGAGGTAGTCTTCGAGACAGGAAAGACCTAAATGAAACATACAACGAGCTAGATGATATCCAGTGATATTAGTGGAAGATTTGCGAGAAATAAGTTGAAATGTAACATTATTTTCGTGGTAGTTGTGCTTTACCGAGGTTCAGCGCCTAAAGTGATAGCACCAATGTTACATCAGTGCTTACAAAAGGCCTAACACATAGGGGAACATTTTTCAGAAAACAAATGGCCATGCTCCGACCGTCCACCAGGAGGTAACCCAAGCGCCGCTTAAGGCCATGGTCCGCACGGACTTGTCATCTTCCACAAGACACATGATAGAAAGTAGACCCGGCTATATACCAGAGCCGAGTGATATTCAGGGCAGCACTCGGGCGAGACCATACCAGTTCGCTTTGGGTGAGTTCCCTGAACCAGGCGCCAATACGACGAAAATTCCATCAATGAAGATTCTCAACAGTGTTACTTAACATCGACAAACTATCGATGAATCGATAGTATCTGCACTATCGGCACTCTGGTTTAACAATGGATAGTCCTATCGTTTATTATGTAATTCTTTTTGAACTTGCGCCTGAAAAATTGTCGGTTCCTATTAACCTCCGTGGCGTTTGGAGTGCAGAGGGAAAGTAGCTTGTATGGAGGTATTTAATCAACAACAAATGTGGTGGCGCCTTAGCCAGTCTAAGTTGTTTATAAATTATGTTGTTAATAGGTTGGTCGATGTGGGGGAGGGGTCGTTCAGATGTTCAAATGTGTGTGAAATCTTATGGGACTTAACTGCTAAGGTCATCAGTCCCTACGCTTACACACTACTTAACCTAAATTATCCCAAGGACAAATACACACACCTATGCCCAAGGGAGGACTCGAACCTCCGCCGGGACCAGCCGCACAGTCCATGACTAGAGCGCCTAAGGCCGCTCGGCTAATCCCACGCGGCAGGGGTCGTGAAAGAGACAATTTTCTTATTTGTCTTCCGGTGATGACAACTCATGGTCGTGCGCATCTCATACTGATCAGGTGCTTATTGTAAAAACTACACACATAAATAATATGAATTCGTGAATGTGGATTATACTGATTTTCATCTTCAAATACGACGCAGTTAGTAGAGGGAAAAATGACATTTTAAAGATCTTTAGGTGTTTCTGATTGTACCGTATAATGCATTTTAAAATTAATACAGTTTTTGTCGTTATTAATCAAACACACCTGCTACTGTCCTCTTCTGTTTCTGAGTCGTCATTGTATTTACAAGTGTTTTTAGTTGCACGTGTTAATGTGTAAAGCGATTCTAAAACACAAAACACTTACGCAATCCTAATGCCGCTGTGTCACTTCTCCTTTTGCAGAAGCCCAAATATCATTAATATGTTGGTTGCCCATGTTCTGGTCGATTAGCGGAGCTTGTTCCTTCAAGAACACACCAGGTCCTGCAAAACTGAACATAGTAAAAGCACAACCTGTCGAGTGCCAAGCTTATTTATTTGTATGGTGGCTGGATATAATTATTAAAATATACAGCTGTATCTACATGCTATCTGATTCATAGCATCGCAGTGCGTATTCATATGTAATTAGGGCGAAATGTGAATGTTTCAGTGGATGCGAGACAAAACTAATCTCTTCTTGCCAAGAGTAGACTGCGAATGTCCAGGAATATTTTTGCAAACTTCCAAATACTGTAAATATTTCTTCAGCTCTTGCTGAAGCCCCTTGTTTGAAACTTGTGCAGCAGGTGAATACGCTCACCATTATTTTTATTTTTATTTTTTTCATTTTTTCAAGTTTACATCATTCTGTAACCTGATTAATAATTTTTCGAGTGTCACGGGGTAGAATTCTGTTTCTGAAGCTTCTAGCTCTATGGGGTATCGTAGGAGGAGTCCTCAATGTGGCAACAATGGCTTCTTCGACACTCATTTAGTTATTTAAACGCCACACAACAGGAGGGTTATTCTTCACCATGCAACTATAGTGCCACAACTATTGAATCGCTGCCGTTGGCAGCAGTGAGACGAAGAACACAGTTGCGAGGAAGTGTTCCGATTGGTGCCAACATGAAACGACCAGTACTTTTCGCATGCTTCCGTTGGCTGAGGAAATTCCGCGCTTCCAAGATTATTTTGTTTATGTAAGACATCCGTAAATAGAGCTTAAAGTTTATAAACATGATCAGGGAATAAGACTAATTTAAGAGACCACTAAAAAGAAAGCATGGGAAAAAACTAGGAACCACGAATTAGTAACAGAACTGAAAAGTGAGGGGTCAACTTGTGAGCTACAACAAGTGCACGAGGTTGAACCAAGAGAATCGAGAAGCTCTATAAAAAATTATTTTAAGACAAGTCAGTTGCACGATGCCTGTTCAAAAGTAAAAAAAGAACTTGATTCTCTTTATGCACAAATGATTGTCATCGATATGCTGCTGTACAGAACTTCCGGCCATTAAGGTTTTAAAAAATTTGTTTATGCCTTAGACAGCAAATTTGAGTTGCCAAATATAACCGCACTTAAATGTTTACTGATCTCAAAACTAAAGGAAGTGATAAAAATAAATTAGAGATAATTTAATTATACAATGAAGGCTTTCACGACCGGATGTTTCAGCTGCTAAGAACTTTTCCGGGTTGTATGGCCGTGGTCCATGGAACTCTTCAATCCCTGACGTTTCGTCCAAGGCTACGTTGGGCATCTTCGGAGGTGCTTCTGGTTGTACTGAGTCTTGCCGACTGACGAGTCGGACGTTGATGAGCGGCCTAAATATTATGGAAAGTGGGCGTGGTCTGGATTTCATGTGATAGCAGAGATAAACCTTGTCAAAGAATCCAGACCACGTCCACTTTCCACAGTATTTAGACCACTCTTCGACGTCCGACTCGTCAGTTGGCAAGACTCAGTAAACCAGGAGCACCTCCGAAGATGTCCAACGTAGCCTTGCACATAACATCAGAGATTGAAGAGTTCCATGGACCACGGGCATACAACCCGGAAAAGTTCACAGCAGCAGAAAATGTAATAATCTTTTTAGTGTTACGACTGTGAGTTTTTAATTATCTGGCCGAAAGAGTCAGCCTACAGGAATTGTGAAACGAACCCTGTCATCCAGGACCGGATGTCACAAAGGGTGCAGATTCACCACGAAATGGGGAAACTCACAGACTTCTATTGTCTATTGAGGCCTCAGCGCTGTAGTGTGCGAGTGAGACAGATGAGAACCTACGTCATAGGGAAACGCAGCAGAAGGCTTTTGTGGCCAAAGAGACGTAGCAGTGTTAAACATGGCGGCCCTAAGATCGGCCACAAAGGGAAACATTTATATAAAAACTATTTAATTCTGTAGTAGTGCAGGGAATGAAGCCACAGTAATTTTGATCTGCCAATCTCAATAAATTTTCATGGTGATCCCAATAAAACTTGAATATTTATCATATCTATAGTAGTTTAGGATTTACTGTTAAAGTGAAACTAACAAGTTTTGTAACAAAGACCTGAATGCTAAAATTTGAACTCTTTGGTCGATCTTAACGATAGATATTTCATATAGAAGCGCATCATTAAAGTGACAAATATTGTAAATATCAACTCTGTAACTTAATTATATAGTAAATTTAAATCATCGGTATTTTCAGTTAAGCATCAGATCACCGTTTCCTCCACACAAAATACATTGAACGATGACAGCATGACACCTTATTGAATCATTATGTAATAGAGTATTTGTTGTAAAGTTTAGAGCATAATAGTTACTTTTGTTCTTTATTTATTTATCAGAAAGAACATTGGTGCAAGGCTACTGGCCGTGACATTCAAAGCTAATAAGAAAATTGTATTGGTTTTATATAAAAGAATTTAAAGTTTATTATGTAATGAACATTATTGTTACTTTATTTAGAAAGTGAAAGTGGTTAAGCTTTGATTACTTAAATATGTTAAAGTGTAAAATAATGTAGAATAAGCTGTAGCCAATCAGATGGACGGCTTCAGGAAAGAGAACTGCCCTAGCCAGTTGAGAGAATCTATGAAAATCGTGCCCATTGAGATTCGCGCCCAACCTGAAATGTGTGAGATTCGCACCCAATACCAGCCCCCTTTGTGTCGGGCTTACCCACGCCCATGCCGTCCTAATCACTCTAAACTACCTGCTCCTCGGACACAGGGACCTGCCCCCCAGGTACTAGGCACAGCCGCCGACTGTCTGATACACAAACACAGCCTTAGTGCCGCTCTGGCTGTCGAAGAGTTCACATTGGGCGATTCGTGTATTTTTAACACAGTAGTTCAGATATGGAATTTTCAACCACTAATCACGGTAAGCCATGTTGCCACTATGAAGGTAATCCTTACATAGTGAATAGAATTAAACAAGATGGAACAGTAACGTGGCGCTGTTCAAGACAGAGAGCAAACCACTGCCGAGGAATGCTGAAAACGAAGGATTCGACAGTGCTTTTTTCGTTCGAGCATCAATGTGGACCTCTGGATGTCGCTCGGTTGGCAGTAAGGAAGACTCTGAACCACGCAAAGAAGAGGGCAAGAGACGAAGAGACTTCTATTTCAAAAATATATTCAGAGGAGCTGGGTTGCCTGCATAATCGAGGCAATGATTTTGTCACGGAAATGCCAGAGCAGCAAACAACGAAGAGAGCTTTGTACTACCAGCGGGAAAAATCACAGGGAAATGAGAGAGATCCACCAACAAGAGAAGAAATTGACCTAAAGGCAGATTTACTAGCTATGAACGAGGGCAGCAGTTTTCTGTTAAGCGGCGACATACTAGGAGAGAGGATAAAAGTTTTTAGTGGAAGGGGAGGACGAGAGGCTCTATGGAGTAAACAAGACTTTTTTATGGATGGTACGTTCAAGTGCTGCAGCAAACAGTTTTCGCAAATATACACCATTCACGCCGACTTTGGGAGTACAAATAATGAGACAAACATCTATCCAATTGCCTTTGAACGACTGCCAAACAAAAGAAAAGAGACGTACGTCCGTCTTTCCCGAAATTTGATGGAAAAAATTCCAGAAAGGAAACCTGCAAACGTGACCATAGACTTCCGACAGCTGAAGTGCATGGATGTTATTTCCATATGAAAAAGTGTCTCTGGAGAAAAGTTCGAGAGCTAGCACTTACTCGTGAATACAAAGAAAACGAAGAAGTGAGACAACATGTTCGCATGTGTGCTGCGCTGGCGTTTCTACGGCCTGAAGATGTATGTGATGGTAGGCTGGAGATGCATTCACATGCACCGGATATCCCCAAACTTCCTGAATTTTTTGGTTGGAAAATGAAGAAACCCCTATCAACCTTTGGAGTTGCTACAAACGGCGCCACCGAACAACCACCGCTGTAGAAGGTTGGCACCACAAAATTGATAACATGCTTGCTAAACCAATCCGAAAATTAATGACGTTATTAAGTGTTTGAAAAGAGAAGCAGAAAATTCAGCGTGCGCCTTAGTGAGGGCAGAACTGAGTACGGAAGGTAAACGAAAAAAAAACAGTCTACATGAAACGTGATGAAAGGTTGGGAAAAATAGTAAAAAAATACGAAGAGGATGGTGAGATCAAGGATTGCTTGAAAGCCATATCCTACCTACAGAAACTTGACTGAATTTATCAGAAGATGTATATAGATACAATAGTGTTCAAATGTAAATAGCAACTTATATAAAAAACAATAAAAATTAAAAAAGAAATACTGACGATGCTTATAAGCTGGTTTTAAACACGCCTAAATGACTTTTGCTCTTTAGCCAGTCCAAAGCCTGGATAAAGTGTGATTGAAATCAGATTTTTTTTAAAAAATACAGTATACGTGTTTTACAAAACACCAAATTAAAAGCGAACCCTTTTCAGAGCCAACCCTTTACAATTATACTTATCATTCAAGAGTCACCACCCGAATTCCTCGCTAGTTTTTATAAATTAAGAGTTAAAATTAAGTGACATTACTAATCGCTAAGCGCCAAGTATAGAGTCACTAGATATTTCTGAGTATTCAAGAAGTGTAGTTGTTATAATGAAAATGATATTGATAATGACTGCTGAATGGTACTGCAAGTGAAGCAAAAGAATGTAATCTCTTGTATTTACTGCAGTTTGATGTGGTGTGTGGTAGAAACTTAATTTTCTCTCTCTCTCTCTCTCTCTCTCTCTCTCTGTCTGACGGCTGAAAACTCCAGCTCGCAAAACCTCCAGGCAGCGTCCCTCAACTCTTTTGTCTGCCGGGCAAGGGGATTAGCAGACCCGTCCTCGACCCTTTCTGGGCGCGTTTTTCAGTACACCAGTTGAGCGACGGTGCTCGGCACGCCGGAAAGGCTGCCGGGGACGGGCAGAGACAGTTCTGGTGTAGACACCAAAGAGTACAGTTCGGCTGGAGACACCAAAGGGAAAGACGCAAAAAGCGGACGGTCAGTCTGTAGGCAGCCAGGAAGTGAAACGACTTAGAAAATTTCACGTAGTGTGGTATCGCGGGACTTAGTCTCTGAGCGGTGAGCAGCCTCGCACCTGGTGTGAACTCTAACTTTTCGCATAACTTGTATTTAGCGATGAGACTGTGATGATCGAGCTGTGTCAAAAGGACATGCGCTCGAGTGTAACAGTAACTCTAAATACGACCACTTTCGCTATTAGTTTGCTTTCTGTATAAACATTTTTTTTATTCCGATTTTGGCCGTCTAGGGACCGCGTTAAACAACTATTTTTCTATGTACATTTCTCCTATTGCGCTCCTCCTCTTTTCTCTTCTGCCAATATGTCTTCATCCTCTCTCTGTGCTGCTCCTTTCGGTCTTCTGTCCACACTGTTCCTCCTGTTCTTCTCTTCTTCACTTCAAATCCTTCAAAATGTTGAATTTTGTCTCTCATTAAGTCTCTGTTGGTTATATCATCTTCTCCTATACCCATCTCCTCTAAGTCTGCTTTGACTTCTTTGAACCAGGTAATTTGGGTTCTGGGGTTCTTGTCAAAAAACCTGAATATTTTCTTTGTCAGCCTTTCATCATTCATTCTTTTCAAATGGGCGTAAAAGCTTACTCTTCTCTTCCTCATAGTATCTCCCACTTCCTCAATTTTGTCATACACTTCTCTATTACTTCTAAGCTTCCAAGTCCCATTCTCAAATCTCGGCCCGAGTACTCTTCTAATGATTTTTCGCTCCTTTTTTGCTATATCTTCCATTTCCTTGTTAGTGTTCATTGCTAAACATTCAGATGCATACAGACACTCTGGCTTAATCACAGTGTTGTAGTGCCTTATTTTCGCGTTAATTGATACTGACTTCTTGTTGTACACATTCTTTGTTAGCTGGAATGCCATTTCCATTTTTCTTGTTCTTGTTTTATTTCCTTCTTTATCTGAAGCATTGGGCTGGATGATTTCCCCTAAATATTTGAAATTAGAAACCTTCTTTATCTGGCCATACTTTGTAATCATATTGTTCGGTGCCTCTTTTACATTGGTTAGGTACTCTCTCTTTTCAAAGGAGATTTTCAGTCCTGCTTTTTCTGCTGTTTCATTCAGAATATTGATCTGTTTGACTGCTTCTTCCAAACTTCCTGCCAGAATCGCTAAGTCATCAGCAAAAGCGAGGCAATCTACTTCTAATCCATCCTTTATTCTTCCTAATCTGATTTTTTGTATTCCTTCTTCAGTCGTTTTCTTCCTCCACTCTCTAATAACTTTTTCTAACACACAGTTGAATAGGGTAGGTGACAACCCATCTCCTTGTCTTAATCCTGTTCTGATTTTGAATGGTCTGGATACCTCACCACAGAACTTTACTTTTGCATAGGTATCCGTAAGTGTTTCTTTGACGATTGCGACTGTTTTCTTGTCTGCTCCAAACTCCCTAAGGATGTTAACCAAGGTTGTTCTGTCAACGGAGTCGTACGCCTTCTTGAAGTCAACAAACGTGATAAAGATGTCTTTTCCTCTTAATCGTCTATATTTAATAATTAACTTCAAGTTTAAAATTTGCTCCACACAAGATCTTCCCTTCCTAAAGCCTGCTTGGTATTCACCAATTTCTTGATCAAGTTGTTTCTCCAATCTGTTTTGTAGGGCCTTAGATAGAATTTTATACGTTACCGGAAGTAAAGATATCCCTCTGTAGTTATTTGCATCGGTTTTATCCCCTTTCTTGAAGATGGGGTGGATTAATGCAGTTTTCCATTCTTCCGGTATACGTTCCGTTCTCCAAATCTCATTGATTATTCCCAGTAGTTTTTCTTGAGTTGTATTATCCACACTTTTCCACATTTCTGCAATTATCATGTCTTTCCCTGGTGCTTTATTGTTCTTAAGGTTTTTAATGATTTCTTTGATTTCTATGAGGCATGGGGGTTCAGAATTATTGTTTACTGTGTTTGGGGTGTTGGCTGGTAATTTTTCAATAGGTTCCTGACAGTTGAGGAGTTGTTCAAAATATTTTGCTAATATTTCACAATTTTCTTCATTATTCATTGCCAGTTTTCCACTGGTATCTTTAAAACACAGATTTGGTGCTACATATTTTTGTAGTTTCTGTCTGAATGTGCTGTAAAAGGATCTGTTATTGTTTCTCTTAAAATCTTTATCCATTTGTGTAAGTTGGTTCTTTTCAAATAGTCTTTTTACTGATCTAATGAGTTTTGCTGTAGAAGATCTTTGCTGTTTGAACTCCAGGTAGTCCTTATCACTTTTGGTTGAGTGCCATTTCTTCCACGCCTTCATCCTTTGTTCTATTGCTTCCTCACATATCTCATCCCACCATTCGTGTTTTTTCTCTTTTTCATTTTTGCGACTTCTTGAGCAGATCTTATCATTCCTTCTTTTATATCCTCCCATTTATCCGAACATATAACTATGTTTTGACAGAATTCTTCTCTTTTCTCTTTCAAGATGTTTGCGTCTATCTTTTGAGTTTTCCTGTTTTGTATTTGTTTCTTTCTTTGTGGTATGAAATTTAATTTGATTGTCGATAAGTAGTGGTCAGTTACAATGTTTGCCCCTTTCCGAACTCTCACATTCATTATTTCTTTTTGATTATAGTGTGCGATGGCTATGTGATCTATCTGGAACTCTCCAATACTTGTGTTTGGTGATTTCCACGTTTTCTGTTTCTTACGAGGTTTTTTGAAATTTGTAGACATTAATTTTAAGTTATGACCCTTGCATAGTTCTATTAATCTTTCTCCATTTCTGTTTGTCCTTTTGTGAGCCGGGTAGTTTCCTACTGTTTTTTTGTATTTTTTTTCTTGGCCTATTTGTGCATTGAAGTCCCCAAACAGTATTTTCACATTTGATGTTGGTATTTTAGAAAGTTCGTGGTCTAGAGATTCCCAATATGTATCTACTTTCTGAGGGTTTTTCTTATTGTCATTGTTGATGGGTGCGTGGCAATTAATAAGTGTATAGGTTTTATTTAGGGCGCGGAATGTGAGAAAAGACAAGCGTTCATTAGGTGACTGGAAGTCGGTTATTGAGTTTACCCAGTTAGATTTCACGATGAAGCCTGTTCCAAGGTGGGGAAGGCCTCTTCCACATGGGTTCCAGCCTTTCTTTCTTTTAAATATCCTGTATCCTTCATAATCCATTAAATCTTCATCTGTAAATCTGGTTTCCTGCAGCGCACATATTTGGATTTTATATACCTTCAAGACTTTGGTGAGCTGCTTCAGTTTTCCCGGCTTCAAGAGCGAGTTAATATTTAGGGTTCCAAAGAAATGTACGTTGTTTTTCGTCAGTTTAGAGGATTTTGAATTTCTTGAACGACATGGTGCTTCAGGCTCTCCAGAATCCTTAGGCCTGATTGCGCTGTTGTTAGCGGCGAAGGATTGGTTACCTCCTGGAGTAGTTCTATCTAGAGAAATTGACATCATGCACAGTTGTTTGAAATTCAGGGGGGGAGATGGCTTTTTGGGCCATTCCGAGGTTAAAACTGGGATTGTAAGTTCCAGAGTGTGTGTTCAGCCGCTCCTAACATGGAGAACAGACGCTGTTTGTAGCCGCTCCTCTAGGAGTTCAGACGCTACATTTCGTTAGTTTTTGGTCCGCCCTGGGTATTTGATTTCCCCAGTACCACCTATATCTAGGAGGCATTCCCCTATCCGCCACCTGGGGAGGCGCCCGATGGGGGTACTAACAACCCCACACGGGTGTATAAACATTAATCTAACCAAATCGCAACTGTGTGGCCTACATCATTTATGGGTCTTTAATTTAGTTCCCGATATTATTATTAATGTTATTATATGTTATGTTAACTTTGTATTTCGCAAACTTGCCATCAGCCAGACAATTTAACTAAAGTGTCACAAGTGTCTAATTTAGGGCGTGTAATGCGACACGTGCGGTTCGACCCCTAGACGACTTTCAGCCAAGACATTTCGACGAAGAGGAACCGCATGTGAACCCGAACATCTTTGGGATGTTAGCTCGCACGACGGACATGTGGAAAAGAAATATGAATGAAGGCATACTTCCATTTACTTTATTATATACGAAAAATTAGTTTCACCCATATTAAAAGTGACAAAAGCTGCAGGTCATCACAGTGCAGAATCTATGCACATGTAACTAACTTTTTTTAAAAATGTTTCTTTCTGTAACTCGTCAATGCCATGCTAAGTTTCGTTTCGTTCTAGTGATCGGTACATGTCAGTGTAAGTCAAGTCGGCCTAACCTGTAAGGTATTTATTGGCATTTTCACCCCACCCATCCCCGCCCCCACTCCCCCAAACACCTCTTGTCGATAGAAATCAGAAGCCATCGTGTCATTTGTGTTCCGTTTACGGACACTGCCAACCGTAACGAATCATTGAATAACTAGGTCACAACAGGCTTAACACTCTCATTAACGGCCCAACACTTTTCCACCTCCGCAGATACCAGGCAATTTTAGCTATGTTTAAAAATTTATAGTTCGCAAAATATCGAACACATAAATACAAAATTAACACCATTTTAAGGCCATTTTGTCTTCTTTAACATGCAGCTACATGTTTGATATAACATGAAGAAATAATGTTATTATACATGACGTTTTCGAAAAATTAAAATAGTCATACAATCGTATAAGTAGAATAAATGAGTTCACAAATACGTAATTATCTGTGCTGAATATTGTGTACAAATACAATATCACTTTCTACAAGGATTTATACGAGATTTTCGTATGAAATATTTTAAAACAGGGTTCCATACACAGCGCCACACAGCACTGTTCGCATTGATGACGTGTCTCCTATTGAGGTGCTTTCCCACCTTCTTTGATTTTCAAGAACGAACATAACTTGCACGGGAGGCATATTTTTGGCTTGTGGTTGGTAAATGTTTCAGGTATTGTCTGTGTGTCCGTTTTGGTTATTTGGAGCTGTTGGCAATCAGTTATTATCATTTTATTTGTCTGAAATAAACTGTGTAACAAAAATTCATTCGGTACTCCTGCTAACACCAAATGAAAAACCAGTTTCCGCAACAATTTTACAGTTCTGCGCCTGAGCACATTCTACTGCAGTCGCCTTCAGACACCTGTGTCGTCCAGATCATCTTCACTGTCTAGACCATCGACAGTGTCTCAGAAATTCTGCAAATCGGCAATTCCTTCGTCTGATAAACCACGGTGCGCCATTTCTCTTACCCAGAATGCCAACAATTTGCTCTATCCGCAGTCGAAAACAGTGACCCATAACGATCGAAATACCGCGAAAACAAGACGTACATTTACGCCTTCTGGCCGTCCAACTAACAGATAACAGTTATAAACATCGTACATCGATAGACAGTCGTGCGAAAACAACGCGCAGCGGTTTTTAATCAACAACATACGAAAAAATGGTTCAAATGGCTCTGAGCACTATGGGACTTAACTTCTGAGGTCATCAGTCCCCTAGAACTTAGAACTACTTAAACCTAACTAACCTAAGGACATCACACACATCCATGCCCGAGGCAGGATTCGAACCTGCGACCGTAGCCGTCGCGCGGTTCCAGACTGTAGCGCCTTGAACCGCTCGGCCACTCCGGCCGGCCACCAACAACATACGCTGTCCCGTAGAGCGTAGGGGCTTGGCGCATTTGGAAGAGTGCGCGGCCCGTAGCATCTACGGGGTTGGCATTGAGAGAGTTAATATATTTTCTTATTCATTACTAGAAATAAGCAACTCATTTGAATATAGATGTCTCTATAATGTGCTGTATCAAAACATTGTTACTTCCGCGACCAAAGTTTTCATTTGAGAGTTTGTGGGATAGCAGACTAGCAAGTGAGAAACGAACACGAACCCAAACACCGTCTGAACCGAAATTAATACAGCATACCAAAATAAGCAGGCAGTGGCGTTACAGTTACTGTGTTGCTGTCCTCTGAGTACGTAAACAACTTAATTTTGTGGCGATTTATGCGGAAGTGCTTCCACTGTGTTAGCGAATCGGACTTTCGGTGCATATAGAACAGCGTCAATAATAATGCATATATTTGCCAAAAAAGACTAATCATAGCAAGTTGTAAATATAGGCCTTACTAACCGAATCGGAACTTTCCAGTGATAATGGAAAACTCTCAGCTGTTGTGTAATGGAAGCTGTTGTATCGCCATTACAGTAAAGCCAACGAAACGCGATGTATTAGGTTTTGTCAAGTGCTAACTTTAAGCGGCGCGGGTATATTTAAGAATACATCGGTATGATGGGTGAAGGTGCCTGCACTGCTGTCTATCGCCGCACCTTTCCTCATACTTCATTAATACCGTATTGTGCTCTTTATACCGTTCCTTGCGCTTCCCCTGACGAAAGGCTAAACACTCATCAAAATTTCTACAAGCTACACACTTTATGTCGACTGCACTAAGATCACAAGTGCTCCGATGTAGCAGCCGTAGCACTGCAGTAGGGTGATGGCCCTTTTCTTTTGCACTGAGTGCCAACTCAACTGAGAAAAAAACATAATGAGTGATGAAGCCAGCCTTGATCTCTTCAACCCAGTTTCCTCTTCTTCTTCTTCTTCTTCTTCTTCTTCTCCTTCCTCTTCCTCTTCCTGCTTTCCCCGTGCTTCTAAGACGCTGAAGCTCAACTTAACATCCACAAGTAATATATTGACCCAATTTTTATGAGAATTATTTTCTTTATACGTGAAAGTAATTTTTCAGACGTCGAAAGAAGAAATTTTTTGACAATATTATGCATAATATCGGACATTCTGGCAGGTTACTTTTACATTACATTTTTTTCAGGTCATCAATCAACCCTTATTAGAATACAATATCTGTGATAAGACAGTAGTAGTGGTTACAGAAACGCTGCAGTTACGAAAATGCTGTCTAAATCTTAAGGATTATACATTCACCCTGTTCTGCCCACTGCATTTACTTAACAGTACAAGAGTGTTTCAATGCAGAAACATTTTACAAAATTTTATTGAAAACAAAGGCTATTGTCACTTTCTTTCATAACTCTACACTATCCAGTGCCAAACCGCGCAATGTTCAAAAAAGAGGAAACAAAAAAGAACTGAGACTGATACAAGAGGTGCCGACTCGATAGAACGGCTCATTCCACACGCTCAAAAGAATTTTGGACGTACGAACTGAGCTTGAGATTGCGATCAATGAAAGTTCAACAGCACTGCCTATCCTCACAGCAGAAAATTACTTAGCTATACAAGAGATAATAGATCTTCTTGAACCTTTTGAAGTAGCAACAACAACAATCTCAGAGCAGTCATATATCACTGCTTCCTTAAGTACATCTCTTGTACGAGATATTGGTGCAAATTTTTCAGACTCGTAAAGCACCTTAACAACTAATGAAGGACGAAGTGTTCTGGATTCCTTGATTAAATAAGTGAATGAAAGAGTGAAACCATTTAACACATTGACTGTTAATATGCTTGTGTCATTATTAGATCCTAGGTTTAAAAAACTCGTTTCGGGCATTTCAAGAGGCAGAGAACGTTGCACAAGTACATCAGAAAGAGTATGCTGCAATCATCGCATCAACTACAAGAATAATACCCGAAACAGAAGCATCCATGAGAAGTGCTAATACGTTTACTGATACGTCTAACAGTTTGAAATCGGATCATCTACTTTTTTTACCCAATTAGTAACAGCGTAACGTCTATGTCTTTACAGCAGTCAGTGATTCCATAATTGACCTACGTCAATGTTTTGAAAAACTGGTAATAGACAGGCATGCTTGTGTATTACAACACTGTGCAAAATCTAATAGTATGTTGCATGTATTGGCCATTAAATTTTTGTGGTGTCCAGCGACTTCAGTTCCTGCAGAGAGGGTTTTCTCCATGGTAGTGAAAATAATTACTTAAAAACAACAGTCTAAAGCAAAGAACTTAAACAACTTACGTGTGTATTTTAATGTTTTATTTTAAACAACAGACTAAAGGACAAGAATTTAAATAACTTACTTTTTTTAAAACAAAATTTGCGTATTTTGTATTGTATTTTAAGCAATAAAAATTCTTAGAAAGCTATTTTTCATTTGAGATACCTACCAAAGTCGATATATCGATTGCTTTTAAAAATATTATCGATAGTATCAGCTGTGTCAACTATCGATGTTTAATTCTCAATCAAGGGCTGGCTCCACTTCGCGATCCCTCGAGCTACCGACTATGTTCATGGCCTCCTCGCCGAAGAATACAGAGACTGTCGTCGTGGCAGACGTGCGTGCTTGTAGATTTATTTCTCTTTAACTTTCAAACGCTTGCATCCAAACTTAGGCAAGTTGGTTTCCCTATGTGAGTCAAACTTCGTTCATTCAGTTTGCACTTTAACTCCGAGCGTCCTAGAGAATTCGAATTTTATGAAGTTTGTGTTTATGGACTTAGCCTCAGTCGCTATCTAACCAGTCTTCTGACGGTAGAAGGATAATTTTTGTATTTCAAAAAGTGACGTATTTTATGTTTTGTGTCATTCCACGTTGAAGCAAACATGCTATTAATCTTCGATAAATGTTGTTGTTGTGGTCTTCAGTCCTGAGGCTGGTTTGATGCAGCTCTCCTTCCTACTCTATTCTGTGCAAGCTGCTTCATCTCCCAGTACGTACTGCAGCCTACATCGTTCTGAATCTGCTTAGTATATTCATCTCTTGGTCTCCCTCTACGATCTTTACCCTCCACGCTGCCCTCCAATACTACATTGGTGATCCCTTGATGCCTCAGAACATGTCCTACCAACTGATGCCTTCTTCTAGTCAAGTTGTGCCACAAACTTCTCTTCTCCCCAATCCTATTCAATACTTCCTCATTAGTTATGTGGTCTACCCATCTAATCTTCAGCATTCTTCTGTAGCACCACATTTCGAAAGCTTCTATTCTCTTCTTGTCCAAACTATTCATCGTCCATGTTTCACTTCCATACATGGCTACACTCCATACAAATACTTTCAGAAACGACTTCCTGACACTGTACTCGATGTTAACAAATTTCTCTTCTTCAGAAACGCTTTCCTTGCCATTACCAGTCTACATTTTATATCCTCTCTATTTTGACCATCATCAGTTATTTTGCTCCCCAAATAGCAAAACTCCTTTACTACTTTAAGTATCTCATTTCCTAATCTAATTCCCTCAGCATCACCCGACGTAATTCGACTACATTCCATTATTCTCGTTTTGCTATTGTTGATGCTCATCTTATATCCTCCTTTCAAGATACTGTCCATTCCGTTCAACTGCTCTTCCAAGTCCTTTGCTGTCTCTGACAGAATTACAATGTCATGGGCGAACCTTAAAGTTTTTATTTCTTCTCCATGGATTTTAATACCTACTTCGAATTTTTCTTTTGTTTCCTTTACTGCTTGCTCAATATACTGATTGAATAACATCGGTGATAGACTACAACTCTGTCTCTCTCCCTTCCCAACCACTACTTCCCTTTCCTGTCCCTCGACTCTTATAACTGCCATCTGGTTTCTGTATAAATTGTAAATAGCCTTTCGCTCCCTGTATTTTGCCCCTGCCACCTTCAGAATTTGAAAGAGAGTTTTCCAGTCAACATTACAAATGCTAGAAACGTAGGTTTGACTTTTCTTAATCTAGCTTCTAAGATAAGCCGTAGGATCGGTATTGCCTCACGTGTTCCAACATTTCTACGGAATCCAACCTGATCTTCCCCGAGGTCGGCTTCTACCAGTTTTTCCATTCGTCTGTAAAGAATTCGCGTTAGTATTTTGCAGCCGTGACTTATTAAACTGATAGTTCAGTAATTTTCACATCTGCCAACACCTGCCTTCTTTGGGACTGGAATTATTACATCCTTCTTCAAGTCTGAGGGTATTTCGCCTGTTTCATACATTTTGCTCACCAGATGGTAGAGTTTTGTCAGGACTGGCTCTCCCAAGGCTGTCAGTAGTTCTAATGGAATGTTGTCTACTCCCGGGGCCTTGTTTCGACTTAGATCTTACAGTGCTCTGTCAAACTCTTCACGCAGTATCATATCTCCTATTTCATCATCATCTACATCCTCTTCCATTTCCATAATATTGCCCTCAAGAACTTCGCGCTTGTATAGGCCCTCTATATACATCTTCCACCTTTCCGCTTTCCCTTCTTTGCTTAGAACTGGGTTTCCATCTGGGCTCTTGATATTCATCCAAGTGGTTCTCTTTTCTCCAAAGGTCTCTTTAAGTTTTGTCAGTGAACCTTTCCTAGCAAAGTCGGCTGTACAACTGGGGCGAGTGCTAGGAAGTCTCTTTAGACCTGCCGTGTGTTGGCGCTCGGTCTGCAATCACTGACAGTGGCGACACGCGGGTCCGAGGTATACTAACGGACTGCGGCCGATTTAAAGGCTACCACCTAGCAAGTGTGGTGTCTGGCGGTGACACCACACCTCCTGCCACCGAACTTCGCTAATTCCCACTATATTTGACTTTAACCTATCCATTTCCCTTTTTAAATTTTCTAACCTACCTGCCCGATTAATGGATCTGACATTCCACGCTCCGATCCGTAGAACGCCAGTTTTCTTTCTCCTGATAACGACGTCCTCTTGAGTAGTCCCCTCCCGGAGATCCGAATGGGGGACTATTTTACCTCCGGAATATTTTAGCCAAGAGGACACCATCATCATTTAACCATGCAGTAAAGCTGCATACCCTCGGGAAAAATTACAGCCGTAATTTCCCCTTGCTTTCAGCCGTTCGCCATTCGCAGTACTAGCACAGCAAGGCCGTTTTGGTTAGTGTTGCAAGGCCAGATCAGTCAATCATCCAGACTGTTGCCCCTGCAACTACTGAAAAGGCTGTTCCCCTCTTCAGGAACCAAATGTTTGTCTGGCCTCTCAACAGATACCCCTCCGTTGTGGTTGCACCTACGGTACGGCTATCTGTATCGCTGAGGCACGCAAGCCTCCCCACCAACGGCAAGGCCTATGGTTCATGGGGGGGGGGCCTTCGATAAATAAACTTGTTCAATTGTTGTTACATGGGTCTTTCTTGTGCTGCCGTCGGTGAACATATCAAGTTGGGTTTAAGTTCATGTACGCTGAAGATATGATATTATGAATGAGGTAAGACAGTGTTGTGCAAAGGGGCAGCTGATGATGGAAGGACAGTGAAAGCAAAGCTCGTCAAGACTTCGTCTTTCTGAATTCTGGAGAGGGTCAGCTCGTTTCTGGTTGAAGGAGGGTACGAGTGGGAAGGGAAGTAGCCGAAATTCAAAAGTTTCAGATTTTAGCTGTAACGCTAGCAGTAGTGGAGTGAGAGAGGAGTACGGACTACTGCCTGAAAAACTCAGACCATGAAAAAGTGGAGGAGATTCTGGGTGCAACGGACACATCGAAGAAGAAAATGTACGAATGGGTCGACAGAGATATCGCGGGAAATCTGGTATAGGACAGCAACAGGCAGAAGGTAAGCTCCAAATAATCAAATTCCGTCGACCGAGGGTGCAATACACTAAATGACGCGCCATGAGCCACACCCCACCTATTTACAAAAATACATCAACACGTCACAGAAGGGCCTGTGGACATGGTGAAACGGTACCCCGGATCATATATTGTGTTACTGTAGCAGCAGACGAGGTTTCTCTACAGTCACGTGAGTGGAAGGAAGAATAAAGGAACCAGACAGAAGAAAGAAAGAACAAGGGCAGTGAAATCGTAACGATTCCTGAGCTATGCTTCAGCGCACCATGAGCTAACACTCCGCAATATGAGACAACAATAGTTTAGCACGTAACTTCCAAAGCAATAGTAGTGTACCGTAGAAGTACAACCAAAATTCTCCATTTTCACAGTGGGTCGCAGTACAGCGATGTGAAAAATGCCGACTGAATTCTGGATATGAAGAGCTAGATATGAAGAGATCAATATACCTCAGGGCTGAACCATAGCAAGCAGACATATTAATTTTGTAATAAGTAGTTTCTGTCTCTGTTCTCTCTCTCTCTCTCTCTCTTTTCCTCTTTCTCTTCATCATATTTTCTACGTATTTTACTCTTTCTTTCCTTATTGATATACTAAAACATACTCAAACATTTTAAATTTTATGTTAATGTATTTTGTTTTACATACAGGGTGAAGCGAAATTAGCGCATTCGGGCTTCGCAGCGCGACTTCTGACATGCCAACGATAAAAAAATGTCTCTCACATAATTTCGCTGGCGAGTGCATCCGGCAGAAAAAGGACGTTAAAGGGTGGCAGTCTGGCAACACTGAAACCACATGTATGGTAAGTTCCTCTGGCAGCACACGTTAGTTGTGTTGTACTGTTGGTGCAGTAGATAGAATTTTGGACTAGCATGCAGGAGGTCGATGGTTCGATCCTGGATTGAGGCATATGTTTTGTATTTGGTAAATGTAGTCCAGGTGGTACCGTATCTGGCATTTTAATCGTCAACAGCGATTGCAGCGGGTCCTCTATAAAACATTTGTACTTACCTACTACAATCGTAGAAATGGAAGATTAGTCAGCTTTGAAAGAAGCTCTTACCACGTCGTGGGCGTGAATTTACTCACACCACTTCGTCTGTTAGATGCGAAGCCCGTTTTCTTTGTACCCTTCTCCAGTGGTCCCATAGATTAGTACCAACTATTATTCTTGCCTCGTTCAGGTCCATCACATTTCGTTGGGGCCTTACGTTACTAGTAGGACTAGCTACATGCTTTGAGAATAATGTCCAACTTCGTTACTATTTGTATGTGTTATCACCATGGTCCCACTAATTATGCCTTTCAACGTTGAGTCTGGTAATTGCATGCTGCTTAGTACGTACCTCAATCTTTTATTATTAACATTATTATTATTATTATTATTCTATCGATGGGATTGTGGACGTCTATTACCGTTAGGGAAACAGTGTAACTCGAAACAGAACATTTCACAATTAGCCGTGTCGGGATGAATCATGCAGAACAATATCTGTCACAGAGGTAATGAGCGTTAGGTGGAATAGGGCGCAGGACTGACAGCATGTTTTTACTGTATGCGCTGTCCTCCAGACAGGGACTAGTTGCGAGCGGAGTGTCGCTCCCGTGACGGACTCCAATGTACATACGTGCGTATATGGAATTTTCTCATTGTAAGCCTCTAAACCAGTGTGGCAGACGTATGGCATATAAAACGATGAATATGGGTGTGCTTCTGGCCCTTGGTGCATCAGATAACCGGGCTGTAGTTGCCGCTCGTGAATATGCTGCTAGATGTCCTCATTGAAGCCATACAAATAAAAATGTGTTTCGTCGTCTGGAGCTGTGCCTTCGGGAGCTACTGAGGAAGCTATCCTGGAGGTCATACACCAAGAACCTCAGCGAAGTACACGTAGCGTAGTAAGGCAGCTGCGTATCTCGCAACGCACAGTCGTTAACGTGCTGCACTAGCATGGGATGCACCGCTATCATTATGGTTTCAAGTAACGCTTGCATCCTGCAGATCGCCGTCAGCAGATGCAATTCTGTGAATGGTTCAACAACAACAGGAAGCCAACGATGACTTTCTGTTGGCCTGATGAAGCAGCAGAGGGCGCCTTCAATATGCACAATGCTCCCCATTGGTGTGAGGTTAACACGCAACGTCACCCGCGACTGTGGATGTCAAGTTCGCTTTAGTATCAACGTCTGGGCCGGAATATTGGGCAACAGGTGTTTGGGCCACTACATGTTGACCGGTTGACTGCATTCCTCTCAAACTATCTGCATAATGCACTGGAAGATGTTCCACTACATGTTCGGCAGAGGATATGGTTCCAACATGATGGTGCACCTCCACACTCTGAATTAATGTGCGACAGTATTTGGACAGGACATTTCCAGGGAAATGGCTCGGACGTGGAGGTTCAGATGTATGGCCACCACATTCGTTTGACCTAAATCGCCTGGATTTCTTGTCACGTAGAAGAAGGTGTAATTAGATGAATGACGAACACTAACTTCACTTAACGAAGGTTTATTCAGCACTTGCATATACAAGAAGGCGGAGCGAACTTCCCCCGGCCAGAACACATATAGTATATATACAGCTACAGAACATTCCAGTACAATGATTCTTGATATTTGTGGATAATACTAGAATGTACTCGAACGGAATATGGAAATTAAAATTAAACAATCCAGAGGAGTTTTGAACTCACGACCCTTCATGCAACAGTTTAATACTGTACACACTACACACGCTAGACCAAACTGCTATGTGGCTTCTGCTGCGATGCCTTTCCAATTTAAAAGGTACTTCTATGGAGCAGGATTTTGATTCGGTAGCTGAATTTTAGGTTTCTCTAACCTTACGATGGAGTTGGTATGAAACACGTACCAAGCACCGTCACGGCCGATTTTCTCGCCGCGTTCTCGTCAACAAACAAGTAATACTGGTGTTAGATGCTCTCCCAAGGAACACGTACCACGAGGAGCGGCATTCGGGAGGACGACAGTTCAATCCCGTCTCCGGCCATCCTGATTTAGATTTTCCGTGATTTCCCGAAATCGCTTCAGGCAAATGCCGGGATGGTTCCTTTGAAAGGGCACGGCCGATTTTCTTCCCCATCCTTCCCTCACCCGAGCTTGCGCTCCGTCTCTAATGACCTCGTTGTCGACGGGACGTTAAACACTAATCTCCTCCTCCTCCACGAGGAGCGCAAAGAAATCACAGGAATTCAGAACAAAAATCTGTAATTGAACCCACAATTACGTTCTGTGAGAAAAAAACCGACAGATTTCGTTTCCTCTCTCATCCTCTCGCAACTTTTCATCCTCTTTCAATGAAAGCTATAGCCGAAGGAGATGTAAACCTAAATATGGTCACAGACATAGTGAGAGGCTAATGGCTCTGAGCACTATGCGACTTAGCAGTGAGAGGCTAACAACTCAAAATATAATAGATGTCATCAAGTTTTAATTGCCCTAATGAGATCCGGAAGAAGACTGGAACCAAAATGAACACATGATAAGAGCAATATTGCTGTTAATCTGTCGGTATTGTTACAGAGTTTAAGGTCTGCAATGAGTATGAAAGCCTGAAAAATGAAGCTGCGTAATGAAATACTCGAAACGTTTCGTGGAATTCTTCCCGAATCACATATAATGCTACAATGTTCTCTTTATTTAGCCGCACACACGCAGTGATAATATAATCATATAGAAGTGCTCGTGGAATCTGAAAGCACCTCGGTAGAGGGAAGACAACTTGACGTAACGGAATAAATAAGCAACACGTCCATCTTCCAGTAGAAGTTTATCGTAAATGACGGCAGGAAATGAATGTTCTATGTGATTAGAAAATAGTATACGTCTACCGATTTATAAGGATAATTGCGGCTTAACACCCCACCGACAGCGGTATCATTAGAGAGAGAGAGAGAGAGAGAGCAAGGATAAAGGAGGATGGCGGCCATGTTCTTTTGCATAAACCGTGCAGACCTTCGCCTTAAGCGGATTCGGATAGCCAGAGGAAATTGCAAGCCCACTCTCCCCGAATATGGACACATAGGCCGTTCCACTGCACCAGCTCACTCGGTTGCTTTTAAGGAGGGGTCAAAGACTGGTGCACACAACTACATACCTTAATCGTTGACGTCAATTTGCAGTAGAATCATGAACCATCTACTTAATTACTCAGCAATTCACACATAGGTTTTTGCAGTGGGTTCATAGTCATTTCAGACTATTTCTCTTCCGCTCAACTTTTCCGCTTCACTTTTCTGAGGCATTATATTTTGAAAACTTTTGACATTATGTTCTAACTGGAGAACGCCCGTCTGTTCTTTGCACAATATATATAATCCCATTTCTTATCATATCAGATATATCTCTTTCCCTTATGGAACATCCGTCGAATGTTCCTTTGTAACTAGCCCACCAGCAGCCTGTACCAGTTTCCTGTTAATATGGAACAAAATCAATACGTCAGCAGCACACCCAGTACCTGTTTGGTTCGATACCATATCTGACATAAGCTCCTTTCCAAATGAAAATGAACACCTAAATCTTTCCTTGAGACCCATGATCTCTCTAATTTTATCACTTGGTCATGTCTCCCTGTGTAAGTGGGAGTCGACAAATTTCTTGACATTCTTAGGAAAAAGCTTGTGGTTGCAATTTCGCGAAAAGATCCTGCCGCAACGAAAAACCCCTTTGTCTTAATGACTGGCACACCAACTCGCTTATCACATCCATGACACTCTCTCTCCTACTTCAGGTTAATACAAAATGAGCGGCCATTCTTTGAACTCCGTCAATGTTATCTGGTAAAGATTCTACACCGCGCAGCAATACACCAGGAGAGGACGAAAAGCGTAGTTATGCAATCTCTTTAGCTGATTTGTTGCTTCTTCAAAGTGTTCTGCCAATAAAAGTCACTCTTTTGTTCACAATAGTCACAACATTTTCTACATGGTGGTCCCAGTTTAAGTTGTTCGTAATCATAATCTCCAGGTATTTAGTTGAACAGACTACATTTAAATTTGTGCGATTTGTCGTATAACTAACATTTAACGTAATTTTTCAAGTATCCTTTGGGAGGAATCCTCACTTTTTATTGTTCAGGATTAATTGTCACTTTTCACACCTTGCAGATATCTTGTGTGAATCATTTGGGTAAACTGTTTTCATCTTCTGATAACTTAAGTAGTTGGTAAACCGGCCAAGAGGGATATTTTTGTTGTCTTCCAAATCGTACACATAAATTAAAAACAGCTCAGTGACTATAACACTTCCTCGGGAACAGAGCGACTCCACTTTGATCGACTAATCTTTCAACAACTCCTTTTTCTGTAACTTCTCGTTAAAAATCTACGTGTTTCCAGCAGGCACGGATAGTGTGAAACTCAGCTGATTCTAATCTTTCATGAGACCCAAGAGACGGCAGAAATCGGTCCATTTTGACTTTGAGCATTGTAATGGTACTTGAATTACGTAACCATTACGGCACCTCACCTCAACCTCTCGATACCAGAAATATTCTACTGTGTATCTGTAAAATAGTTAACATATTTCTGTGACAACATTCAGATTTGATTTCATTAATCTAGAGGTACTTCGATACATCGATATGTTTATATTGCAATGATATTATTCTTATGTGTATTCCTTCTTTTGTCACTATGATCTTTGACGTACTTGTAACTCTGATTTTTGGGCGCGTAAGCGGTTTTTAGAGAGTCAAGTCTTGGTCGTCATGTTGAAAAGACGCAAATTGTAGTCAATTTATGAAATGTGAACTTTAAAAGTGAGGAAGAGATTTTCAAGTATGTTTATACATTGTGAAGTGATGGTGCAACAAAAGTAATAAAAACGAAGTGTAACTTAAATTCGGAGTGCTGATTACTTTATTACAACACCATTGTGCTAACTTGCAAAAGTTTCATCTTCAGGAATGGTTTATGAAACACATCTATAAAACTTTTGAATATCGCAGAATAACACCTAGGCCTCTTTGCATCCGAGCTTGGAGTCATCACTACCTAGATTTTCGACAATTGAGCCATGAGTTCACAACGAGACCAGCGTGGGGAACACGAAAAGATGAGTGCCTAGTTTATCCATTATTTCATGAAATGACTTAATTAACTGTGCTCTTATGACACCTGCCACATAATATAACTTTGTTGTTGCCCGAAAATGCAATATTTAGCAGCGTGAACAACACTACAATCATAATTAATTTTTTACCTTTGCTGTGGTAGGGTTGTTAGAGCATGCCTGTGCTACAACTTTGTGTGACCGCATAAAAATGTGTTAATGGAATGCCGTGTCAGGCGTGCTATTTCACTAAAGATTTTTTAGCCAAGAGAGTTCAGTACGTCACTGTCTATTGGGAGATATAGTCAGAAACGAATGTATCATCGGGCTTACTGCAACGAAGCGTGATGTCACTCTCAGTGGGCAGCTAGATAGCGTAAGCTGGGGTTGTTTGTGGACGAAGCAGATTTATACGAGGTCACATCGACAGCACATTGTTGCGAAATACTCAGAGACTTCTTGATTATGGTCGTAGGGTGCAAAGACCGACAGCTGTCCCTCAGTATAACTAAATGTAAACCAATGTACGTGAATATGCAAAAAGATCACATGCTGTACGATCACGCCATCCATATTCAGTCACTGGAAACTAGAATAACTGACCATTATTTAGTGGTTGTCATTCGAGGTGATTTTAGAAGGAACGATCAGACAAACGTAATTATGGGGAAAGATAAGTGCCAGATTGGGATTTGCTGAATAAATTCTGAGGAAATAATTCATTCACGAAGGAGATTGTTAACAACGATGCAGCGTGACCAATTCTTTAGTGATGTTCACCAATCTACGACTCTTACCAGGGCGAATTATTGGAAGATGTAGAGAAAAAACGGAGAAGAGCTCAGTGATTTGTAAGTGGCTTGTTAATTCTCATTGAGAGTGGCACAGAAATCCTTAATAAACTGCAATGGAAGTGAGGCATGGAAAAAGCCGATAGGTTAAAACCGATCCGGTACCTTAGTTCCGAATAACACGTATTTTTCCGCATTCGTTTGGTCTCAGTTATAATGGGTGTTTCCTTTTTTATCTTTTACTAATAATCGAGTAAAGAACCGAAATATCTATTAGCCATAGCAGCAGTGCTAAAATTTTTCATTTTTAAATAAAGCTTTTTTAAGAAAGAGTAATTTTTATTCGTAAAATTTGCATTGGTTTGAAATATTGCGTTATTATAGAAAATGGGAAAAGCGATCAGTGCTATTTTAACAACAATGCCGACAAAAACGAGCAACAAACATGTGCCAAAGGAAGTGGTACATCATTGCTGAGACAATAATGTCCCTATTGCCGTGCGTCGTGGTTTAAGGTAAGTGTGTGTGTGTGTGTGTGTGTGTGTGTGTGTGTGTGTGTGTGTGTGTACGTGCACTGTGCAAGACTTGCACGCACTTGGTCCATACGATAGTTTCTCGATGTCGTCGCAAGACATCCATTTTATTGCAGAATGGCACCAACCATAGTCTTAACATACTTTTACGAAGTGGCGTAGCAGTGAAGTACAATGCTTCATTCCAGAATGAGATTTTCACTCTGCAGCGGAGTGTGCGCTGATATGAAACTTCCTGGCTGATTAAAACTGTGTGCCGGACCGAGACTCGAACTCGGGACCTTGGCCTTTCGCGGGCAGAAGTAAAACTGTGAGGACGGGGCGTGAGTCGTGGTTGGGTAGCTCACTTGGTAGAGCACCTGCACGCGAAAGGCAAAGGTCCCGAATTCAAGTCTCGGTCCGGCACACAGTTTTAATCTGCCAGGAAGTTTCAATGCTTCTTTTGTTTTTCAAGGTTAAAGATTTGTCTGCCAGTTCTACGAAATAATAGAAGAGAAAAGAATTTATTCTAACAGCAATAAATCAAAAAGTAATAGTTCTTTCATAGTATACAATAAAAATTAAGTAGCTGATCTACTGCCTGTGTCGACATAATATGTCTGTATATTCTTGTAGCCCTTGTAACCGGACAAATTAACACCATAAATATAGAGTACATGAAATGTATTCGCAGTTGCGAATATGGACAACGATCAGCTGTACCGAGACTCGAACCAGGATTTCCCGCTCATCGAGAACGGTCACCTTGCCAGTTGCCTACCCGAGCACGACCGACGGCCACATAAAAACTTCCATACCATGTGTCTATAAATTATACTCGTACATCCACTATGCATATTTCCGTAGAGGGAAACATTTTTCTTGATAGTCGCTTGCCCGGGGTCGGCAGACAAATACGCCTATTACAGTGCCCGTCTTATTCCGAATTACAATGCAATGTTCCTCCGGACGTGCATACTTATACATGTATTTCACAACGGCTGTAGTTGCCTCAGTGCGGGGTAACACAGGCACTGCGATATTGTATAAATATAGAGTTCTTGACCTTCAGTTTTCACTCTTTAGCAATTACTATTCGTAATGGCCAAATAGTGGTCTGATCCCCGATTACAACATGATTTTTGAGCAGAGTTTCGAAAAAATAGAATCAATAAGAGAATACTAGTGTTAAACCTATCACGTTTCGAGCAATGCAGCGAACGGTGGACGAATTATGTTATGTTATACTTGCCTAATTAATTTAACATTTGTATTCTATGTGTCTTAAAACTGAGTCAAAATCTTTCAAACTTTGTTCCATTTCCACGTTTATTACAGAAAATAATAGGAATAAAAAACCTAAAATCAGTTATTTCAGAAACCGCTTATTTTGAGTGGTCAGGTTAAACTGGCGTGAAAAATAATCTACGTAATCGAAAACCGGCTGCTTCAGCGGTAACTGCCGTCTCTAGTGGAAGCTAGTACTAGAGACATGTTGTGAATCACGGAGAAATTTACTCTTAAAATCCCAATAGCTCACGTTGAAAGACGAGTCAGCTGACTTATAACTTCCTCCATGATACATCTCACTTGGAGAGCAGAAGTATCCATTAAGATATAGATAGAGGCGGGGATGTAACGGGAAGGGAGGGAAGGGGTGTTGAACCGAATCCACAACCATCTCTTCGCCACATCACGAACAGTGGCTGCTGAAACACATATGTCTAGACAATTGTGCTCTAGAAGACTGACAGCCACAGCGTTAAATTACAGTAGATGTGGTAAGAAAGTGTTTCAAATGCCCTGTTTCTATGATATACAAAATTTGAATGTAATATTAACATTCTGGTATAAACATCCAGTTTCTGCAACATGTTGACATTGTATTTTGTTTGTCTTCTGTAACATAACATATCTGTAATTGTTCTGAGGTACCAGTGCGTCTGTAACCATTTTGTTGTGTTAATTCACCGCAATGTCGGTCCTTCCAGAAATCTGCCAGCGAGGTGGCCCCTTATTGGTGCATAGCTGGAAAAAATCGCACATCTACTAGGGATATCTAAATCTAGTGTCGTAACAACATAGAAATTTCATGGAAGAACTTCATCAGCTGTATACAGTGGTGGAAAAACTGAGCTCAATGGACGAGACATTAGAGCTTTCAAGAAGGTTGTGAGACTACTATCACGGAAGTGACTATTGAGCTTAACGATAGATCCCTAGAGAACATAAATTTAATCAATAAAGAGGGACAGGGACCATATAAACAAAAAAATCGTAGTAGAGATACTATTGCCAAAGCTCTTGCAAACCAGGTGAACAAACAGAAAAGTGTGTATAGATATGAATATGTACTTATCAGAACAATTCATAATGGGGGAGTGCTACGGGTATTTAGTATTGACATATGAACTTCCAATTCTGAAACAATTCGAAACTGAGGTTTGCTCAGCGAGAAATCAAGAGTTATCGGGAGAAGTAGGAAAACAAAGAAACTGGTCAGAAAACAGCAGTGGAAGACGCAAGTGAGACAAAATTAAGAATAAAGTGGAAATATCAGAGCACATAGCTAACCGAATAGACGATCCATGGATTTAAAGAGATAAGAAACACCGGGAAACGTCCTACTGGAAGATGGAAAGACATTAGCAGGGGCAAGGTTGATCCGTATACATGAAGACCATGACGTATGGGTAGGTCTGATGGAGGCAAAGGATATCTAATCTACCACCTCCTAAAACATTTACTGTTCCTTCTGAAACACCCTGTATATACCAGGGGCGTGAAATCGCTAAATTCATTTGATGACGAGGCTGGAATTCAATTTATGATGATGCTGACAGGTGACATGAAATGTCTCCCCTACGAAGCAGAGCCTAAGAACACAAAGGTAAGCAAGATCATGGACGAGGTGCAACATGGTTATCAAAAATTTCCGACGAAATTTTACCGTTATTTTCTGAAGAACTTAGTGTCTTGATAATAAATTAACATACCTTGAAACATATGGTTCCAAAGAATTTCCGCCACATTGTTCCAAACAAATTGCGCATTTAAATTCTGAGAACAGTGTTTTGTAGGATGAGTTATTTGATGTCAGAGGTTATCTCTTACAACTGGGACAAGTGGCGATGTGCTAGTTGTGTGCGAAAAATCCGCTATTTTTTTTCAACCAATTCGCAGCTACCGCGTACCGTGTAAGCAACAGTTTCCAAAGAACACATAGCGGAAAACGCTACTACATAAAATGTTGCGCCATGAGTAAACAATTTGAAAACCATTAAATTTGTGGCACATGGAACCAACTGTGACACATATAAATAATTTAAATGTCATACCCATAAACTAGTACTAACCGCTTCCACCAAGAGCTTGTACTCACCGTATAATAGGATCAGAGGACCACTGGATACATTTTTAGATTATTGGCTAGCAAGCTGCTGCAATCTGTCTGTAAAGTTCATTGATTTCAGTCACTAAGGAACACTGATGAGGTAATTTTGGAACGAGTAGTCCCCACACGTATTAATGAGGTAACATGTCTATCGAACATTCAGTTTGGGGAATATGCAATTCTATGCGACAACCAAGGCATCAAAATTCTGTGTAACATGTGATTTTGAACTCATTTGATGGAGGACTATGTCAGGAATATGATATAGTGTAGGTAAAATGTGCCCTATTACAGAGCAGCAGGTATCGATTGACACATAAAATTACATCTCTGTTCGTCTTCAATGAAATGCAGAAACTCATTCTGAAGTTATCATCTAATGAATATTTGGTCAGCATACTCATATGAAAACACGACGTCTTAACAACCAACACAGTCTCTTTTCAAGAGAACATGGCAGCATTTCGACCTTGTTCTATCGTGTGATATGGAGAACCATACGGGTAAAACAAAACGCCTAATATTATTCTAATGTCATAGAGTATCATGTGCTGCTTCACTTTTCCGAGGCATTATATGTTGAAAACTTTTAACATTATGTTCTAACTGGAGAACGCCCGTCTGTTCTTTGCACAATATATATATAATCTCTTTTCTTATCATATCAGTTATATCTTTCTCTTATAGAACATCTGTCGAATGTTTCTTTTTAACTAGCTCACCAGCAGCCTGTACCAGTTTTCTGTCAATATGGAACAAAGTAAATACTTCAACAGCACATCCAGTACCTGTTTGGTTCGATACCATATCTGACAGAAGCTCCTTTCCAGTTCTCGGTGCTTACATACACACCTTTTCGATGGATGTGATTATACCAGCCAGGAAAGTTCCATCGTTTATTTGTATCACATTTGCTCACTCGTGTCGTTAAAGTTAAATTTTCCTAACGATTTCTTCATTTAATATTCTCTTACGGTTCCTGACAGTGTACTTTAAATCAACTTTCTTCTATTTTCGTGAGTTTCAAGACTGTGGAAGCGCAGTAGGTGCGACAGTTCGCGGTATACTCAAAATAGAGTAGTTCTAAGTAACGACGCTTTCGTAGTTCTACAACGTGTCATCAAAATATCTCGTCGTTTAAGACGATATGCAAGCTTTCCGCTTGTGGCAGAATGTCAGAACATACGGCTTTGCCACGACGTACGCCGGGCGCGTGTACGGACACGCTTCTCTATGGTGGCCTCAGATTACGGGTCAACGTCCCAAGCGCCGGCGTATCCATCCACAGACCGCAATCATCAGCCCCCCCCCCCCCACCCTCCCCCCTCCCTCCCCCCTCCCACCCCCCTCCCCACCGCCAGGCTCTGCTCTGTGTGTATGTGTGAGTTCTAAAACGGTATCTAATTTTTATAAATTGTATTTCTTGGTTGTAACTGACACTGACAGGAACAACGATTGGAAACAATCGATTAAGTCGGTTGTTGGAAAACAATCAACTCGTTCTGTTGCAGTTTTACGTATCGGTTGAATTATTTACGCTTTATTTTGAGTAAACCAGTCCATGGGAGCAACCAAAAGAAAACAATGGATTCAGACGGTTGTAGTTTTACGTGTCGATTGGATTACTCATTTATTCTTTTGAGTGAAACCAGTCCGCTGGAGTAATCGGATCAAAACAGTTGATTCAGTCGGTTATAGTTCTAAAGTATCCGTAGGATTATTATTCGTTCATTTCATCCGAGTGAAACTAGTCTATGCAATGAAAACAATTGACACATTCCTACCTTCAGTTCTGAGCGGAAACATTCGGTCGTTTTGCCATTCTTAAATCATTATTGTTGACTGCACTCTGTTATCATCTGCCGTCACTGTTCTTGCAGTCCAGATATTTGCTTTTTATTGAGTGCCAGTAAGTAGCTTTTAGTTCAGTTTTCTTAATAGTGAGTCGTGGATCTGGATCAGAATGCCGAAACGCTCAGTGGAGTGGGAATAAAAGAAATCATATATCTAGATAAAAAGTTATCCCCAAGATAAATTCAATGCGAGATGCATACATTTTTAGAAATTCCTACTCTTTTCATCTCTCCTTGATATTAGATACTCTGTTTGTCCCTAAAAAAGTTGACAATCCTAACCATAGTTCAAAGATAACCGAAAAGTTTGAAAAAGTATGTAAATGAAATTGCTCAGACACAAAGACTGAGCGAAAGGAGGAAGAATCTTGAGATACTCGGCTCTCACGTTAACCGAAACTACGAAACACCTGGAGAGTGACTGAAAATATTCATACAGCAGACATAGTCTCACAGACTAGTTTGATTCTGTTGTTCCATTCGATTGAAAAAGCGGTTGAACGAAAAAACAACCGATTGGCCAATAGGTTGCTAAAATCAGTCGGTTGTCCCATCAGTAGTGACCAAGTGAAGAGGTACTGTGGTTAAGGCACTGAACCCAACTTCGGGAGAACAACATTTTAAATCTCCTCCCAGGAATCCAGGTCTGACTTTTCCGTGCTCCCACATAATCGGTTAAGGGAAATTCCTGGACAGTTCCTTTCAGAAGGACATGGGCGATTTATCCATTCCGGACTTGTGTTCCATTTCTAATGCCCTCATCGTCGACGTACGTTGAATCCTATAATCTTCTTTCCGTAATTTTCTTGTCTATTTGCTAAACGAACGAGTATCTGATATTCTAGACATTTCAGACGTGCGTCTTGGAGTCTGCTTCAGGACAGTCGCTTGTCTCGGTGACGATCGCCCGCGTCCAGGCCTTCTTATTACAGCAAAATTCTTCCTGTCACCTTAGGAGCCACGTCAGACTACTAGACTAAAGAATATATAAGACAGTGAAGCTTATCTAAGACAGTGAAGCTGACAGATCGATAGTCTTCAGTAGTGGGTACGTAAACTGCGATCGGTCTCCATGTTGCAGAACAGAGTGGCTAGCAGACTTTTCCACAATATCTCGGCAGAAATGAAAAAAATAGCAACAGCTACCAATCATAATAATAAAACGAAACAGTGATAGAACTTGATTTTTGTCTTGTTATGTGCCCGCTTAAGTCACAGGAATTTAAGCTGCTAACCATCGTTGTAAAGGTAACAAGGTAAAGTTCAACGATCTGACAATAGACAGGTCAATGGGGGACAGGTCAATCGGGCCCGACCGACCACCGTGTCATCCTCTGCAATGGCGTCATCGGATGCGGTACGGAGGGGTAAGTGGTCAATACACCGCTGCCCCGTCGTTATCGGGTTTCTTGACTTTGTATAATATCACAAAAGGACTTATTAGTTTAGTTAAAGAATTGTTGCTTTCTAAAAAAACTACTCAAAATTATAAGAAAGGCTATTAAAATGTCAAGGAACGTGCACGTAATGTCAAAAACCAGTAATTCCGCCAACACACTTAAAGCTATATGGAATGTAGTGAAACGACATATAGGACAACCAGCCACAGAGCAGGATAACATCACTACTGAAGTGAATGAAAGGGCTATAAGTGATGAGTCACAGTTAGAAAATATATTTAATAATAATTTCTTAAATATAGTGGAAAATATATTGACAAACAGTTCCAGAAATAAATCACAGTAGTATGCTGAAATAGAAATTCTCATAAAATTCAATCATATGAATGAATCACCAACTTCTCCTTCTAAAATTAAGAAAATTACACATTCTCTCAAAAATAATAATCAAAAATAATAATAAGAGAGATGCCAATAACTACTGACGCGTCTCACTTCTAAAATCATTTTCCAAACTTTTTGAAAAGGTGATGTATTCTAGAATAGTATTTCACCTTAGCCACAATAATATCCTCAGCAAATCAGAGTTTGGGTTTCCGAAAAGTTGCTCTAGTGAGAATGCCATTTAAATGTGCAATCACTAAATTTTACAAGCATTAAATAATGAATTAGTGCCAGTTTGTATTTCCAGCGACCTATCTAAGGCATTTGACTGTGTGGATTACAGTATTCTCCTAGAAAATTTGCGACTGTATGGGATCGATGGTACAGACAATCAATGGATAATGCCATAAGTAACCAAAAGAATGGAGAAAGTTGTAAGTAATTCGACCAATATAGCCCAGGGACGTAATTCTAACTGGGGAGAAGTAACAAAAACCACGTATGAGGTTCCACAAAGCTCAATCTTAGGTCCACTATTGTTCTTCATATATGTGGACGACCTTCTGTCTAACATACTGTACAACAAGCAGACTTAGTTCTTTTTGCAGAAGACCACAAGTATTGTAATCAATCCAGGCATACATACAGAAACAGGAGAAACGGTAAAGAATGTCTTTAAAAGTATCATCGACTGGTATTCTGCGACTGGTCTCACCCTTAATTCTGAGAAGACACAACATATTCAGTGCTATACAACTAGTGGCTCTACACCAGTGACTATTATCGCAAATGGTGTGGAAATTATAAATACGGTGGAAATTTCAAAATTCTCTTGATGAGAATTTAAACTGCAAAAAGCATACTTTGGAACTACTAAAATAGCTTAGTTCAGTTACATTTTCACTTGGAATAATTGCAAATTTTGTGGCGAGGCAAATGAGAAAGTTGACATATTTTGTGTATTTTCATTCAATAACGTCATATGGAATAATGTTCTGGGGTGACTCATCTTCAAGAAAAAGAGTCTTCGTTGCTCAAAAACGTGCTGTGAGAATAGTATGTGGTGTTCACCCACGATCATCATGTAGACATCTCTTTAAGGAGTTGGTTATTCTGACCACTGCTTCAAATTATATTTATTCCCTCATGAGGTTTGTTGTAAATAATCCACTACAGTTCAAAGGGAACAATGATGTACATAATTAGAATACCAGAGGGAAAAATGCCGTTCATTACTCCATATTAAGATTGTCTTCAGCACAAAAAGGGATACACAGTGCTGCAACAAAAGTTTCTGATCAGTTACCCAGTGATATAAAATATTTGACAGACAGCAAAGTAAAATTTGACAACAAACTGAAAAAGTTTCTCCTTACATGTTCTACTGCTTGAAGAACTTCTATTGTTACAATGTGTAAATGGTAGTCGGCAGGAATTACTAATTCACATCGGTATATTAAAAAAAACTCTTATGAATATTTAGCACTTACCCGTATTTACAAACTAATTTGCAATTTGAATGTAAAATGAGTCGTTCCACATCATTACGATTTATCGTGCAAAATGATCTTTGAAACATGTAACTAACTAACTTTTCATGGGAGGTCAGAGTTATAGTTTATTATCAGTGACAATCAGGGATGCTCTTGGCGCGTAATTTCTACGAGGCGGGAGTTCAACTGTCCACGTCTTCTCGTAAGGGAATATTATTAATATTAAAGAGCTCTTGCATATCTGATATCGATAGTGGAGATGTTTTGTTCTCGATTTCACGACATTGTATCACACGAGAGTTATTGGAACTTCCGTTAGAAGTGAGAGTATCTTTGTAATTTACTCGTCTTATGATGTAAGTGTCCATACTTAACCACTGGTAAGCACGTGTGTGGAAATTTCACATTTCGTGGGATGGCAAAATGTTTAGCGGATTGATTTTTGTGCTCATCGAGCCTACAATCTTCGAGTTACTGGTTTTTCACAAAATCGCGGGAATACGCATCCAACCACAATAACAAGGAAAAAAATAACTAAAAAGATAATTCAAAAGAAGTATCCTGCACTTCTGCCACAAATACTATGACAGCCAGAACATTATAACCATCTACCTAATAGCCGGTACGCCCACATTTGGAACGGATAACAGCGGCGACGCGTCGTGGCATGGAAGCAATGAGGTTTTGGTAGTCGCTAGAGGGAGTTGGCAACACATCTACACACACAAGTTACCTAATTCTCGAAAATTTCGGGGAGGGAAGCGGTGAGTTCTGACGTCACATTCAAATACATCCAAGATGTGTTCGATCGGGTTCAGATATCGCTAGTTGGGGTGCCAACACATCAATTGGAACTCAGTACTGTGTTCCTCGAGCCACTCCATCACAGTTCTGACCTTGTGACATTGTGCATTATATTGCTGAAAAATTTCTCTGCCGTCGGGAAACATGATCGTCATGAAGGGGTGTACGTGGTCTGCAACCAGTGTATGATGCTCCTTGGCCGTCATGTTGCCATTCACGAGCTCCATGGAGGTCCACGTGAATATTCCCCGACCAAACTGGTGTCGCCACCAGCTTGTGTATGCCCAGAAATACAGGTGTCAAGGAGCTGTTCCCCTGGAAGACGACGGATTCGCGCCCTCCTCGCATAGGCATGATAAAGAAGGTACCGGGATTCAGGAGACTATGCAAAGCTCTGCCATGCTCCAACGTCCAGTTGGGGGGGGGGGGGGGGGTTGTTTTTGGGGAAGGAGACCAGACAGCGAGGTCATCGGTCTCATCGGATTAGTTAAGGACGGGGAAGGAAGTCGGCCGTGCCCTTTGAAAGGAACCATCCCGGCATTTGCCTGGAGCGATTTAGGGAAATCACGGAAAACCTAAATCAGGACGGCCGGACGCGGGATTGAACCGTCGTCCTCCCGAATGCGAGTCCAGTGTTTAACCACTGCGACACCTCGCTCGGTCCCAATATCCAGTGCCGATGGTCACGTGACCATTTCAGTCGTAGTTGCCGATGTTGTGGTGCTACCATTGGCACATGAATGAGCCGTCTGCTGCGGAGGCTCATCGTTAGGAGTGTTCAGTGCACTGTGTGTTCAGACTCACTTGTACTCTGCCCAGCTTTAAAGTCTGATGTTAGTTCCGCCACAGTTCGCCGCCTGTCCTTTTTTACCAGTCTTCCCAGACTACGACGTCCGACATCTGTAATGAGGGGTGGTCGCCCAACCCCACGACGTCTGGACGCGGTTTCACTTTGGTTTCGCCACGCATTGAAGACACTCACCACAGCACTCCTTGAACACCCGACTAGCGGTGCGGTTTCCGAAATGCTCGTGCCGAGCCTCCGGGCCATCACAATCTGCCCTCAGTCAGGCTCAGACAGATCGCACGCCTTCCTCATTCTACACACAGACTGCACGTTCGTCGATACCACATGTACAGTGCTTGTGTCTGACTAGCAACAGTTCCTCGTCAGGTGACGCTGCTATCGCCTGGACAGGTTTATATCGATAGTAGGTCGGTGGTCATATTGTTCTGGCTGATCGGTCTATAATCATCTTGAGGTTGAAGCTGTACAGGATGGCAGCCAGTCAAGGAATATTTTAGGGCATTGGTTTAAGATACTTAGTTCAAAGGCCAGTGGAATCTTCACAAGTTTTCTCCCAGAGTCATTCACGCCGTGTCTACGTGACACAAGTAGCTTGTCTTTCAAAACCGAGACAGTTCTGTCCAGTTAAAGCCGCTGACAAGAGACGCCTTGAGCCCTCTGTTGAAACTGCTAGCGAATTCACGCTATTGGTTTTAGCCAATAGCGTGCGCGGGATACCGATCACGTGTGCAGTGCAGAACACAGTTGCTACTCTCTCTTGTCATGCAGACCTCGAGCAGAACAGACTTCTTTTCGGAAGGCAGAGCCTCTGGCTCTGCTTTTAACGACCGGCTACCAGCGTAAGTTAACATGAACCGCTTTCCCTGCCGTTGTCCAATTCAATTAATTGTTCGACCTCCTAGACTGGCCTAAGCCTGGTAACTTCGGACACTAGACGCGCCGCTTGTATACCGTACCCGGAAATATATTCCCCTTATTGTATCTAATTTCCTATTCTGTCATTTAACGGCAGCCCTGGATGCCCACTCTCAAGTCCTGGCCGCTCGACCTCCTGCACAGTCATCACGAGGCATATGTAACAACCGCCTCCCCCCTTTCCATAACCCTGTATACATTTACAATTGGTGTCAGAAGTGCCCGTATACTTTACAAAGCTCTTCTGTCCGTATTTGCTTACAAATAGAACTGTGAAAGATGACAAGTCCAATAAAAGGCACAAAATCCAAGGAAAACTACAGCATGTGGTGACAAGGTACATATAAAAAACTTTTTCTGTTTTTTCAGATTTGATATTGCCTTAAAAACTTAAATTTATATTTGTATAATTTTTCCTGTGTAATAGAAAGAAAACAAAAGCCCAATGACATGTCTGGAAACCTGAAGAAAAGATAAAATTTTGTTTTGCTCACGGTGAACCCCCTCCAAAAACCAAAGTCACAAATATAATATCTAACATCGTAACTAAGAAATTTACAAGACTTGGAACCGCTATTAAACAGTCGAGTAGCTCCTCACTTGACCTCACCAGCCTAAGTGAACCCCGAAATAGTCAGCAGGGCTAACGAACAACATGATGAAGCTTCGGTTGCACAGTTTTAATTGTACTGGTAACGTCAAACCGAATAAATCTACCGGAAGATAGCGCGCCAATGATATGAATGCTACCACATTTAGTCATAGATTCTTACGACAGAAAATATATCACCCGCAAAAACTGATATCCATAAAACAGTGGTCCTTGACGTTATTTGCATACAAATGTCAAATACTTCACGAAATCAAAGACACTGGTCGTCAGTGACGAAGAAACGATTTTAAAAAAAGGAAGACAACTTCCAATATCAACGGATGCACAAAAGAAATTCGGATCGTTAACAGAGTTAAATGACTCATTAATACTGCAATTGTGGAGTGGATTACATAACACAAATTGTATAGGACCCTCTTCATTTGTGCAACAATCCGACACAAGTGCCTATTACCCACACATATAGCCACAGTTACCTTTCCCAAAAACTGTTGAAGAACACTCCCAGATCGTTTTACAGGAGTACGACGCACCACCATACCGCAGCTCAGAAGAAAGAAGTTTCAGTGATATCTGGCTGTTACTTGGTACCGATAAAGATGGAGCCGTCACTGAGACGCAGTCTGTTATGCATGATGAGTTGACTTCCAACACCATTCGGCCGTCTAGATTTAGTTTTTTTCGCAAATTTGCGAAACCGCTTCAAGCAATCACTGGGATGGTTCATTCGAAAAGAGACGCCCTATTTCTTTCTACGTATTTCGAGCCTCTGCCTTTGTCTAGTGACTTCTGAGCGAAGGCAGTCTTGCTTGTGGCGTAAAGTGGCGTCTCATGTCTCATCCACAGTGACAAATCGGCGCACAAAATCAGTTGCTTATGTTTAAAACAGTCCAAACATTTGCGAGAAATAGGTTTTCATCTTTGCTTTGCATCAGCATTCAACAAATGGAGTACTCATCTTGCACCAAGATTTCTTACACTTAATTATTCATACACCGTCAGCTACCGTCTGCAGTACTATTTCATACACGCTCATTACCAAAATTCCCACCATATTGCGCACTTTTTCCGTGTTTTCATCTGTGGTTGTAGTTCTTCAACTCAAGAGGGGTGCTTCCAGTTTTTAATTCAAGTGCTCATTTGTAAACTATTTAAAATTAAAGAACGGAATTCCCACAAATTTTCAGCGTCTTTGACTGAACTTAACATTGGCTGTAAACTGCCCAAACAAATAATTTCAGTTTAAAATATAGAAATAGAGAGTATTACTACAGAATAAGTCATGAATATGCTTTGATACTAATGAAATCGGCTACAGAGTCGATATATATGGTTACAGAACTAAGTTACCGTAAATGCTTATTTGAATTAGCTCATAGAAAGTGTTAACTTCGTAATTCTAACATCTAATCTTTAAAAGAAATGAACAGACGAATTTTTGTGTTAAACAAGTGAAAACCATGGCGAAGACCCGATTGGTTCAGTGTTCAGTCTCCATGTAGATGACTAGCCTGTCATAAGAAGTTATTTATTTCAATTTTAATTTCTAAATTTTTAGATCATATCTTAGGGTGATTAGTAAAATCTTGTAATTAGTTGCATTATATCACTAATTAAATAATCAATGTATGATTTATAGCTCAAGAAACAACTTCATGTACTCCCAAATACTGATTACCGTTCTAGGCGATTTTCAGGTACTTAGCAAATATTCCTTCTAACAATGGAAACTATGGATTTTGAAGAAAAGGGTTTTATTAAGCAACTGTAAAATATTAAGGCTGAAGTTTTACTTTTTCCTTCTGCTATTTTTACCGTGTTTCTGGTAGCTAGGAGAAGACTCTTACTGAACGACCAAGTAATTTCTCTGTGTGTCAATGTCTGTGTGTGTTCCTATAAACTTAATTTCATTTACTGTGTTTCTGTAAATAGCGTGAAGTGACCAGTGAGATCAGCCACTCTGCTGCAAAGGAAGTACGTGATTTACAAATTCAGTAATGTAGAAATCGGCAATAATTAGTCCAGAATTACGTGATTCAAACTCTTCGCACTTGAAACGCTTCTTACAAAACTCTCCACATTTCTCAAAGCGTGAAGTGCACACGGCGAGAACTACTATTTTCCCCTAATCCCCTCTGATAGCAGTCCCGGTTTATAAGTGGCTTCTAATCTATCTGCGCGGCTATGGATTATCGTCTCAGTTGTGCGACTGGATTCGTAATTTCCTGTTAGAAATGTCGCAGTTCGTAGTAATTGACGGAAAGTCATCGAATGAAACAGAAGTGATATCTCGCGTTCCACAAGGAAGTGTTATAGGCCCTCTGCTGTTCCTAAGCTATGCAAATGATTTAGGAGATAACCTGAGCAGCCATCTTAGACTGTCTACGGATGATGCTGTCATTTACTGTCTAGTAAAGTCATCAGTAGATAAAACCAATTGCAAAATGATTTTGAAAAGATATCTGTATGGAGCGAAAAGTGGCAATTGACCATAAATAATGAAAAGTTTGAGACCATCCGCATGAGTATTAAAGGGAATCCGTTAAATATCAGCCACACTGTAAAATCACACAAATTCTAAGGTCGTCAGTTCAACTAAATACCTAGGGATTTATTTATTTATCGTATCCAAGACATCACCATTTTACAAAAAAAAAATATTACAATGCAAGAGAAGCAGTTATAATACAATAATACATGGTTATAAGGTAAATTAACTACAATAATATAGAAAAGTATGTAACATATAATGATAAGCGCTAAGGATGCGAAACAGAGCGATTTTCATATCCCACGTGAAGCCCAATACACTGCAGCTTGAATAGCCTTGTCATTTGCTTCAAATAGGTCTTGAGTCGAACACGGGTTGTTTAGTTTCCTGCAGACCAATAGGTGTTGTGGGTCTTACTGTTCTCCACACTCGCAGGGCTCGTCTGCACTGATGTAGCCCCATTTTCCAAGTTTGCTCTGCATGTTGATACGCCTGTTCGTAGTCTATTCAGGGCTTTCCAGGTCGTATATGGGAGTTCAGAGCCAGCTGTGGGTTCTTCCCTGGGGCTATTCCCTGGTCTTCCTGGGTCCACATTGTACCACAGCTCTTCTCGTCGTGCTCTAGGCGATAAAAGAGTTGCTTCAGTTGTTCGTAGGAAACTCTTCCTTGATTTAAGTCGGCGAGGTTGAAGGTTGTAACCGAACATTGGATGCCTAGGATCTGTCTCCTGTTTATGTTTCTCGATTTCTGCGGCAGTCCTTCTTCTGATGTCTGGCGGGGCTATGCCCATGAGGTGGTACAGCTGCTTTGTGGGAGTTGGGCGGAGGCATCCTGTCACGATGCGTCCAGTCTCATTCAGTGCTATATTTACTTGTTCAGCGTGGGTGGAATTTTGCCAAACGGGTGCCGAGTACTCCGCAGTGGAGAAACATAAAGCTAAAGCTGACGTGCGGAGAATTGTAGGTTGCGCTCCCCATCTGCTATTTGTTAGCTTGCGGATGATGTTGTTCCTGGCACTCACTTTCATCTTTGTGGCCAAACAGTGTTCCTTGCAGGTGAGAGCACGGTCAAGTTTAATCCCAAGATATTTTGGTGTGTCGCAGTGAGATAGATGTTGTCCCTTCCAGCTTATGTCGAGTTTCCTCCTTGCTTCCTTATTACGTAGGTGAAAAGCACAGACCTGGGTTTTTGCTGGGTTTGGCTTGAGGTGGTTATTATCATAATAGTCACCCAGCTTTTCAATCGCTAAAGTTAATTTACTTTCTACCTCTTCAAAGGTTTTTCCCTGGGTGGCAACGACTGTATCGTCTGCATAGGTGAAGGAGCGAGCGTCCATGCTAATCGGTTGGTCATTGGTATAAATATTATACAGCAATGGGGCGAGGACGCTACCTTGAGGTAGGCCGTTTTTCTGGGTCCGCCATCGGCTCTTCTTCGACTGCAGCGTGACAAAATACCGTCTATTCTGCAACAGGCACTGGATGAATTGCGCCAGTCGGTAGTCTTTTGTGGTGTTATATATTTTTGATATTAACTTATTGTGGTTTATGGTGTCGTAAGCTGCTGTAAGGTCGATAAAGGCTGCACTTGTAATTTGTTTCCGCTCGTATCCATCTTCTATGTACTGTGTAAGGTTGAGGATTTGTCCACAGCATGACATTCCTGGGCGGAATCCTGCTTGCTCTTTAATTATATTCTTGTCTACATGTTCTGAGATGCGGTTAAGGATCATTCTTCCTAAGACTTTATAGAGCTGACAAAGCAGGGAGATAGGCCGAAAATTTTTAGGGTCTGTGGGGTTTTTTCCAGGTTTTGGTATAGTTACTATATTTGCCTTCCACCAAGTCTTGGGGATTTTCATTTCAAGAACACATTTGTTCATCATATCTAGTAACCACCGTCTGGTAACAGGTCCGAACATTTTTATTTGTTCTGGGCGTAGATCATCTAGGCCAGCGGCTTTATTAATTTTCGTTATGGAGATGGAATCTTCTAATTCTTTCAGAGTAAAGGGGGTGCCTAGGTGGTCTTTTTCTTGAGTGCCTCTCTGTAGTTTCTTTCTTGGGTGCTTCCTGTTGGTTTTACCATTAAGTAGAAGTTGATTTGCTATTTGATTTGGTGTGAACTTATACAAATTTTGTGTATTAGATGAGGGGTCATTATTGATGTTTTTAAGAAGTTGCCAGGCCTTTCGGCTATTCTGTTTTATGTCTAGGTTTGTAATTAGATTACACCATTTCATTGTTCTTGAGGCTGATATGGCCTGGAGGAGTTCTTCTCCCGCCATAGTTGTTTCCTCTGAAAAAGGGTTTTCCTCGAAGAGCTGTTGGTAATGTTCCAGAAGAACCTTTGAGTTTCCGTCAAGTCCAGGGATATAACTAGTTCTTCAGCCTCGGGGGATATTTCTTCGGGAGACAGTTTTAACTAATTCAATGAAAGTGTCATATTTTTCCGGGCTAGCATCAAGGTTCTGCACCTCTTTGTCACGTTCTTCAGAGAATTTGTCCCATAGGGCACGTTTAAAATTAAAACGTCTTTGGAAATGGGTGGTTGCTGGTTTAACAACTGCTTCAACCAGACATAATATAGCTCGGTGCTGTGTATGTGGGAGGGGTTCTCCCACATCCTTCCTGGTTTGATGTGCTACGTTTTCGCTGACAAAGATGTTATCTGGATTGTATCCACGGTTCCACCTGCTGCTGTTTAAGGAATATGGAAGTTTGGGGTCGTGTATTAATTTAAGGCCCGTTGAGTCTGCCCAGGTTTCTAGGTCGTCCCCACTTTTGTCTGTGTGCCTGTACCCCCAGGCTGATCCATGACAGTTGAAGTCGCCCATTACTATTTTCGTTGGTTGTGAGTTGAAGTTGGTTGGCTCACTGAATCTGAACTCCCTGCTCGGTGGCTTATATATAGACGTCACAGTGCAGGACTGTAACTCTACTGTCAAGATTCCGATGTCTTCTTGAGATGTCAGTTCTGCAGATATAATACCTAGGCCCATTTTGGCGAAGATTGCGCTGCCATATTGCTCGTGTGGTCTTTAAATTACTAATTTCATTCCGTGGATCTTTGGTCTTCTATTTGTGGGGCCAATGTGGGTCTCTTGGATTAGTACGAGATCACAGTTGTGAGTTTTACATGCTACAGCAAGTATCACTTCTTTCTCATGAGAGAGCCCTTCAATGTTTATGGACATTATATTTAGCGCTGGCTTTGATAAAAGCCTTTTTGTGGTGTCTTGGTGTTGAAAGGATTGGCCGTTAGGCACAGGCCTAACGTTGCCCAGGGTACGCCCGATCGTTGTCATGATCTTCGGGGAGGCTCCTTTCGTGTACCCCACCTAGGGATAATAATTACGAACAACATAAATTGAAACGATCACATAGAAAATGTTGTGAAGAAAGCGGATCAAAGACTGCGTAACTGGCAGAACACTTAGAAGATGCAACTAATCCACAAAAGAGACTACCTACACTACGCTTGTCCGTTCTCTGCCAAAATGTTGCTGCGCGGTATGGGATACCTATCAGATAGAATTGGCGGAAGATATCGGAAGAGTTCAAAGTACAGCTCGTTTTGTATTACAGTAAAACAGGGGGGAGAATCTCACGGATACAATACGGTAGTTGGGATGGCTATCATTGAAAAAAATGGCGTTTTTCGTTGCCGCGATATTTTTTCGCCGTCCGCGGTGACCGAGCGGTTCTAGGCGCTTCAGTCCGGAACCGCGAGATTGCTACGGTCGCAGGTTCGAATCATCCCTCTGGCATGGATGTGTGTGATGTCCTTAGGTTAGTTAGGTTTGAGAAGTTCTGAGTTCTAGGGGACTGATGACCTCAGATGTAGAGTCCCATGGTGCTCAGAGCCATTTGAACCATTTGATTTGATATTTTTTCGCCATATTTCAATCACAAACTTTTTTCTCCGAAACCCTAAATATTTCCTTGACGGGCGTTTATAAAAGAAGAAATTATCATCGTATAAAACACGATAAATCAGAGCTCGCACGGAAAGATTTCAGTGTTCATTTTTTCCACGCGCTGATCGTGGTTGGAATTGTAGAGAAATAGTATGAAAGTGGTTCGATGAACACTCTGCCAGGCCCTTAGGTGTGACTTGCAGAGTAGTCAGGTAGATGTGTACAGTGTGAGGCAGTTTCGGCAGGCCACCCAAATATATCCAGAACGCGGTTTTCTTCAAGTTATAGCACACAGTACGGCGAATTTCCTGACGTTTGCAATTAATTTTGTATCGTTTGTGGTCGCCGAATTACGACATCGACTATGTTTTTCTAATGTAACTATGTACTTTTTTTCTGTGGTATTCTGAAGAAGCTTCTAAGAGAACGTCAACGACATAACATGTATGAGGCTTGATCAAACAGTATCAAGCGCTGCAAACCATTGCCCCGCCGTCAGGAGAAGATATTCCACAAACTGCGCCTCGGCAAGAACAGTGACACAACTCAAAAATGCAATACTTGAAAAAAACTAACTTAAAGAATTCTACAAAATTTGTACTGGAATTTGAATCACTGGAATAGCTTCTTTTAAATTTCAAGTAAGTACTTTTGGCAGTAAACTCCATTATATTCTTACGATAGTAAAACGGACATGTAGTTGTGTTCTTCTCGAATGTGAGGTGTTATGAGGTAATTGTTAATTAGTTGTTTGAGTTGGCATCTCTCTTTTCTTGCTTTTCTAAAAACTTTTTTGTTGTTGTTATGACCCCTCAGTAACACTTTTGCCACTTTTCCACCGCAAATAAAATATTTTTTTACTTACTAATATAATACTCCAGCAAAAAAAATTAGTAGTTAAGTCTGAATAAAAAATAAAAAAAGTTGAATTTGTTTTATTAGAAAAGCAGAAGATGCAGAATTATAGTATATGAAAATCAATACAATTTAATAAGGAACACCAATTAGGAACAATTTAGGGAACACAATTACAAAACTTAGAATCATATATGGGCTTATGTATGCTGTAATGTAGAAATACCTTTCACCGAGAAAAGGAATTAAATATGAACTTCCTTTGTAGCAGCTGTTTCCAGTTTTTTGTTGTATGCTGCAACGCATGAAATTTCGTAATACTGACAGCAGCTGTAATCGTCAAAGCAGTGTCTCTGCTTTCAGACAGACGTGTATGTCCGAAGGCCTTTGTAACGCAAGTTACAGACACTGTATAAACCCAGACTTTGTAATAATCAGTGATATTAAAAATCCAACTTACCTTATTGAATGACCAATTCACACCTATCAGTAGCAACGCTGAAGCGACAAAATTCTTGCCGTAACGGGTTATGAAGTAGCCTACAATTAAACTGACACAACTGCCCTGAAGTGGCCAAATTGCGAGACAGAGATGTGTCGTTTTCCATGCACGTTGGGGCACTTCACATATATTTTTCAGTGACATAAACGAAAAATTACTGTTTTTTTACTTGTGTCACTTCTCTCACCAGGGTGCAAAACACCTCCTCCATTGTACGAAATGTAAGCAAAACTCAGGTATGGTTCGTGTGTTTATAATAACGGCTGTCATACCAAGTGCTCAAAATGTTGACGTTGAGGACGGCTACCCGCTATAAAGTGATTCTAATAGTGGAACAATATTGCACGTTGAATTTCATCTGGAGTTAACAGCAGCACAGACCCGTTTTATAAGGCATTTCGCGCTTTCAGGAATCGTCAGCGTTTCATAACAGACCTCTTGTTTTAATTTTCGCCACAGAGAAAAGTATGCAGGTGTGTATTGTGTTGTGTATTGTGTATTAAACCGGGGACCCAGAAACGACGTAGAGGCTTCGTCCCGCCGTAGCCCTCAGTGGTTCACTACCCCCCCAACAGGCCACAGCAGTCCCCCCACCCCACCGCCGCCCCACACCGAACCCAGGGTTATTGTGCGGTTGGCGTACGCGTACGTGGAGACATTGGGCCATATGAATAAAACTGAAGCACAAGCTTGGAGCTAAAGGTAGAAGTAAGAGCATTCTCTTGGAAGCAAAAGGTAAAAGCAGAATCATTAGCTTCTCATTGTAAGAATAAACTTCTGCTTTTCCTCTGTACCTTTTACTTCTAACACAGTAGCAAAAGCTCCTAGCCGCCTGATTGGTACGCATTGTCAGCGAACCACTGTTGAGCAAGAGCAAGCTTCATCACTGTTTCCTTTGCCGTGCGACTGCGTTTCGCTTCATTTGTTTTCAGTGAGTACTGTCACTTATCGACTGAAGATGTCCTCGTCCGATTCAGATGAAAGCTCAGTATGTGCAGAATGTACGATGATGTTTTTTGTCACGGCTTTAGAAAATCATTCTGAGTTATTAGAGAAGTCACAACTTCCAGAAGCAAAAAGAAAGAAAGAAGAAGGAATCCTAAATGTTGTACATTCATTTGAAACTAATATCAGCATTAAAATGGACAGGAAACAATTGCTAAAGAAAGTCAGTAACATGAAAACGAGACTAAAAAGGAAAACGGATAAGAACAGAACGGGAAATAAACCGACTGTTTTAAATGTTTGGGAGAAAAGTTTTACAGCTTGCTATAAGGAGATGGGAATCCCACAATGAACCAGATACCAGGTAAGATAAATTATAAGCTCGTACGATTTTAATATTTATCTATTTCCATTCGGTTAAAAAAATTACACACAATCTGTAAATGTTAAAACGAGGTTTTTTTTTCAAATCGTTAACTTTCAGGGGCAGTGACACTAGGGACTGCACCGTCATATCTACACTATCGCCAGTAGAGCCAGCAAAGCACTCGAAGTCATCTGGTAAGATTCAGTTCTAGTTTTTGGTAGTCAAACAAAATTAATTACTGCTACTTATAAAGATACCAGCGGAAATTTGTTTTTCGCGAGAGTAGCGAAATGTTCTTATTACTGTATCGTAAGTACTACTACTACTACTACTATTACTGCTGTTAGTGGTGCTAGCAGTAATATGATATGTAAGAGCCATGTTTGCTATTCAGTTCCATTAAGTGCCATGGCTAGAGTTAACTTGGCCCGCCAACATTTCGTAACCTTTTGCGAAGGAAAGTTTCCGCTGTTATCTTTGTAAAGTAAATCTTCATAAAAATACAAACACGCGATAAGTTCTACCGTTGTATACATCTCTGGCATACATATGTGTTTCTAGAAACAGATGTTGCACCTCGTGATGGTCCACCATCCTCTTCGTCTAGAGCAAGTCCATATGCCAGGCCACCACCCTTGAAGGAAGGAGCATTGCCAGAAACAGACGAGACGAAGATGCTTAGTACGACTGAGTTACATAGGCTGGTGCTGCTGGAGCAACTGAAGCTCACTAGACTGCAAATGGAAAAAGAAGCTATGTTAATGAACTTTCTCAATATAAAGATGAATAATGTAAACAATTTGCAACAGGAGGAAATGAAAATAGTTTTAATGTGTATACCATTCTGGAGACTGTGTTATTCCTTTTGTTGTAGACGATCAGCAGTTTTGTATCTTTTCATAAATAAAAAATTCAAAATCCTGCATTTTATATTAGAGCTGCAATTTCTTGTCTTCTTTGACGTCCTCTCCGAAGAATATCCGCTTCAGTGAAAGGCTCCTCCTCCTCATTATCATAATCTTCATGTAAATACTGTGCCGGGTCTTCAAAATCTTCATTTTGTAGATGTTTCGCAACATTATGCAGTATAAAGCAGCAAGCTATTATTGTTGGAACATTTTGTAAGGCAACTCTACTCATGTACTGCAAAATAGGAAACCGCCTCTTCAGCTGACCAAAGCAACGCTCTATAACAACTCTTTCTTTTTTTAAAGGTTATTGAATGACTTGTGACTGTCCTTAGTTGGACTACGAAAAAGGGCCATCAGCCAGGGCTCTAGGCCATACCCTTCATCACCCAAAAGAACAGTGTTCTTACATTCACTCAGCATTTTCCAGACACTTGAATATCTCCATATTCGATTGTCATGTACTGACCAGGGCCAGCTAGCCTCAACACTAGTGAACTGTTTCTTCACATTGCATGTAGCCTGCACATTTATACTAGCAGAACCCTTTCTGTTGATATATTCGTCGCCAAATTGCACAGGTTTTGGAATTCGCACATGTGTACAGTCAATTACACCAACAGCACTCGGAAATTTACATTTTTGTAGCCACTCATTTTTAGCCACTGTAATATCATGTGTTGACGGAAACTTGATCCACAAATCAGCTTTTTCCATTAACTTTTTAGAAACACTACTCACTGTTTTACTCACTATAGTTTGAGGAATTCCCATTTCTTCTGCTGTTCCAGACTGGAATCCTGGATCAGCTACATACCGAAGGAAAATCTCCATCTTCTGTTCCGACGATAGTGCTCCACCTCTTCTTTCCCCTGTCTCTGTCAGAAAATGCTTTGCAATCCACTTAACATTTTCTTCGTTGAAACGATACAGAGTTTTATAATGCTCTCCAGGTGGACATCGCCGTAGTCGGTAGCATTTTTCGCGGCGTAAATGTGCTGCTATTTGAGCCATATCTGCACGCTGCAAACGTGAGCCTCTACTGACCAGCCTTCAAGTTTTATAAGTAATTGCTTCCAGGATGAAGACAGAGCTTCTCTTTATTCTTACAGTTCATCTAATATCGAAGCAAGAGCTCAAGGGGAAAGCAAAAGCTTTCATTGTTCTTTTTGTTCCCACAAGCAAACGCTCTTGCTAAACAGTTTACTCCTAAATTCCGAAGCTTTAGCTTCGAAATTCGAAGGAAAAGCATTTGCTTCACTTTATACTTACGGTGCAGTGTTTGTGCAGCAATCGCCGATGCAGGTGTTACGTTTGGTGAGTGTGCAAACCATTTTGCGCTTACTGAACGACCATTCCAGCGCTCTCCAAATGTTCTGTCAAGAAAGTCTGTCATTACATGTGCGGAATGCGGTTGGTACCACACTGGCTGCCTTGTGTCTGGTGGAATGTCTTCCAATAACAGTGGCAGCAGCATATCTTAAGAACTCGAGATAGTTGAGTGTATTTAGACTCCCTTCAATAAAACAGAGAGCAATGCTGCGCATCTTGAAAAACACGCACCAAACGTTGATAGACCAAGAACATCGTTTTTATCCACTTCTTTGAGTCAACGTGAATTTTTGTGTGACGATTAGTGCATATTGAGAAGATTGATTTGCCCATGGTTTGTAAACGATGTTTCTTCGTTAAACAAAATTTTGCATAGATACGCCGCGTAGCTGTGCACTTTGCGTTGGTAACATTCGGAGAACTAACCAATTTTGGATGCAGCGAAATGTGAAGACGATGAAATGCAATGGAATGTACTGTTCGCAGAACACTCGTTTTTTGATCCTTATCGTACTTCCGAAATTGCATTGTGTATTACTGATGATAAAACGTTACTTTCATTTCTTTCATCAGATGCTCTTCTTTTTCCTTGGCATATTTTATTCTCTATACTTCCAGTTTCTAGAACTATTTTTATAATGTTTTCAAAGGCAGATTGTGAGTGCCCGGCACGATCTGGATACTCTTCAGCATACAAACACCACCACTGCTCTAGTGGTCTGGCCACATTCACCATAAACGATCTTCAGTGTTTTGACTGCCGCATACACTATGAATGTCTAAATAGTTTTACGACCAATTTATCTGAATTTTAGAATAACAGAACAGAAACGGATAGGCTCCAAATGCACGGGTAAGCGTGAGTTACTTATTACTTACAACTGGTATAATAGGACAGACGTTTGTGGGACCTCTTCTTCTGACGACGGAACAGTGGTTTGCGGGGCTGTTATCTTGATACTATTTGATCTTTGTCATGTCATTGAAGTTTTCTTAGAAGCTTCTTTCAAATGCCACAGGAAAATGTACATAGTTCTATTAGAAAAAACAAAGTCGGTGTCCTAATTCAGCGATTATAAACGATAAAAATTACTTTTGAACTTCAGGAAATTCGCCATATTGTCCGGTAGAACTTAGCGAAAACAGCTTCTCGCTATATATTTATTCGTTCTGGATATGTATGGCGTGGTCTGTATTACCTGTCTCACCCTGTATTTAGATAATGACCTCGACGTCGTCCCTTCCTCTCATTTTAGGCAGTAAAGAATTTTGTGCCGGTTTTTGAGTGGATAATTACGTGCTTCCTATAAATCCATCTGACTAGAGATCCTGTTTACAACTTGTTCATATAGCGCAACAGTAAAGTGAGTCAGATCCGATTCTTATTCGCTAGTCGGATTAACGACCTTGACGGTTGCCCTGGCCAGCCTGAGTGTGGTTTTTAGGTGGTTCTCTACACTCATATAGGCAAATGCTGTGCTCGTTCCCAATTACCGCCCCATGAAATACGATATACCAACATTAACATCCAATCACACACAGAACAATGTTTACACAATTCAGACCGGTGGCGCATGCAACTCCCCTCTCTGATAAGGGAATGGTCCAATCCGACACGTCAAAACCTAACTTGAAATGTTTCATACAGGAAGAATACACCTAAAGAAATACGAGGGTAGCTAACATCTCCTAGGTACTGTGTGTGTAAGTTATAGTTCCACTATCGTACAGGGGTGGGTGATCTAGGGTGGGGATACTGCCTAGTTTGTGATGTAATTTTGTGGCTTCTATGGAGGTAGCTCTTTTTCAACAATATGTTTTATTAGGTTAAATAGCGTCCGGTTGCTGATGTTTATCTGGTCATTTATTATGTATTTCTTCTCTATTATTGCTTTTTGAATTTGGAAGTTTTCTTGTAGGTGTAGGAGTTGTTTTTTTGTTGCTGAACCTGACTACTTTCATGTCCTTTCCTATTTTGATAGCGTGGTGGTTTTCTTGACGGATGTGTTCTGAATACGTTGAATGGCTGGTGCCATATTTCCATGTCCTCTTGTGTTCCGTATATCTTATTTCAAAAATTCTTCCCGTCTTTCATAGATGTAGAGCATCACAGCCGTTACACTGGGGTTGGTAAATGCCAGATTGTTGTAGTTGTCCATTTGATCTTCCTTTTTTAGACGTTTCTGTATAGAGCTGTTGCTTTGGTAGGCTGTTTTTATTCCTTGTTTCTTCAGGTTGTGCCCTATTCTGTGTGTCAGTTTATTTCATTATGTGAGTGTGTACCAGCTTGTCTGTTGAGTGTCTATGTTGTTCTTTTGTGGTGATGCTGGCGTGTGTGTGTTTGTGGTGGGTGATGTGGGTCTCTGCATATTTGTGTTTTTTTGTTTTTATGTTTTTCTGGAATTTTGTTCAGTTTCGTTACTAGACAACATCTAAATTAACTAATAACGCATATGCAGGTCTTCAGGAGAAGTAGATGATTTCGACTGCATACCACTTGCTTCATATTTTATCTTTGCAAGAAAATTAATTCAGTTTTGTCTCCATTGTTAATATTTAGTGATACTGTAAAGGCAACTGCTAATTATTATCGATATTAAATGAGTTACAAATTCAAGCAAATAGTAACTGCGAATAATTGTGTCAGAGAAACTATCAATCGAAACTTAAATTCACTCCACAAATTCCGATCGCGTTGTGCTGTTTTATCTCTTTACCGAACAGCCGTCAACCGAGAATATGTTCCCAGGATGTTGCGTGTGCACTGTCTGCCGCAGCTGCGGTAGGGGCATACATTTCTCCAGCCGCATGGCGAGCTGCGAACTTGACAAATTTCAACATTTTTTAAGAAATATTTGCAATGTGTTTTAGCAGCTGAAATTTTGACATTGTGTTTCTTTCGGTGTATTCTCATCGTATAAAAAATTTCAGGACAAATTTCGACACGTCGGATGGACAGTTTCTTTGTAAGGTGGCTGCAGCGAGAGGAAGGGCATCCGGCTGTTCAGTTAAATAAAATAAATTCCCAAATCCTCACTACAATGAGCCCGTCCTAGACGGCGTAAATGTTAAGGAAAAGATAAAAAGTGGTTGGCGTTTATAAGCAAATCCTTTCGAACAATGCGATTTTGTATTTCAACCTTGTTTTCCTTTGCACTAAACTACACTAATAATAATAGCTTAATATACAATATACAGGATGTCACACCTAACTTTTCCAACTCAAAGAACTTGTGCTCGCTTAAAATATGCTAGTAGTCTCTTCACCTTAACGTATGGTGAACAAGGACCAGGGGAAGAAAGACCAACATGCTTCCACGACTTCATCAATCATAGAGATATGAACAGTAACATCTTTTTTTTTATTTTCTGTGAAATAGCTACACAACTATTTTGTGGGTTTATCAAGAAATTACGGAGAAGAAATAGATTGAGTGAGGGATTTTTTGTACTGGTGGTGTAACCGTTAGAATAGCGCATCGTGCGAAAATTTATGCCGCTTCCCACGGAAATTTGACCACCGAGTTGAGATGCAAACTCATGATTCAGCGTTAACCTCCACGAAGGTCTGAATATGTTAGTATCAAAGACAATGCGCTTAAGGCGAATGTTGGGATTGCTCACGGCCCATTTCCTTCGCATCCTACTTCATTCCGAGTTTGCGGTTCGTCTCCAGCGCCGCTTTGAGAACATTTTTTCACACAAGCCCTCCGTTTCCACAGATACGTCTATATAATTACTCTGTAATTCACAAGTAAGTGCACGCTTATTATATGCGTGACATTCTATCCACTATTTCATGATAATACTGTCCGACCTGCCCTTCTTTGGACTTTTTCGATGTCATCCGTGAATCCTATCTGGTAAGGATCCCACACAGCACTCCAATACTCTAGCAGAGGATGAACAAGCGTAGTGTGGGCAGTCTCTTTAGCACACCTGTTGTGTCTTCTAAGGGTTCTGCCAATGAAACGTACTCTTTCGTGTGGCTTCCACACAGCGTTATCTATGTGATCTTTCCAACTTAGCTTGTTCGTAGCTGTAATCCCTATGTATTTAGTCGAATTGAAAGCTTTTAAATTTGTGTGATTTATCGTGTAATCGAAATTTAACGGATTTTTTGTACTCATCTAGATGATCTCATATGTTTCCTTATTAAGAGACAACTGGCACTTTTCGCACCATTCAGATACCGTGTCTAAGTCATTCTGCTATTGGTTTTGATCTTATGATGACTGACGGCAAATGACAGCTGCAAACGATCCAAGAGGAATACTCATATCATATCCTAAGTCGTTTGCGTGGATTAGGAACTGCCTTGCCTTTAATAAGTGCTTTAAGTTGCTTTACTACACCAAGGATACCTATTTCTAAGTTCCTCATGTTAGTAGTTGAACTGCATTCGAATTCGTCCTACAGTTTCACTTGTGTCAGTTTTCACTTCTAATTGTTAAACGCATAACATGCAAATCTTGCACTAGTGTGCGCCCTAGTGCCTTTCTAAGCTTTGCGCCCTAAGAGGCCGTTTCTATTTTGATACGACCTCTAATGAAATCATACAATTGTAGCGCCTCTGGTGCCCCAAGCGACGGCTTGTGTGCATTGTACCTTAAACCGGCACTGTCCGTTTCTAATAACTTCGTTGTAGACGGGACGTTAACTCAGTCTTCCTGTCTCCCTTCCAAAGAGAGTGCTAGATCGCTGAAAGTCATTCACCTTGATTCATAAACCGATAACGTATCTCTCGACGACGCAACATTTAGTGGTTCGTGGCGTAAACATGGCGTATCGCTTGCGTCGGCGGGGCAATTTCCCTTTGGGAGTGTAGTAAATCCCCGGGTGGCATTGATTAACTAAGTTCCGCAAACATGTTGGTCTTTGATTCATGACCTCTGTTAATATTATTCTATTTGAAAAGAGATTACGTTTAGCCATAACATGTTAAAAGTTCTTGAGATGAAGTAGCCACGTGGAATTATTCACACACATTTAATGCAATAATGTTAACAAAAGAAAATGACAGACAATTCCACATACCACATAGCATATCAATACTCATCCACATTCGGCTCCTGTGTACTCTTATTCAAATGTTTGCCTTTGTTCTGCTTTGTATGTCATAACAACTAAAAGCCAGCATCATCCCGCAATGAATGGGATGTTGAACTTACGAAAACTAAGAGAGATCGACATTATGCTTCAGAGATATTGAATACAGTATCGTACAGCCACATGCATCATACTCCACTACTTTGTATTTATAGTTCATTTATCTTACCATTTTACGAGTCTTTATATTGATCTTTTTAGGTAATCTTTGCTTGTGCAATGATATAGTGATCTCTAGTTCCTGTTTCATGGTTTTTCATAGAACTGTCTGTGAGGTAATTATATGTTTCTATTTACGGATACAAGATGCAACAAAAAGGTAATGCCATACTTTCAGAAAATATTCCTCATATGTAGATCATGAGATGTGTCATAAAGAAGGATCCGGAAGCGCTTTATTTCTGTTTCAGAGCTCTTTTTGTACAATTCTTCAACAAATTAATCGTGGAAAACACACAGGAAATGAGCGTAGCAACACAGTGTGAAACACATTTCTAAATGAAATGTTGAAAATGCTCTCCATTAGAAAGTATATATATATATATATATATATATATATCACCGTCGCAAAGACTGTACATCTTGTAGCTGGGTTTTCAAATGCCACCGTTAACAAAAGTCGAATGGATTTATGATCGAAGAGCGTGGAGGCCAAGGAATTGGTCCACCTCTACCTATCCATCTTTCACGGAATCTGTTGTTTAGGAGCCTACGAGCATTAACACTGAAATGAGCAGGAGCTCCATCGTGCACGAAAAACATGTTTTGTCGAACTCGCAAATGCATGTCTTCTAGCTCAATAGGTAGGGTATTCTCTAAGAAAGCATGGCCAGTTTCTCCGATGAGGCTAGGTGGAATAGCTTGAAACCCTGAAAAGAGTCACAAACAATGCCGGTGACGTGACTGTACAATTTCATGAGTACTCTCAAGATCCCATTCCTAGTGTTACTTAAACATCGACAAACCATCGATTAATCGATAGAATCAGTACTATCGGCGCTATCGGTAGTCTGGTTTGACTATCAATAGCACTATCGTTTATAATGTAATTATTTTTGAACTGGCTCCTGAAAATTTTTCGATTCCTGTTACCTCTACGGCATTTGCAGTGCAGAAGGAAAGTAGATTGTATGGAGTTATTTAATCAAGAACAGATATGGTGGCGACTTAGCCAGTCTAAGTTGTTTATAAGCTATGTTGTTAAGAGATTCGTCGCTTGGGGGAAGGGGTCGTGAAAGAGGGAATTTTCTTGTTTGTCTTCCATGGTGACAATTCACGGTCGTGCGCATCTCGTATCGACCAGATGCTTATGGTAAAAACTACACACGAAAGTAACATGGATTCGTGAATGTATGTTATACTGATTTTCATCTTCAAATATGTGAGCTTACTTACTTATAGCAAGGAATATAAATGTAAATAGGGCTGTTGTAGTACAATGCAGTTAGTAGAGCGAAAAAATGACATTTTAAAGATTTGTTGGGTGTTTCTGATTGTACTGTATAACGCATTTTAAAATAAATACAATTATTGTCGTTATTAATTAAACACACCTACTACTGTACTCTTCTGTTTCCGAATCCTCGTTGTACATACTAGCGTTTTCAGTCGTACATGTTAATGTGTAAAGTGATTCGGAAACACAAAACACTGGCGCAATCCTAATGCCCCTGCGTCAATCCCGCTTTTGCAGAAGCCCAAATATCATTCATATGTTAGTTGCACATGTTGTAGTTGATTAGCAGAGCTTGCTTCCTCAAGTCCTTGAACAACACCATTTCCCGCAAAACTGAATATAGTAGAAGCACAACACGTCGAGTGTCAAGTTTTCTTATTTGTATGGTGGCATGACATAATCATTAAAATATACAACTGTATTTACATGCTATCTACTTTCACAGCATTGCAGTGCGTACTCATAAGTAATTCGGGCGAAATGTGGACGTTACAGTGGATGTGAGAAAAACTAATAGGTTCTTGCCAAGAGTTCACTATGAATGTCCAGGAATGTTTTTGCAAAACTCCAAATCCTATAGATATTTCTTAAGCTCTTGCCTATTAATGGTGAAACCCCTTGTTTGAAACTTGTGCAGCGGGTGAATAAGTTCACCATTATTTTTATTTTATTTTCTTATTTTTTAGAGTTTACGGCATTACGCAAACTGATTAACAATTTTTCGAGCGTAACGAGAAAAATTCTGCCTCTAACGCTTCTACCTCTACGGGGTATCGTAGGAGGTGACCTCAATGTGAAAACAATGGCTTCTTCGACACCCATTTCGTTACTTAAATGCCACACAATAACAGGATTATTCTTCAGCACGCAACTACAGTGCCACAACTGTTGAATCGCTGTCGTTGGCTGCAGTGGGACAAAGAGCACAGTAGCGAAGAACTGTTCCGAATGGTGACGACATGAAACAATCAGTATTTTTCGCTTGCCATCTGTAGTCTCTGCTGGCTGAGGAAATTTCACGCTTCCAAGATTATTTTGTTTGTGTAGGAGGTGCGTAAATAGAGTCCTTTGTATTTGTTTAGAAAATGAACCGTAAAAATCAATCTTTTTTTTCCAAGAAAGTAGGGGATAGTGGTCATTTTGTAAAGCGTATCATTTGCATTAAAGATTTTAAACATGATCAGGGAATATGGCTAATTTAAAAGACCAATGAAAAGAAAACATGGTGAAAAACTACAGAGCCACGAATTAGTAACGGAATTGAAAGGTGAGCGATCAATTTGTGAGCTAGATCAAGTGCAAGAGGTGCAACCAAACGAAACGAGTAGCTCTATAGAAAATTATTTTAACATACGATGACAGTTCAAAAGTAAAAAAAGAACTTTATTCTCTTCATGTACAAATTATTGCTATCGATATGCTGCCCCCCATCAAGGTTTGAAAAAATTGTTTATGTCTTAGACAGCATGTATGAGTTGCCAGATAAAACCACACTTAAATGTTTACTGATCTCAAAACTACAGGAAGAGATAATTAGAGGAAAGCCCTTATAAAACGTAATTTTTTAAATGTTAAAACGAACATTTGGGGAAGCAATGCGAATGAAGGAATACTGCCCTTGACTTGCCACTTCATTATAGACGAAAAATTAATTTCACCCATATTATAAGTGACTAAAACCGCAGGTCATCACGAAGTAGAATCTATGCACATGTAACTAACATTTCTTTAAATATTTCTTTCTTTTACTCGTCAATGCCATGCTAAGTTTCGTTTCATTCTTGTGATCGGTACATGCCGGTAGAAGTCGGCGTAATGTATTTCATGGTAGTTTCACCCCTCCCCTCCCCACTCCCGCTCAACCTTCACCCTCTTATCGTTAAAAATCTGAAGCCGTCGTGTCATTTGTGTTTTGTTTACGGACACTGCCAACTATAGCAAATCATAGAATAATTGCGGTACAACAGGCTTATGGATACAGGGTACTTATAAATGGTGGAAAAATCGAAATTGCTTATGACTTTATTAAGTTATATAGTCTTTCCTGATAACATTGATATATTCACTATAGGGTTTCAAATGAAAAATGACACACATATATATATATATATATATATATATATATATATATATATATATACCAAATTTTAAAGTTACAGTCATGTATACCGCCACGCCCCCTTTATTTCTGTTACGGAAACCAGTATCATTTCGAAAAGAACTGTAAACTTTCTGTTTCCAGCTGTTATAAGTATGATACAATGTATACGTTGGTAACAGTACAGGTTTCTAGTGTCTGTAAATGATTATGTTTGCTAGTATTTACTTTTGTTTCGCTGAAGCAGTTTGTTCACGTGTTACTGAATGTTTATTGCCCAAGTGCTATGCATATATTTAAGGAAGTACATATCCTTTCCTCCCGCCGGAGGTTCGAGTCTTCCCTCGGCATGGGTGTGTGTATTTTTCTTAGCATGTTAGTTTAAGTAGTGTGTGAATCTAGGGACCGAAGACCTCAACAGTTTGGTCCCATAGAAATTCACACACATTTGAACATTTGAACATATCCTTTACTGTGCAATAAATACGAACTATGCCACGCATCAAAGAATTCAATAAAAGGTAAGTCCGTGGTAACCAGTTCACAAACAAAGCAAGCCCAACTGTTGAAAGTAACCTATATATGAGTTCTTCAGGGAAGAAACTCCCACATGGGACGCCTCCTGGTGATTCAAATTTTTGTGTTAATAATGACGCTGTTTGTAGTAGATTTGTTGTTGTTGATGTGAGCATCTTATCTTCTTTGATAAAGGAAGTGGCTAAATGTAAACAATGTGATGTTGTAGGCTGTCTGGAAATAACTGAACAACAAAGTAGCAGGAAGGGTTTAGCGTCAAAATTAGTTGTCCTGTGTAGATCTTGCAATAAATCTACCTCGAAAATGACTTCGAACATCGTGCATAATTCATATGATGTGAATTTGAAGTTAGTGTACACAATGCGTGCAATAGGAAAAGGAAAAAAGGCTGCTCATACGTTTTGTGGTTTGATGAACCTTCCTCCTCCTTCCAGTCGGTTCAGCAAGTACATAAAAATATTTTTAAGTGCCTTGACGATTGTGTCTAAAGCATCTATGAAACGTGCAGTAGAAGAAACTGTAAATATTAGTGGAACCAGGGACATTGCTGTTGCACTTGATGGGATACGGCAACGTCGAGGACATCGTTCCTTGAATGGTGTTGTAAGTGCTACTTCTCTGGAGAACGGAAAAGTTGTTGATGTTGAGTGCTTATCTAAGTATTGCCACACCTGCCATGGTAACACCGAAGGACATATTGAACATTAGTATTCTAAGAATTATGATGGTTACAGTGTAGATATGGACTGTGATGGAGCTTTAAAAATATTTCAGAGGTCAGTGCCCTTTTATAACGTTAGATATACGAAGTACCTAGTCGATGGGGACTCTAAAACTTTCAATAAAATTAATGAGTTCAGTGTTTATAGTGATACCTTGGTAACAAAACTGGAGTGTTATGGACATGTGCAAAAGAGGATGAGTGCTACATTGAGGAAGCTACGAAGAGAAATGAAAGGAAAGTTGCTATCTGATGGAAAATCTCTGTCTGGCAGAGGCAGATTGACAGAAACTGAAACAGACCTTCTTCAGAGTTATTATGGACTGGCCATTAGACGAACTGCACCTCTGAATGATGTTACAGCAATGAGAAAAGCTGTATGGGCCACGTGCTTTCATAAGTTGTCCACAGATGACCACCCTGTTCACGGACTTTGCCCTAAAGTAGCAGGTCCTTGGTTTGGCAAAAGAAAGTAGTCATATATACCATCATAAGCATTCTCTTCCTGAGCCTGTTATGAATGAAATAAAACCAATTTTTAGAGACCTCAGAGACCTTGTTTTGCTTAGTAAATGTCTTCATGGGGGCACTCAGAATACAAATGAAAATTTCCACCACTGCATATGGCAAAGATTACCCAAGAATGTTTTTGTAGCAGTGATATTTTCAGTGATGGAGTGATAGGAAGGTTGGAAGTCCTGAGAAATTTAAGCATAAAATGTGGCTCGAATACGGAAGATCAATTGCTTGCGTGTGACTAACAACGGGCGCATGAAGCTGAAAGATTCACTGTTCAAGCTACCAAAGAAGCAAGAAATGCTAAAAGGGAATGCCAAGAGGAAGCTTGAAGATGAAGAAACGCTGCAGGATGAAGACTATACTTCAGAAATGTTCTGAGGCACAGTTTAAATGGACTCATATCTTTATTCGCAATTTCCTGCAAGTTGTATTTTTCAGAATTCAGGTGAAAATATTTCCTAAGGTTTATAAAGCATTGCTCTAATTTTTTTCTGTAATTTGCAATAGTTCATACTTATGTAGTAGACCTAAGCTTTATTGCAGAATCAACTAAATTATAGAAAAAATAATATTTTTATTAGGAAAAAATTGAATAAAATAAAATGTAAGATGTGATATTTTTGTATCCTTGTAGTATACATAATAGGTAGAGTTAAATAATTCTAGTACCTCAGCCATCATGTCATGCATATATGGTAAAAAGTTGGTCTCCTTCAAATGTATAACATTGGATTAAACGATACCTCAATCTGAGGAAGCATTTTAGAAAAAAATTGCATCAATTTCTTTGTAATTCTTTTAATAACCCTAATCAGACTTAAAAATATTCAAAATACTTGTAATTTGCTTTGAAAGTGTGCTGCATTACCCGATATCAACAAAAAATCTGTAAAACGTATACATTATAGACAGTGCCTGAAAGAAATAGGTGTTGATTTTTACATAATATTGAGCCGAAAAAGTACCCTGTATTTTCTTATTAATTTCCATAAATAAGCAATACATTTGAGCATAGATGCCTCTATAATGCGCTTTCTCAAAACACGTACTTCCGCGATCAAAATTTTCACTTGAGGGCTTGTGCGATAGCCGACTAACAAATGAGAAACGAACGCGGACCCCTACACTTTCTGAACCAAAATTAATACAGCCTAGCGAAATCAGCTGGTAGTGGCGTTAAAATTACTGTGCTGCTGTCTTTCGATTATATAAAAAACTTGCTTTTGTGGCGATTTATGCGAAAGTGCTTCCATTGTGTTAGTGAACCGGAACAGAATTAAAACTTTCGGTGCTTATAAAACAGAGTCAATATTAATGCATATATTTACCAAAAACGACTAACCGTAGCAAGTTGTAAATATAGGCCTTGCTAACCGAATCGGAACTTTCCAGTGGTAATGGAAAACTCTCAGCTATTATGTAATGGAAGCTGTTGTATCGCCGCCACAGTGAAGCCGACGAAACGCTATCTATCAGGTTGTGTCAAGTGCTAACTATGAGCGGCGCGGGTATATTATAGGAATACACATGTATGGTGGGTGAAGGTGCCATCGCTGCTGTCTCTCGCCGCATCTTTCCTTATCCTTCATTAATACCGTACTGAGCTCTTTATACCGCTCGGTGCGCTTCCCCCGACGAAAGGCGAAACACCCAACAAAACTTCTACAAGCTACACTCTTTATGTAGACTGCACTAAGATCACAAGTGCTGCGCGATCTCACCGATGTAGCAAGATGTAAATATAGGCCATACTAACCGAATCAAAGCAGCAGAGTGATGGCAGTTTTGCTCTGTACTGAGTGTCAACTCAACTAACAAAAAAACATAATGAGTGAAGAAGCCACCCTTGATCTCTTCAACGCAGTTTCAATCTTGTTATTCCCATGTGCAGCTCATCAGCAAGCATGCACACCTAAGGTAGCAGCATTGCATAGCAGACCAGTAAACACTTACCCTCTCGCATCCCTATACCTTACGGTGACCTTCCTCTTCTTCTTCTTCTTCATTTTCTTTCTCTTCCTCGTCCTCTTCCTGTTTTCTCCAGCCATCTAACAGCTGTAGCTCAACGTAACATCGACAAGCAATATATAAGAACAGTTTTTATGATAATTATATTTTATATATAGTTTTATATATTTAAAAAAATTCTCATAAAAATTGGGCCATGAACCATGGACCTTGCCGTTGGTGGGGAGGCTTGAGTGCCTCAGCGATACAGTTAGTCGTACCGTAGGTGCAACCACAACGGAGGGGTATCTGTTGAGAGGCCAGGCAAACATGTGGTTCTTGAAGAGGGGCAACAGCCTTTTCAGTAGTTTCAGGGGCAACAGTCTGGATAATTGACTGATCTGGCCTTGTAACATTAATCAAAACGGCCTTGCTGTGCTGGTACTGCGAATGGCGAACGGCTGAAAGCAAGTGGAAACTACAACCGAAATTTTTCCCGCTTGAATGCAGCTTTTCTGAATGGTTAAATGATGATGGCGTCTTCTAGGGTAAAATATTCCGGAGGTAAAATAGTCCCCCAATCGGATCTCCGGGTGGGAACTACTCAGGAGGACATCGTTATCAGGAGAAAGAAAATTGGCGTTCTACGGATCGGAGCGTGGAATGTCAGATCCCTTAATCGTGCAGGTAGGTTCGAAAATTTAAAAAGGGAAATGGATAGGTTAAAGTTAGATATAGTGGGAATTAGTGAAGTTCGGTGGCAGGAGAAACAAGACTTTCGGTCAGGTGAATACAGGTTTATAAATACAAAATCAAATAGAGGTAATGCAGGAGTCGGTTTAATAATGAATAAAAAAAATAAGAGCGCGGATAATCTACTACGAACAGCATAGTGAACGCATTATTGTAGCGAAGGCAGACACGAAGCCCATGCTTACCACTTTAGTACAAGTTTATTTGCCAACTAGCTCCGCAGATGAAGAGATTGAAGAAATGTTTGGTGCGATAAAAGAAATTATTCAGAATATGGACTGGGGGTAAGGAATGAAAGTGGAAGAAGCCTAGTAGAATTCTGCGTAGAGCATAACATAATCATAGCTAACACTTGGTTTAAGAATCATGAAAGAAGGTTATATACGTGGAAGAGGCCTAGAGACACTGGAAGATTTCATATTGATTATATAATGGCAAGACAGAGGTTTAGGAACCAGGTTTGAAATTGTAAGACATTTCCAGGGGCATATGCGGATTCTGACAACAATTTATTGGTGGTGAACTGTAGATTAAAACTGAAGAAACTGCAAAAAGGTAGGAAGTTAAGGACATGGAACCTGGATAAACTGAAGGAACTAGAGGTTGTAGAGAGTTTCAGAGAGAACATTAGGAAACGATTAACAAATATAGGGTAAAGCATTAGGGAACGATTAACAAATACAGGGTAAAGAAATATAGTAGAAGAAGAATAGTTAGTTTTGAGAGATGAAATAGTGAAGGCCGCAGAGGAACAAGTACGTAAAAAGACGAGGGCTAGTAGAAATCCTTGGATAACAGAAGAGAGATTGAATTTAATTGATGAAAGGAGAAAATATAAAAATGCAGTAAATGAACAAGGCGAAAAGGAATACAAACGTCTCAAAATTGAAATCAGCAGTAAGTGCAAAATGTCTAAGCAAGGATGGCTAACAGGCAAATGTTAGGAGGTAGAGGCATATATTACAAGGGGTAAGATAGATATTGCCTACAGGAAAATTAAACATAACTTTGAGGAAAAGAGAATCGCCTGTATGAATATCAAAAGCTCAGATGGGAAACCAGTCCCAAGCAAAGACAGGAAAGCAGAAAGATGGAAGGAGTATATAGAGGGTCTGTACAATGGCAATGTGCCTGAGGGCAATATTATGGAAATGGAAAAAAAATAGATAAAGATGAAATGGGAGATATGATTCTGCGTGAAGAATTTGACACAGCACTGAAAGACAAGAGTAAAAAAAAAAAAAAAAAAGCCACCAGGAATAGACAACATTCCATTAGAGCTACTGATAGCCTTGGGAGAGCCAGCCATTTGACAGCTCTACCATCTGGTGAGCATGATGTGTGAGACAGGCGAAATACCCTCAGACTTCAAGAATAATATAATAATTCCGATCCCAAAAAAAGCAGGTGTCGACAGGTGTGAAAATGACCGAACTATTAGTTTAATAAGTCACGGCAGCAAAATACTAACTCGAATTCTTTACAGACGAATGGAAAAACTGGTAGAAGCCGACCTTGGGGAAGATCAGTTTGGATTCCGTAGAAATGTTGAAACACGTGAGGCAATACTAACACTACAACTTATCTTAGAAGATAGCATAAGGTAAGGCAAAGCAACGTTTCTAGCATTTGTAGACTTACAGAAAGCTTTTGACATTGTTGACTGGAATACTCTCTTTAAAATTCTGAAGGTGGCAAGGGTAAAATACAGGGAGCGATAGGCTGTTTACAGTCTGTACAGAAATCAGATGGCTGTTATAAGAGTAGAGCGGCATGAAAGGGAAGCAGTGGTTGAGAAGGGAGTAAGACAGGGTTGTAGTATATCACCGAAGTTATTCAATCAGTATATTGAGCAAGCATTAAAGGAAACAAAAGAAAAATTCGGAGTAGGAATTAAAATCCATAGAGAAGAAATAAAAACTTTGAGGTTTGCCGATGACACTGAAATTCTGTCAGACAGCAAACTACCTGGAAGAGCAGCTGAACGGAATGGACACTGTCTTGAAAGGGGGGCATAAGATGAACATCAGGAAAAGTAAAGCGAGGATAATGGCATGAAGTCGAATTAAGTCGGGTGATGCTCAGGGAATTAGGTTAGGAAATGAGACACTGAAAGTAGTATATGAGTTTTGCTATTTTGGGTGCAAAATAATTGATGATAGTCGAAGTAGAGAGGATATAAATTGTAGATTGGCAGCGACAAGGAAAGCGTTTCTGAAGAAGAGAAATTTGTTAACAGCTAATATAGATTTAAATGCAGGAAGTCTTTTCTAAAAGTATTTGCATTGAGTGTATGGAAGTGAAACATGGAAGATAAATAGTTTAGTCAAGAAGAGGATAGAAGCTTTCGAAATGTGGTGCTACAGAAGAGTGCTGAAGATTAGAAGGGTAGATCACCTAACTAATGAAGAGGTACTGAATAGAACTGGGGAGAAGAGGAAATTGTGGCACAACCTGATAAAAAGAAGGTGCAGTTTGTTAGGACACGTTCTGAGGCATTAAGGGATCACAAATTTAACAATGGAGGGAATCGTGGAGAGTAAAAATCGTAGATGTTGACCAAGAGATGGATATACTAAGCAGATTCAGAAGAATGTAGGTTGCAGTAGTTACCCGGAGATGAAGAAGCTTGCACAGGATAGAGTAGCATGGAGAGCTGCATCAAACCAGTCTCTGGACTGAAGACCACAACAACAACACAACACATGAAAGTACTTTTCAGGTAGCAAGATGTTCAAAAAAAGAAATTTTTAGACAGTATTATGGAAAATTTCGGACATACTGGCAGGTTACTTTAACATTACATTTTTTTCAGGTCATCAATCAAATCTTACTACAATAGAGTATCCGTGATAAGACAGTGGTAGTGGTTACAGACACCGCTGCACTTACGAAAATGCCGCTTAAATCTTGATGATTCGACATTCACCCTGTTTTGCTCACTGCATCAACTTAACAGTACAAGATTGTTTCAAAGTAGAAACATTTCCAGAGTTTTATTAAAAACAGAGGCTATTGTGAGTTTCTTTCATAATTCTGCACTAGCCACTGACAAACTGCGCACTGTTCAAAAAAGTGCAAACAAAAAAGAACTGAGACTGAGACAAGAATTGTCGACTCGATGGAAAAGCTCATGCCAGACATTCAGAAGAATTTTGAAGTACAAAGTTAGCTTGAGATTGCGATCAACGAAAGTTCAAAAGCACTTACTACCCTCACCACAGAGAATTACTTAGCTATACAAAAGATAATAGATCTTCTTGAACCTTTTGAAGTAGCAACAAGAATCTCAGGGGAGTCATACATCACTGCTTCCTTAATGATACCTCTCATACGAGGTATTGGCGCAAAGTTTTCAGACTTGTAAAGCACCTTAACAACTAATGAAAGACGACGTGTTCTGGATTCCTTGATTAAATCAGTCAATTAAAGAGTGAAACCATTTAACACATTGACTGTTAATATGCTTGTGACATTATTAGATTCCAGGTTTAAAAAACTTTTTTCATGACATTTCAAGATTCAGAGAACGCTGCACAAGTACTTCAGAAAGAGTTTGCTGCTATCATCGCACCAACTACAAGAATAATACTTGAAACAGAAGCATCTATGAGCAGTGATAATACATCTACTAATACGTCTAATAGTTTGAAATCGAATGATCTACTTTTTTTGCCCAATTAACAACAGTGTAATGTCGATGTCGTTACACCAGTCAGTGATTCCATAATTAACTTACATCAATATTTTGGAAAACCCGTAATAGACAAGCATGCTTTTGTATTAGAATATTGTGCAAAATCTAATAGTATACTGCGCGTAATGGCGATTAAATTTTTGTGGTGTCCAGCGACTTCAATTCCTGCAGAGACGTTTTCTCCAAGACAGGGTAAATAATTATTTAAAAATCCAAAAGACTAAAAGAAGGATTTAAACATCTTATGTGTACTTTTTAATGTTGTATTTTAAACAAGAGACTAAAGGAAAGGAATTTAAATACCATACTTTTTATAAAACAAAATTGGCATATCTTGTATTGTCGAATTTTAAGCAATAAAAATTCATAGAAAGTTATTATTCATTTGAAATACATACCCTACCAATCGATCGTTAATCGATACATCGATAGTTTTTAAATATACATCTGATAATATCGGATGAATCAACTGTCGATGTTTAAGTAACACTACCGATACGTGCTCACTGAAAATTTACAGTTTGATTACGCTGAACCGAAGCCTCAACCGTGAACAGCACATTTGAACTAAAGTGAGGGTTGACACATAGTTGAATGTACTATTCGCAGAAGTGTACCCGTTCAGGAATATCTGCAGCTGATAGTGCCTGCGCCGCGCGAGGCAACCGCGTGGTCTTAGGCGCCATGTCCCGTTCGTGCGGCTCCCCGCGTCGGAGGTTCGAGGCCTCCCTCGGTCATGGGTGTGTGTGTGTTGTACTTAGAGTGAGTTAGCTTAAGTTAGATTAAGTAGTGTGTAAGCTTAGGGACCGATGACCTCTGCAGTTTGGTCCCATAGTACTTACAACAAATTTCCGAATTTGATAGTGCCTGCACACGCTACACATGGTATGGATACAGCAATTTCTCATGTAGCACTCTCCGGACAGTCGCGTGGTCAACATTACTTGTTGCACCTGGTCGTCTTACGCTGACACTATGGTTGTCGTGAATTATACGAATAAGTCCCTCCCCCAGATGAGGTTTCCTCGTCCTTCTAGCCCTCCCCCGATCACGAGCAGCAAGCTTAAATCTCTCATGCTTCCTAAGACAACGACCAATCGCTCCAAACTTCCTCCTATAGGGGCACCATCGTTCTATAAATCTCTCCCGATACAAACATTGAGTGCCGCGGCCTAATCCGTACAACAAATGAGCGTCTGTCAACTTCGCATTTGAGTGCACTTCCATTGCGCTGTACCGCAAACAAAGTCCGTGATGAGCACTAAATAGTTGATGCTACGTGTTTACACAGTCCGTGATGAACAGTAGACAGTTGATGCTACGTGCTTGGTGATAGTAGAGCAGTGAAGTGAGTCACCTGTCGACACATGCAAGGAAAGAGTTGGACTAATGCTTGTACATGCCTGAGTTAGATCATAATGTATGTCGTTACAATTACGTTCAGTCTGCATGACTACTTATAACGTACTGATGATAGCTGCCCTGTCAGTTGAAATCTAAATTTGCAATGCAATAAGAAAGTCAGATGCCATTTCGACCGTTGGTGACCTTCTCTCTGTCCTGGACAAGCACAGAAGTTAGACGCATGTCAACTCAAGCAATGAAATTAGTCGCATGTTAGTACAAACAATGAAGTGAGTCACGTATCAGTATTACCATTGTTCAATTTGAGCAACAAATAATGACGGTGAACTTAGAAATTACAACTTGTTGTGCAGTCTAAACACGTGTAACCAAGGGGGTATTTTGAACATTTCATGTTAGAAACCGTTTCATGTAATGCTGGTACGTTCTGTATGCTTACCGTGATTAATGAGTTTACGAAGAGAAGTAGAAAATGAGCTCTAACATGGAAATAAAGTGTTTCCGGACCCATGGTCATACAATACTTTTTATTCCTCTATGTGTGAGGAATGCTCCCTGAAACTGAGACATGTTACAGCCTGCAGATTACTACATTTCGGTAGGGATATCCATTGTCGTGTGTTGTCAGTAATATTACTAGATTTTTAGTTTGATCCATACAGAGAGCCCAACGATTGTCTTACTAGTTACTAAACGTGATCATTTCATTTGTGAACTGCTATGGTAACATCTACATCCATAATCCGCAAGCCACCTGACGGTGTTTTCTCTTGAATCGGATGAAATTGAGAACAGGATGTGCACACAACATTTTTACATTCTTATCCGCAGGAGAGAGTTCAAATTACATTATTATATTTCCATTGAAATTCTTCCTATCTCCTCCAAATCACACGAGGCAAAAATTTCCACATGAAAATTTCCTTCAGTTCTTCCTCTACGTAGCTAGTACTTCGACTTTCCTAATAATAGCGTTGTAGATAAAACTTAAAACTGTAATTGAAAAATTAAAAAATAAAAATTCCGAGTCGAGGGGCTAAAGTAGACACAAATTGGCTTTGGGCGTCGGATTAGCCATCGTGGCTTTGGAAAATTACACAAACGTTTATAAAATTGCAGCACACATGATAAACAACCCGAAGGATGTGTATGACAGTGCCCCTGAAATTAGTAACTGAGACTATAGAGAGATGTCACACTTGCAAATATTAGCGCCGTGACTGTTTTTTGTGACTATAAATGCCAGTTTTAAGCCATCCTCAGCTAACGAAGAATGGTGAAACTAAATAAAGCGCGAAGGACTTTGTCTACATGGCGTATGCAGTGACGTTTGAAATGGTACAGGTTATGTTGCTACGGAAGTAACATTTAAGTCGAACTAGTGGGTAAAATATGTTTTTTTTATTATTTGTTTGTTGGCCTTTGATACACTAATACAGGGAATCCAAACTTACAGTACTTCCTATCCTCTGAAGGCATCAATCTATCGTTTTCATAACTTGGGAGAAATTTAAAAGAAATTTCAGTGACATAGTGAATAACAGACAAATATGATGACCTCTTAGGTTAACAAACAGGTTTATATTAAAATCGAAATAAACACAGACAGACCTAAATTTAACGGTTACAACTGAATCATAAATTTTAACACAAGCAATTTGTAAGTATCATTACATTACGTTAATACTTGTTTCTTTGATCATAAATACATTTCGTAATGATTTAGAACTTGTCAGTTTAACATGAGTTTTCTTCGCGAATATAATGTTCCTGTTTTTAATGTTAATTGGAGCAAGAGTGTTAACACATTCTAAGTAAGTTCTTGATTCATGTCGATCAGTTCCGTAAGTAGCCAGTCTAATTCTCTTTTGTATCGAGGACAGCAAAAGTACATGTGTTTCACGTCCTGGATATCCCCACAGTCACAGTATGGTGATAGTATGGCGTGGTGTCTACAGACATGGACGGTACCATCCGTGGTTGAATTCCAACCTGGCAATGACCCTTACCTACTCCCGACCTATATGGCAACAAGATTTGTATTTTTGTGTTTGTGATGGCGTCGTCTTTTATTTCTTGTCGGTTTTCAATCCACTTATATTTTTTCGCTACGCGTATTCCAATTCTTGTACATACAGTGCTATCCAGAGCAATTGTTAGCATAAATTTTCAACTGGTCAGTAGTTGGCCGTGGTTTTTAATTTTTTAATTTGTGTGATACGTGACGGTTCTTGCTAAAAATATGAATATGAAGAGGTGGATTGAATGTATCTCCTTTATCTAGAAAAGGAGTGACAAAAGCAGCTAGTGTGTTAATTTTAGCACGCTATCGGCTTGGTCAAGGCCCTGACAGTTAGCAACAGACCCCCGAAGAGTGTGAAAGCATATCGCGGGGGGCCCGGGGTCCTTCGCTTTATAAGGGGAAACCGACGTAGTTCAGCAGACAGCCTTTACAAGCGCTCTGACTTGGAGTAGCAAACAGTCGCGCAACTATTTATGAGGGACTTGGTTACTTTTTCCCGATTCCATCTTCGTGTAACGAGAGCTAGTTAAAGCAGCTGGGACATGTGCACGCTCCAATCTGCGGATCTAGTAGGCTCACCAAAGCGTTGGATACGACCAGGCAGGACAGATTCGATTCCAGCCTGTGGCTTAGATGCGACCTGGGCAACGTCTTTCCGACTAACCAGAGTGGGCGTGCCATATGAAACCCCCCGGCAGCTGTGACCGAGCGGTTCTAGGAGTTTCAGTCTGGAACCGCGCGACCGCTACTGTCGCAGGTTCGAATCCTGCCTCTGGCATGGATGTGTGTGATGTCCTTAAGTTCGTTAGGTTTAAGTAGTTCTAAGTTCTGGGGGACTGATGACCTCAGATGTTAAGTGCCATAGTGCTCAGAGCCATTTGAACCATTTTTGAATCTCTTTCTTTGCCATCCGTGTTTGGAGTCCCATGGAGGAAGTAATGACACAGCAAATGGTGAAGAATTGATTTGCTTAAAAATCTGTTAAATCGTAGCCTCGCGGAGTGGCTGCGCGGTTAGAGGCGCCATGTCACGGATTGCGCAGCCCCTCCCGCCGGAGGTTCGAGTCCTCCCTCGGCATGGGTGTGTGTGTTGTTCTTAGCACAATTTAGTTTAAGTAGTGTGGAAGTCAAGGGATCGTTGATCTCAGCAGTTTGGTTCATTAGGAACTCACACACATTTTTTGTTAAAGCTTAAATGCGAACATTTTTAGGCTATCGAATGAAATAACAAATTTACAGTTACTAGTTACTATTTATTTCCATGAGGTTTAAAGCTCAATGATCACGTGGATTAATGTGGATTAATACGATGTGTATGTGTTGTGTTATTTATTACTGTAGGGCAACGTGTGGTACTGTCCCCAGTGGTTACAGGCTCCTTTGCTGTTGTTGCGTCACATGTACCACCAACCCTGTAAAAAGCAAATTAATGTAAACGCCCCGAAACTTTGTTTCCAGACGCAAGAAAGAAATATCATCGAAAGATCAGAAAAATAGGACAGAAAAAGGTAATGCTGTTGCCACACCTGATGTACTCAAGCATGTAGGTTTAAATAACTATGCAGAGTGAACCAGAATTCCGCCGACAAGCTTTCAGAGGTGGTAGAATGGACGAAAACAAGCAAAAAAGCCTGTAAATATGGGCTCTAAAATGCATACCTTAAGAGTTATGAGCACTAGTTCAACTTCGCTACTGTGAAACATTTCTTCTATTGAACAAGTTTTCATAGCTCTTAAGCCATCCATTTTACAGCTCGTGTTTACTGGGCATTTTTTTCTTGTTTTGGCCTATAGTACCACTTCTGAAAGTTTGTTGGCGGAGCTCTGGTTCACCCTCTAGATTAGTGTTAGTAGTTACAAGATAAGTTCTGTTCAAAATTCAATTAGAGCTTTACAATGCAGGGGAGCAAAGGCTCTTCTTCTACAGTCTGTGCCACATCGGCAGGACCGAATGGAACTTTAATAGCAATGGAATTTTAATAGCAATAGCTAGGCGAGCGTGAAGATTCGCTGTATACTCCGAGGCCATTAACATCCGGCGGCTGCGATGGAGGCCCAAATCTCTTCCTATTTTATATTCTTTCTTTTCTCTTATCATCTTTTGGTTAAATTTCTTCAGCTTTCCGCATAGTTTTCATATCTTAGATTAAGTAGTATTAGGCTACACAGACCAGCAATAGGACTGTTATTCTTCATATCGGTATTGTAATTTTATACAACATGTATATACTAATTGTGACTGAATGCCGTAATTGTAAATGTATCTTTCATTATTGTAACTACATATGAGTCTGCAGCCAAATGGTCAATGAAACAGACTCTGGTGCAGGTGACCCAGGTTCGATTCCCGCTACCGCCAGGGATTTTTCATTTGTCGGAAGGCAGCACCGGCGTTCACTCAGCCTCGAGATCCCAAGTAGTGAGCAGCTCCAGCTTCGAAACGTTGACAAATGCCGGAAGGGCAGTCTGGTGACTCCACGCCCCTCCATAACGCATCCTATGATGATGAATGACTGAGAATAATACGACGGTCGGTCGATTATCGCGTCGTCTTCAGGGCCTGATTATGGAGCTTCCTTTAACTGCATATGATTGTTAGTTGTGTCATTAATGGACTGTAGACACAATGTTGACGATGATCCTTGCAACAAATAAACACATGCAAATGTCGTTGACTTGCGTATACCTTGCCGTACGTAGCCTGGAAACTCTCCTGCTGAAATATGGCGTTTTGAGTTGTAGTCGTAGAGATATCGACACCCGTTGTAGTGCTTTAGTGTCGAGCCAGCAATGTGAACAAACCGCACGTTCCGCTAAGTTCTTCTAGACAAGACGGCGGTCAGTGCGTGCCGCCGGCCGAAGTGGCCGAGCGGTTCTAGGCGCTACAGTCTGGAACCGCGCGACCGCTACGGTCGCAGGTTCGAATCCTGCCTTGGGCATGGATGTGTGTGATGTCCTTAGGTTAGTTAGGTTTAAGTAGTTCTAAGTTCTATGGGACTGATGACCTCAGAAGTTAAGTCCCATAGTGCTCAGAGCCATTTGAACCGTTTTTGAATCATTAGTTGCTTGCTTACAACCCATTTTTACAAGGGTCATGCTGGGATTATGGGGAATGAGAAAGCTGACAAATTGGCACGGAAGCAACAGCGAATGGCATAAAAGAGCAATGCATTCCAGCGGATGGTGACATTGCCGTACTTAGAGATACGGCCAAGAACTGGTAGCTCTTAATCTAATCTCTATTTTGCAGAACCAGTCGTTTTCTCCACGTCTCAGTATTCTTAGTCAACATACAAATATTGCAATGTCTTGTCTGTATACAGGGTGGTCCACTGGTAGTGACCTGGCCAAATATCTCACGAAATAAGCGTAAAACGAAAAAACTACAAAGAACGAAACTCGTCTAGCTTGAAGGGGGAAACCAGATGGAGCTATGGTTGGTCCGCTAGATGGCGCTGCCATAGGTCAAACGGATATCAACTGCGTTTATTTAAAATAGGAACCCCCATTTTTATTACATATTCGTGTAGTACGTAAAGAAATATGAATGTTTTAGTTGGACCACTTTTATCGCTTTGTGATAGATGGCGCTGTAATAGTCGCAAACGTATAAGTACGTCGTATCACGTAACATTCCGCCAGTGTGGACGGTATTTGCTTCGTGACACATTACCGTGATAAAGTGGACCGTTTACCAATTGCGGAAAAGGCCGATATCGTGTTGATGTATGGATATTGTGATCAAATTGCCCAATGGGCGTGTGCTATGTATGCTGCTCGGTTTCATGGACGACATCATCCAAGTGTGCGGGCCGTTCGCCGGATAGTTGCGTTATTTACGGAAACAGGAAGTGTTCAGCCACATGTGAAACGTCAGTCACGACCTGCAACAAATGACGATGCCCAAGTAGGTGTTTTAGCTGCTGTCACGGCTAATCAGCACATCAGTAGCAGACAAAATGCGCGAGAATCTGTAATCTCAAAAACATCGGTGTTGAGAATGCTACATCAACATCGATTGCACCCGTACCATATTTCTATGCACCAGGAATTGCTGCGCGACGACTTTGAACGTCGTGTACAGTTCTGCCACTGGGCACAAAAGAAATTGCGGGACGAAGACAGATTTTTTGCACGCGTTCTATTTAGCGACGAAGCGTCATTCACCAACAGCGGTTACGTAAACCGGCATAACATGCATTACTGGGCAACGGAAAACCTACGACGGCTGCAGCAAGTGGAACATCAGCGACCTAGGCGGGTTAATGTATGGTGCGGCATTATGGGAGGAAGGATAATTGGCCCCCATTTTACTGATGGCAATCTAAATGGTTCAATGTATGCTGATTTCGTACGTACTGTTCTACCGATGTTACTACAAGATGTTTCACTGCATGACAGAATGGCGATGTACTTCCAACATGATGAATGTCCCGCACATAGCTCGCGTGCGGTTGAAGCGGTACTGAATAGCATATTTCATGACAGGTGGATTGGTCGTCGAAGCACCATACCATGGCCCGCACGTTCAAAGGATATGCCGTCCCCAGATTTCTTTCTGTGGCGATATTTGTCATCGTGATCCACCGACAACGCCTGACATTGTCAATGCATCTGCGAACATTACGGAAGACGAACAACTCGCTGTTGAGAGGAATGTCGTTACACGTATTGCCAGATGCATCGAGGTCGACGGACATCATTTTGAGCATTTATTGCATTAATGTGGTATTTACAGGTAATCACGCTGTAACAGCATGCGTTCTCAGAAATGATAAGTTCACAAAGGCACATGTATCACATTGTAACAAGCGAAATAAAATGTTCAAATGTACCTACGTTCTGTATTTTAATTTAAAAGACCTACCTGTTACCAACTGTTCGTTTAAAATTGTGAGCCATATGTTTGTGACTATTACAGCGCCATCTATCACAAAGCGAGAAAAGTGGTCCAACTGAAACGTTCATATTTCTTTACGTACTACACAAATATGTAATAAAAAATGGGGGTTCCTATTTAAAAAACGCAGTTGATATCCGTTTGACCTATGGCAGCGCCATCTAGCGGGCCAACCATTGCGCCATCTGGTTTCCCCCTTCAAGTCAGACAATTATCGTCTCTGTAGTTTTTTCGATTGACGCTTATTTCGTGAGATATTTGGCCCGGTCACGATCAATGGACCACCGTGTATATACATCATCATACCTCAAATCTTTCCCCATTTTACTGATTACTAACGAAATAATTTATTATGTTGTCCTCCTGTTCATGAATGATCCAATTCTTTCTAATTTCATGCCTCACTTGACCACTTACCGATGTATACGGTTTTGAGAGTCAGCCTTATGTTCATTATAGCTGATATCCCTTATTCCTCGAGCAAGAAGTGCTAAATTCCAGAGATGGTGACTGGAGCTGCATTATAAACTCAATCTCTAGGTATGAGTGTGAGGAGTAAATGTTATGTTCACATTAATTGACTCTTCGCTTGTCTTCATTTCTGTAGTTTTACGTCTAGGAAAGCAATTTCTTCTCAGGAAATTTTTTCCTCCCTCTCCTTCCTTTTTTGTCAATAGACAGATGCTTAAATCCAAATTACTCAATGTCGTTCTCTCTCTCTCTCTCTTTCTTTTTAAGGCTGGCTACGATCGTATCTTTTCTACACGAAACTTGTTAAAATGTACGGTATATAGGATGTTTGGGAATTCCCATTATAAACTTCTAGGACTTGTAGACGGGAGTGAATACATATTAATTTGAATAGCAACCCATGTCCGAAGACGTACCGTTTCCGTTCCAAAGTCGATTGAAAATACACTCCTGGAAATGGAAAAAAGAACACATTGACACCGGTGTGTCAGACCCACCATACTTGCTCCGGACACTGCAAGAGGGCTGTACAAGCAATGATCATACGCACGGCACAGCGGACACACCAGGAACCGCGGTGTTGGCCGTCGAATGGCGCTAGCTGCGCAGCATTTGTGCACCGCCGCCGTCAGTGTCAGCCAGTTTGCCGTGGCATACGGAGCTCCATCGCAGTCTTTAACACTGGTAGCATGCCGCGACAGCGTGGACGTGAACCGTATGTGCAGTTGACGGACTTTGAGCGAGGGCGTATAGTGGGCATGCGGGAGGCCGGGTGGACGTACCGCCGAATTGCTCAACACGTGGGGCGTGAGGTCTCCACAGTACATCGATGTTGTCGCCAGTGGTCGGCGGAAGGTGCACGTGCCCGTCGACCTGGGACCGGACCGCAGCGACGCACGGATGCACGTCAAGACCGTAGGATCCTACGCAGTGCCGTAGGGGACCGCACCGCCACTTCCCAGCAAATTAGGGACACTGTTGCTCCTGGGGTATCGGCGAGGACCATTCGCAACCGTCTCCATGAAGCTGGGCTACGGTCCCGCACACCGTTAGGCCGTCTTCCGCTCACGCCCCAACATCGTGCAGCCCGCCTCCAGTGGTGTCGCGACAGGCGTGAATGGAGGGACGAATGGAGACGTGTCGTCTTCAGCGATGAGAGTCGCTTCTGCCTTGGTGCCAATGATGGTCGTATGCGTGTTTGGCGCCGTGCAGGTGAGCGCCACAATCAGGACTGCATACGATCGAGGCACACAGGGCCAACACCCGGCATCATGGTGTGGGGAGCGATCTCCTACACTGGCCGTACACCACTGGTGATCGTCGAGGGGACACTGAATAGTGCACGGTACATCCAAACCGTCATCGAACCCATCGTTCTACCATTCCTAGACCGGCAAGGGAACTTGCTGTTCCAACAGGACAATGCACGTCCGCATGTATCCCGTGCCACCCAACGTGCTCTAGAAGGTGTAAGTCAACTACCCTGGCCAGCAAGATCTCCGGATCTGTCCCCCATTGAGCATGTTTGGGACTGGATGAAGCGTCGTCTCACGCGGTCTGCACGTCCAGCACGAACGCTGGTCCAACTGAGGCGCCAGGTGGAAATGGCATGGCAAGCCGTTCCACAGGACTACATCCAGCATCTCTACGATCGTCTCCATGGGAGAATAGCAGCCTGCATTGCTGCGAAAGGTGGATATACACTGTACTAGTGCCGACATTGTGCATGCTCTGTTGCCTGTGTCTATGTGCCTGTGGTTCTGTCAGTGTGATCATGTGATGTATCTGACCCCAGGAATGTGTCAATAAACTTTCCCCTTCCTGGGACAATGAATTCACGGTGTTCTTATTTCAATTTCCAGGAGTGTATGTTTACTAGATAGGTGTGCAACAAGATAGTCATGGTGGGTGCAGTTATGTCGGATCTGCTAATATTATTGGACGTCTGTTCTACCTCTCTGACCTGTTTGGAGCCTCATTCACTTGTCTAAGAGTGTTACAGTAACATGGTTGAGTACATGCTTGTAGAATGCACCGACATAATCCCTCTGAATGGCGAAGTTCACTGTAATGGAAGAGCTACTCGTCACCTTTATCAACATCATTCCCCACAATATCCGACTCTATGGCATGCTCTTTTCACCACAATTGCGAAACGGCTTCCAGAAAGTGTACCTTCACCGTCACCAGACGTGGGTGCGGTGCTCCAAAGGGACGCCACACAGCATTGAACAGAACCCGTCAGAGAGTACATGAGCAATTTCTTTGACTATTAATGAGTGGATAAATCAAGTAATGCATTAGATCACGCCTAATCAATTACTTATAAAAGCGGCCGCGTCACCAACATGTTTTCAAGTGGTTGTAGTACGGAAGCGGTACGTTTCCGGACATGGGTTCAAATTCAAAGTATTACTTACTCACTCCCCTCTACAAATCCTAGAAGTTCGTAACGGGAATCTCGAACACCCTGTATAAGAATGTCGTGCTTGGTAAAAAGTTAGGCATGCTTGCAATCCTGTTCTGGTATTGGTCAAGAATAGAATACGCACGCTAAGTTTCTTCTAGCGTTGTGCTTACATACCATTGTTCGACACTCCAATGGAATAAAAGTTTGTAGTGTCGCCTATCAAGCGCTGTTAACATAGACGGGAGAAGTCTCGTTACGATACATAAACATAGCATTATGTGATCTGTACTGAAAAGTACTTGAAGGCCGTGTGCAAAACGAAATTGAAAATTGTGAGACTTAATGGAGATAAAATAAACAAGGAAGAAACGGGACAGCCGGTCGGGGTGGCCAAGCGGTTCTAGGCGCTACAGTCTGGAACCGCGCGACTGCTACGGTCGCAGGTTCAAGTCCTACCTCGGGCATGGATGTGTGTAATGGCCTTAGGTTGGTTAGGTTTAAGTAGTTCTAAGTTCTAGGGGACTGATGACCTTAGAAGTTAAGTCCCATAGTGCTCAGAACCATTTGAAGAAACTGGACATGTTTTGAAGTGACAGGCTAACGGAATAATATTCAGTATGATGCAGCGTTCAGCGCTGTTGCAGGGTAAAGGATAAAATAAGCCACATAAACTGTTTCTGTGGACAACTACTCCAAAACTGTGTCAGAAATGAGGCCGAGAATATGTGCCCTAAGTCACAAACAAAAAGTTGATGAAACAGAAGAAATTTATCAGTGAACTTGAAAATTAATTTTATACATAAAAATAAAATGAAGTACATTAGTCGTGATACAGTGCTGTTCTAATTCTTAGAAACAGTGTCTTTAGAATGAGCAGAAACAATATAGACTACAAAGAAGGAACGTAGGGCAAGATGAATCTTGCGGTTACTGATACTTCCGGACATTGTAAAAATCTTTCTGTTAAAACAGCGTAATGTTGTTGCTTTAATTTGTTCTGACAGCGGTGCTGATGTTCAAGACCATAAAAGTGGGTTAAAAGCTGTGAGCTATGTGAGGAAGTTAACCTTGCATTACTGCGCGACTGTTTCACCAGGTATCCAGTCTAGCTTACCAAATTTCCAACCAGACTAACATTAATTATAATCTTTTAGTACTCATCTTACGATAACCGGTGATATATATATAAAAAGACAATTTAAATAAAAAGAAATAAATCAGTTTATATTTGGACATTTATTTTAAATTTGATCATTGTTCCGTTAAAAGTTCAGCATTGCAAGATTAATTATAATCTTTTAGTACTCATCTTACGATGACCGGTGATATATATATATAAAAAGACAATTTAAATAAAAAGAAATAAATCAGTTTATATTTGGACATTTATTTTAACATTGATCATTGTTCCGTTAAAATTTCAGCATATCAAACTTGATTCATAACTAAACTGGTGCCTTATTTAGGATTGTGAAAATGTGAGTTTGTAATCTTACGGAACACTTCAAATAGGGAGCCAAGATTGGGAGACTACATACAACACTGCATTCATAAAATAACACATGAAGAACGTTGAAACATATCCAAGAGGAAATTAACCACAACCAACCGATTCAATTTTCACCCAAAGAAGTTACGTTCGTAGCCCAATCCTGTCCGTCATGAAATTACCACACACTGGTATACTAAATTCATACTAACTCTCTGTGAAATCTTCCCAAAAGGAGTAGCTGAGGGCCACTTTGAAGCTTACACCACATGCTTCACGTGGTCAACTTGGTTTACACAAAGAGTGTAACTCCACAATGATTTTGATAATTAAAATAAATTACATCGAAACGCAATTTACAAAAGAAAAGCCTCGAACTGGTTACTATCGTCTTACTATTAACCTGATGGGTAAAACAATTGTACAAGCACGTGGTACTGGTCTCACAAAGTACACCCCACGTGGGTTGAACATGAAGAAAAGTTGCTATATTGAAAAATATTGTCAAGACGAGACGTTATAATCTCACGCACATTCGCATTTAAGATTGATGATCTTAGTTAGAGTTACTGATCAACACATGGTTCCACTTTACTCACAAAGTAGTGACAAAGCAACTACCGGAAGATATTCTGAACTTCACACTCGAATTACACTGCGTTGCAATTTAAGATAACATTAGATATTTTAGAGCTACACCTGAAATAAAGGTGATTGAATTTTCAGTTAGGCTGAACTTAAGAAATCCATTGTCCTACAGACTTAGCAGACACGCACTTAGCCGGAGATCTTACCACTTCAGACGCTCGCCGCGGACAGGCTGCCGTGGGTCCCTCCTGAGGGGTGCCTCCCAGATGCAAACGGAAGTGACCAGAGAGGCAGCTTCCGTGACCAGAGAGGCAGCTTCCTATACCAACATGACAAGGGACGGACAGGACCATACTAAGAATAGAAACCTCTTTGCTTCTAGAAAGCATAGCTACCTGTTCCGACGTTGGTCCTACTGTTCTCTAGCAGACAGGCTTGTCTGCTACTATCAAACATGCAACTAGAAATAAATTTGCTCATTCATCCTCTCACACAGAAGGGAAGGGGGATGACAGTATCTTATCATATACAGTATATAAAAGAAAGCGGATGTAGGTTCCGTATGAGACTGTGTGACATGAATTACATATAAACTGTGTTTTAAAGTGTAGTAGTGTGATAGATCGTTCTTGTTTATGTGTAAAAGTAACACGTTTCACTGCTCAGTCTCCTCCCAGACAGTCAGAAACACCACAGTAAATTTAGAAGAGGAATTTATGCCGTAAATGACAACAGATTTAAGAAATTAACATGAAAGGAATCCAACAGAGACCTTTCAACAGTTCCGAGCGAAGTAACATAACCATATTTGTTCTGTGGCTCAGTCGACTTCATTAGAGTTTTCCTCGGTCTCCGCAAATCAATCAGATACATTCCGCAATGGAACTCAGGTGCAGTTGTTGTCTATCCAATCTAACGCTCAGTGCGCTGTCTATGGCACTTTAAATCTTGCTTAAAATTTAGAAAATACAATGAATGTACACTAGTTTTTGGAAGGCACCAAAAAAAATCAAATTAATCGGTTTTAATGGAAAACTGGATATCGACTGATTAAAGGAATGTTTTTGGCTTTAAAATTCCCCGAAATTATCAGCTCAGGAACATAGAGATTTCCCACACGAGCTGTTCAAGAAATAAGAGTTACACGAAGATATGTTGAAGGTGTACGTCAGCGTGACCCGCGGTTCACTAGAATTGTAGAGAAACAGGAAACAGTTGATCTGGTGCAGTTTGCTAACTTTATATAAATATGAGTGCCCTGAGTGCCAACTGGATAAAAGAAATAGCTGACATATGGTCAGACTTATTCGGATCTCTGGTGTAGGCAGAATAAAATGATATCCAGATTGCTGTTCATAATCCGTGGAAACATGTACCATGAAAACTATCGCACAAACAATTTTAGAAGTTATTTTGATGATACATTAAGCAACAGAATAACAAAATCAAAATAATGTGAAGATAACTTTTGTTTATGCAGTTAAGACTATATGTCTAAGATCCTTGCGTAAATAATAATGACGTACTGAACTAAATGACCATCTGCAGTATTCTGAAAGAACTTTGGTCTACATTAAAGCATACAGTTCAAGAATGTTGTGCTGTTGTTGATTAGATTTGCAATCGTTTACATTACATGTTTTTTTTTTTTTTGTGAGAGGTCCTCAAGACGACATAAAACAAGGGTATATAATCCATATTTATAACAGGTCCTAAGTTAAATGGGTCTCACAGAAGTGTAAAAAGTCATAAAAATCTGAAATATATTTTCATTTGAGAGGAAATAAGCTTCTCATAAAAATTTTAATATACAGGGTGATTTTTTTCCACAGTGGACAAACTCTAGGGACTGATCGATGAGAGGATACGGAACAAATAAGATCTAATGAACTTATGTCCGGAAATGCATGGTTTCCATGCTAGACACCATTTATTCAATCATACTTTGTTACAGAGGCTGCTGTCTAATACGCGCTGTTCCATGCAGCCACGGTTACAGTGTGCATCGTTTCCTCCTTGAGGGTGGTACTGTTCCTCATACGTCATGTCCTAGCAACCTCTCCTGCCATAGTAATTTTTAATGTTGTATTAGATTCACTTCTCTTTCTAACTCACCTTGTATTGGATGTGATACAGCGTTGTACGCCGGCCGTGGTGGTCGAGCGGTTCTAGGCGCTACAGTCTGGAACCGCGCGACCGCTACGGTCGCAGGCTCGAATCCTGCCTCGGGCAAGGATGTGTGTGACGTCCTTAGGTTAGTTAGGTTTAAGTAGTTCCAAGTTCTAGGGGACTGTTGACCTTAGAAGTTAAGTCCCATAGTGCTCAGAGCCATTTGAACCATTTGAACAGCGTTGTACACAATAGTTCCGTATTCTAATCGGAGCTTGCCGACGTGGTGTCTACTTGCGGAAAGGCAAATGGCTACGGGCGGCGGGCAGCAAGGTTGTTTCAGGGGACCTATCCCCGCCAACAACAACCACGTCATTCAGTGTTTGCAACAGTGTTTCGGCTTCTGTGTAAGACAGGGTCGTTTCAGGAAGAAGGAAATCATGAAGAACTTGAGCAAAATGTTCGGACACCGGGCTTGGAGGAAAATGTGATTAACACTGCGGAAGGCGACTGCCGTGTCAAATCAGACAGTTGGCCCGCCAGTATAGGGTAAGCCAGACGTCCGTGTGGAATATTCTCCATGACAATTGTTACTACCCTTATCACTTAAAGCATGTGGGGAGCTTACCAGCGACAGACTTTCCACATCGTTAGCAGTTTTGTCACTGGTTTCTTCACCAGGCACCCACTGTTTCGGGATTTGTGTCATCCATCCTATTCACAGATGAGTCAACCTTTACAAGGAGTGTTGTCTTCAACGTTCATAATAGTTGTCTGTGGAATAGTATGCAGAAGCCCCTCGGTATGGTGACAGCGAATCATCAGCATCGGTGCAGCCGAAATGTGTGGGCTGGGATAACTGGCGACCTAATTTGGGACCAGTCTTCCTACCACAGGCCGGAACTATCGGCGTTTCTTGCCAGTGACTTTGCCTCCCCGCTGGAAGAGGTGCCATTGATGATTCGAAGGGTTATGTGGCTGCTACATGATGGTGTTCCAGCACACTTCGCCGTTAAAGCCTGAACGCATCTCAATCGTGTCTTCCATGGTCGATGGATCGGACGAGTTGCATGGGCTGCTCGATCACCGGATCTCAAACCGTGCGATTTCTAGTTATGGGGCCATCTCAAAAGTATCGTGTATGTAGAGCCCATTCCAGATGTGGAGACACTTGAGCAGCGTATTCATGCTGCCTTTGACACTTTTCGGATGCAGCCTGGCCGATGTGAATTTGCGAACAGAACATACTACGGCGTATACAAACATGCGTTGAGGCATACGGAAACCATGTGAGACCTTAACTTTTCCGGCGAATCGAATGTTCAAATAACTTACGGGTTTTGCTGCCGGGTGACGTCGTCGGACACCGCCGATATTTCGACAGTAGCACACCCTGCCATTCTCAAGGCACAAATGCCTTGAAAATGGCAGGGTGTGCTCCTGCCGAAATATCGGCGGTGGCCGACGACGTCACCCGGCAGCAAACCCGTAAGTTATTTGAACATATGGAAACCATTTTCAACACTTACTGTAACTGGGGCTGCGTATTATAGCGCGTATTAGATCGCAGTCTCTGTAACAATGCATGATTGAATAAATGGTCTCTAGCATGGAAATCATGTATTTCCTTACATAAGTTCATTAGGCCTTTTCTGTTCCGTACCCTCTCATTGATCACTCCATAGAGTTTGTACACGGTGGAAAAAATCACCCTGTATAATACATAAAGTGCATATTATCATTCTTAGGCTGTTGTAGCCACGCATCGTCAAACAGAAAATCAATTTGCAACACTAGTTTACATTCCTAGAATGAAAATTTCATTCTAGAAACATCCCCCAGGCTGTGGCTAAGCCGTGTCTCCGCAATATCCTTTCTTTAGGAGTGCTAGTTCTGCAAGGTTCGCAGGAGAGCTTCTGTAAAGTTTGGAAGGTAGGAGACGAGGTACTGGCAGAAGTACAGCTGTGAGGACGGCGCGTGAGTCGTGCTTGGGTAGGTCAGTCGGTAGAGCACTTGCCCGCGAAAGGCAAAGGTCCCGAGTTCGAGTCTCGGTCCGGCACACAGTTTTAATCTGCCAGGAAGTTTCACTAGTTTACATTGCTCACATTATTGTAATTAGGTTGTGCAATTTTGCAGTTTCACTGTTCAAATTTCACACAAATAAAACAATAAATGCTATTGAAAACAAAGTACTGAACATGCATTAAGTATACAGTAAGAATATATTCATAACATTAAAAACGAAAAACACTTCCTAATGTTTTTTTAACTATATTTATTTTGTCACGAAAGGGCTTTCGGCTTCTCACGCCATCTTCAGGTGACAACTGAATGTCGCAAACACAGATAAACATGATGTGCGACTTACACAGATATTATTTGAACAGAAAACACAAAAGTGACGAAGTGTTTACGTAGGCTACATAAGAAAAATGTTACAATAATTACATTAACTAGAAAAGGGTATACAAAGTTTTTTTTCTGCGGAGATACATATAACGAATGATAAGAAATAGAATGAATTAACAGTTTGAAACTAGTATTAGTAACGAAAACTTAATTTAACAACGGAGAAAACGGAAATTGAGCCTAATGATTTAATACTAGGCTGGCATTCTGTATCACGCGTTTGTTGATTTCCATTATTTCCAGTAGGTCATCTTTCTGAATTTTTTTTTTTTTTTTTTTTTTTTTTTACAAAATGTAGAAGGTCACATTCTACATCATATGAATGGTTCTGTACTAAAAGATGATCAGGAAAGGTCGAATCTATTCCTATGAGCTAATCCGCCAAATTAACACACAAGGGGAAAGTTACTGTGAAGTTATTAACAAGCATTGAAGGGCAGTTCTTTAGATATGAAGGAGAAAATTCGCTGATTACGAGTCTCTAGAAGTTACTAAGAATAATAAATTTCAAGAAATTAACGTTTCATACCATACAGTAACATGGTAGGCAATATTGCTCGAAAACATTTAACTGTCACTTCGCTCAAAGCCACAAGAAAACGAAGCACTTCAATTTACACTTCGTGGTAGTTCAACGAATTATTGATTTTGCTATACTACTCCGGTGGTGTTCATTTGAGCATTATTGCGTTTATTGGTATAAAGCGCATGCTTTACTCATAATGTCTTGGTATGACAACGTTTCCTATAGCATGAATTTTCGTAAACGTAGTTTGAAGAGTGATATAGTTTAAATATCGGAAATTCTGCATAGTAAATCGAACCGTAGCAAGGAGTGTGTTGTGGATTGGCAAGACAGCCCACCCACTATGAGAGGAAGCCGAAAGGCACGCGTTTTAGCTCACGCAGGCTGGCGTGAGGTCTGGAACAGGTTAAGGAAATGAGACTAACAAAAAACGTACGTAGCTGCTGGAATACTTAACTTTAATCCATAATTGGTGAACATCGCTCTTGACGGTACATGTTTTACAGCAGCAATAGTAACTGGTAATGGCGCCTTGCTAGGTCGTAGCAAATGACGTAGCTGAAGGCTATGCTAACTATCGTCTCGGCAAATGAGAGCGTATTTTGTCAGTGAACCATCGCTAGCAAAGTCGGCTGTACAACTGGGGCGAGTGCTAGGAAGTCTTTCTAGACCTGCCGTGTGGCGGCGCTCGGTCTGCAATCACTGATAGTGGCGACACGCGGGTCCGACGTACACTAACGGACCGCGGCTGATTTAAATGCTACCACCTAGCAAGTGTGGTGTCTGGCGGTGACACCACAGAGTGTGCGGTGGGTGTAACATTTCGATGACACTTGATTTCAAGTTGATCTGCTTGTCGTAGTTCACACATCAGCGTATGGTACCTTCCTGTAATGGAAACGACTTTGTGATCAGGGCAACCATAGCAATAACTCCTCCAGTGATAGCTTTCGAAACGAAAGTATTCGAAATCAGCGGAACATTTTAAAGAGAATGAAAAGATTCGGCTGATAAACATGATTGGTAAATTTATACAAGAAGATTCAAACTGATGAGCCGCAACGTTATGATCGCCTGCTTAATAGCGCACTAGCCCAACTTTGGAAAATAATACGGCAGCTATCTGCATATTATGGATTGGACTAGCGGTTGGTAGGTTTTGGAGGTATGTGATAGCAAATTTCAAGGTATATGTCACGCAATTCCTGTAAATTACCGGCCGGTGGTTTGTGAGAGAGGAGCTGGGAAGGCATCAACCATGAAGGAATGCAGATGGTCCATAATAATGTTCACCTAGTCCACAGCTGTCATGGTACCTTCGATTACTACCGCAGGTCCCATAGAAGCCCAGATGAATGTTTCCGCTTGGCACAATACTGCCCTTACTGACTAGCGTCCGTGGAGCGGTGCATGTTTCGAGCAACCATGCGCCTGGTTGGCGGTGGATCCGAACACGACCATCGACTTGATGTAACAAGAAACGTAGGTTATCTGACCAGGCGATACGTTTCCATTCATCTACTGTTCAGTCTCGGTGATCCCGAGCCTACTGCAATCGTAATTGACGGTGTCATTGTGTTGACATGGTAACAAGTAAGGGTGGTCCGCTGAGGAGTCCCATTCTCAACAATGTGTACTGAATAGTCTGTTCTGAAACACTTGTACATACACCATCATTGTACTCTGTCATCAGATCTACCACTGATCGCCATCTATCTCCTGTTTACAGAGCGGAGAAGCCTCTGACCACGTTCTATCGCCGGCCGCTGTGGCCGAGAGTTTCTAGGTGCTTCAGTCTGGAACAGCGCGACTGCTACTGTCGCAGGTTCAAATCCTGCCTCGGGCATGGATCTGTGTTATGTCCTTAGGTTAGTTAGGTTTAAGTAGTTCTAAGTTCTAGGAGACTGATGATCTCAGATGTTAATTCCCATAGTGCTCAGAGCCATTCGAACCATTTTTGAACGTTCTATCATGAAGCGTTGATGTCCAACACCCACATGTGGTTTCTCCATCTTCAACTATTTTCCGCAGGTGCTCTCGACAGTAGCACGCGAAGAGCCGACCAGATTCACAGTTTCTGAGATAGTTGTTTCCAGGCTCCAAGCCATAAAGAACCTGCCCTTAGTCAAAAGAGTATATTCCCATTTGGGGACCAAGCGAGGTTGCGAAGTGATTAGTACATTGGACCCGCATTCGGGAGGACGACGTTTCAAACCCGCGTCCGGCCATCCTGATTTAGGTTTCCCATGATTTTCCTAAATCGACCAATGATCTCGCTGTTTGGTCCCCTCCCTCCAAATCAACCAACCACCCTATTTGTGACCTGTGTCACTGCTAGAATGATTCCTCAATCTCTGCTCTGCTTATGTAACGTGTGGTTATAATAAAACTTCCCCTATTTAACATGTTATAACACAGAAAGTAATTACGGTACGAGTACCAAACTTAGTGAGCTTGGACAAAAGGAGCAGGGCATTATCTGTGAAGCTCTATTATGAAAACAATTGTAATGCTGCAGCTGCACTTCGAGGATATCGCAGACCGAAAGGATTACGGAAGGGTCCTCTGTCTCCACCTTCTGTGCGGAACATGATGAAGAAGTTCGAATCAACTGGAGAACTGGGCGTCGCTCTGGGAAGAGGCCGACGACCGGATGCACCACAGGTGGTTGATGAAATCGCTGTTGCTGTGGCAGACAACACTGCGCGTAATTCCCAGTCGTCAGGCAGTGCACATGCTGTGTCACGACAGTTGAACATCCCGTGATCCACTGTATGAAAGGTGCTTCGAACCATTCTCAAATGTTATCCATACAAGACCCGTATCGTCCAGCAGCTTGCACCACAGGACGCACAACGACGTCTTGACTTCGCTCCCCTCTTTCTCGCAAGGATTGAAGCTGACAAAGGCTGGCCCTGGACCATCCTACGGACAGACGAAGCTCATTTTTCTCTGATGGATGAGGTGAACACAAAGAATTGCCGAGTGTGGGGATCTTCACGTCCAGTCACTGTGCATGCAGTGTCTCTGCATGGCAAACGTGTCACCGTATGGTGTGGTTCCACGGCTACGTTGATCATTGGCACAATATTTTTTGAACAGGCTGGCACTCAAGGACCGAAGACGTGCCGTGTGACTGGCCACCGTTACTGCGATAAGCTTCGCCAGCACGTCATATCCGCCCCACAGGAGAGAGACGCATTGAACTCAAAGATGGGGCTCCACCGAGCGTGAAGTTCACCTGCTCCTCCGAACCACATTTGCAAACGATCGAATTATCAGCCGATCGTCTCCAAATGCTTGGCCGGCACAATCACCTGATCTCACTCCCTGTGATTTCTGGTTGTGGGGCTACCTGAAGGACAGGGTCTACCAGAGGAACATTAACACATATGCCGGCCGGGGTGGCCGAGCGGTTCTAGGTGCTATAGTCTGGAACCGCGCGACCGCTACGGTCGCAGGTTCGAATCCTGCCTCGGGCATGGATGTGTGTGATGTCCTTAGGTTAGTTAGGTTTAAGTGGTTCTAAGTTCTAGGGGACTGATGGCCTCAGAAGTTAAGTCCCATAGTGCTCAGAGCCATTTGAACCATTAACACATATGCTGATCTGAAGCGCAGCATATGAAGAGAGGTTGCCAGAAAACCTGTTGTGCAGAATGCAATCCTTCGCTTTCAGACTCTTCTAGATACTGAAGCGCACCATATTGAGCGCCATTGGTAGCAGTAATGGTACCGGTATGTAATGATATGATGTGCCGTAGCGTCATATTAGAAGTATTTCAATTGAACTGATTCTGCATTATTTCACTTCCCCATGTCCTTGACATTAATGTTACCAAGTATGGTCGTCGTAGGGTAACTAGTTTCCGTCTTATAACTTGTTAAATAGGGAAAGTTTAATTATAACCACCCGGGACTTTCCTTACTGCGTCACGTACTCACGGCGCCATCAGGTGGCTTCCGGTCTCGCTGTTGGCGGTGGTTATAATGTTTTGGCTCATCAGTGTAGGAAATATGGGAACTCAAAGACGGTTATCTATTGCCTTCAGGAGTTTTTCAGCTTTGATGAGCATTACTGGTTGTAAACAAGGTCGAGGAGAATGCTACGCACATTAATGAAATCATAAAGTGATAGCAACAACGACATCGACGATATTGACTACAACAGTGAACAACCGCAAGCATAGCGTCGTAAATCAGAATTCATATTTAAGTTTTGCTAAATGCTGTTTTGAGAGAACGCAAAGAAATTACTGAGAACATGGAAGGCGACTAATTTGCACTGTATTAGAGTTCACAGATGTCGGGGGAACAGCCCTTTGCACCAGATTTTTAAGATTTTTAATCGTGTATAATCATACATTGAAGTCAGTATTTCGGGCTGATCTTGCGTCCTCGTAAGACATGCAAAAACCATCGTTGTCTTTAGATCAGAGTTTATCCTAATTTTTAATATAAATTCGTTTACAGTGACTGGGAATAGTGAACAACAGACAGTACGTAGAGAATCACCTGCGACTCAGCGCAATACTTCATTATTCACTAGAGTACCGTACGAGAGAATCATTACTGAGCCAGTAACTGAGAACAACATTCAATCCAACCATTATCATGGTTTTTCTTTGACTGAAAAGTACTTTGAAGACTCCTCTGTATTCGTGATCACGGGTGATCGCTGGTTTTCTTTTTCTTTCAGTCGTTGCTTTGTGTTAGCATTTCTGTAACCTTTTGCACTCGATATCACTCTGCACACAAACTTATCGATCAAATTCCTAGTAATTTACATCAACAGTTTCTTCTAATTACCTAAACTAAAACTTAATTTACGGCAACAGGTACCATTGGGTCTTCCAAGGCCTGTTCGGACGGAGTTTAGTTTAGTTAGCAACAGGTACAAAGAAGTACAAAGAAGTAGTGAGTTTAAAGTCACGATGAAGATCGAGAAGTATTCTTTGTGTGGACAAGGATAACGTTTTGTTAGCCGTATATTTTTATTGCAAAATAAAACAAAGTTAAAGCAATTACAGAACTCGGTGGCAAAAATTAAGTCTTTTGACCTGGTTTCAACACTTCTGGGAGTGCTTTCATCAGAAATTACATTCAAGTTGGCCTATAACATAAGTACAAAATATTGGGAAAACTTTTATATGAAAATGTAAGTACTGACTGACAGTACAAGAAAGAAACAGTACTTATGTGTCACGTATAAAATAAATAAACAGCTATAAAACTTAAGTCACAAAATTTTTAGAAAAGAATACTTGGAAGGCGATCCACTATGGGCTGCTCATACATGTCAAGCCACCGGTAGCAAAAGACTTGGGCGCCCACGTTAGCATCTAAAGCGGGCAGGTGAACATTACAAGAGCGCCATCTAGTAGCCGCAAATGTAAGTAGGCTGTTTAACATTTAAAATATAGACAGATGAATGTTAAGAAGAACATTATTTAGTACATGAATTAACAGGCAATGTTTTATTTAACGGCGGCAGACCTGGTAACTTTTTGTCTACGTAAAAGCTTAGAAATACAGTTTTACGACTGGAAACTGATTGACAGTACAAAAAAGAAATAGTACTTACATGTCACTTATAAAATAAATATCAAGCGATAAAGCTTTAGTCACAAAATTTTTAAAGTAGAACGCGTGGAAAGCAAGCCACTACGGGCTGCTCGCATATGTCGAGCTACAGGTAGCATCAGAGTGAGGCGCTCGCGTTAACAACTGCGGGCAGGTGAACATTGCACCAAGAGTGCCATCTAGTAGGCGCAAGTACAAACTGCCTACTTAACATTCAAATAAAGACAGACGAATATTATGATGAACATTATTGAGTCCATGACGTGAAAGGCATTATTTTGTTCGACAGCAGTAAACAAGATAACATTTTGTCTATCTCACAGCTTAAAAGTACAGTGCAAACGATGAAAACACCATTATAGAAAATACAAAAAGGGTTGAATGACACAGCCTGTAGAAAAACAATATAACACGAAATGCAACCAATATAGATCATTTGATAAACGAAAATTATGAGTCGACTTACCTAAAAAAAATAACATTTCGGTAACTGCACGAGGAAACCCAAAATTAAATATCAAGTAACGACCTTATACCGTTGAAGAAGTTTTTATTACGAAATTGTAGCTGTTCATTGAGAATATACATCTACATCTACATCCATACTCCGCAAGCCATCTGACGGTGTGTGGTGGAAGGTACCTTGAGTACCTCTATCGGTTCTCCCTTCTATTCCAGTCTCGTATTGTTCGCAGAAAAAAAGATTGTCGGTATGCCTCTGTGTGGGCTCTAATCTCTCTGATTTTATCCCCATGGTCTCTTCGCCAGGTATACGTAGGAGGGAGAAATATACTGCTTGACTCCGCGGTGAAGGTATGTTCTCGAAACTTCAACAAAAGCCCGTACCGAGCTACTGAGCGTCTCTCTTGCAAAGTCTTCCACTGGAGTTTATCTACCATCTCCGTAACGCTTTCGTTATTACTAAATGATCCTGTAACGAAGCGCGCTGCTCTCCGTTGGATCTTCTCTATCTCTTCTATCAACCCTATCTGGTACGGATCCCACACTGCTGAGCAGTATTCAAGCAGTGGGCGAACAAGCGTACTGTAACCTACTTCCTTTGTTTTCGGATTGCATTTCCTTAGGATTCTTCAAATGAATCTCAGTCTGGCATCTGCTTTATATGATCATTCCATTTTAAATCACTCCTAATGCCTACTCCCAGATAATTTATGGAATTAACTGCTTCCAGTTGCTGACCTGCTATATTGTAGCTAAATGATAAAGGATCTCTCTTTCTATGTATTGTCAGCAGGCTATCATTTCGAGAAAGATGTTTAAAAATTTCTAATTCTTCGATAATGTCTAATCTACGCCCTTTCTTCTCGGTGTGCAAAATGTTGATATCGTGAACATCTTTAGGGATGTGTCCTGTAATCAAATGGTGGTCGGCAAAAGACGAATTTTTCGTACTAGTGCCATTTTTCCTTAAAAGCTGTTCTTTATATCTGGTTGTAAAGGCACGTCTTGTTTGTCCTATGGAGTGAGAAGAGCAGATGTTGCAGAAAATCTTTTAGACGCCAGAGTTTTCCAAATGGGAACGAGCCGATTTTAAATTATGAATAAAGTTCTGTTTTTTAAATTATTATTGGTAGGAAAGACAACGTTACAGTTGTATTTATTACGAAGAAACCGTTGAATCTGATACGAGATGGGCCCCATGAAAAGAACAGAAAAAACTTTTTTGGGTTAGATTCAATGAAAGAGGTGCCGAGCGTGATAACTCTTCACATTTTTCTTTTTAAGGATGTCATTCACTAATCCAGGTTCATATTCGTTATTAACTGCTATCGTTTTGAGTAAATTAATTTCTTCCTTGAATTTTCCTTTCGAGAATGGAATAGAAGTAGCTCTATGAATAGCAGAGTGAAAGAAAGTGTTTTTATGAGGTTGTGGGTGCATGGACGACGGAGGCACGATCTGATCAGTATGTGTTTCTTTACGATAACATTGAAAGAGATTTTATTTTCTTCTACTGTAAGCGTCAAGTCAAGAAAGTTTAATTGGTGGGCTTCGTTTTCAAGTTCGATGGTGAAGGATATTTTCTCACGAAGTTCATTAAAGAGATTGAAAATACGGTCAATGCCATCAGCACGTCCTTTGTACATGACTAAAATATCATCAACATATCTGAAATAGGAGAGAATGCTTAGTGCTGTAGCTGAGAAACAGTTGAAAAACTTTTCTTCTAGAGAGTTTATTAAAATATCAGTACGAATACCAGCTAACCGATTTCCCACAGCGAAAGCGTCGGACTGCTCATACAATTGTTCATTAAATTCAAAACTGTTGTACTTGACTACGACTGTGATTAGGTCCATGGAGTCAGTGTTTTGTTCATCTGAAAGTTCTTTTTTGAAATGACGTAAATTTTTTTCTGCGATCCTAACCGTTTCTTGCACGGGAACGTTAGCATAAAGACTTTTGATGTCTAATGAAGAGAACTTGGTAGCTGAACTGCATTCTAAATCTTTTATTTAGATATTGAGGATTCTGGTAACGAATTTCAATCTCGGATTTGTCACCCCATTCAGTATATTATCTTTTACCTTAAATTACTCCACATGGCATCCATTAGGTATTTGGTGGTTGTGAATGATTCACGTCATTGATCGCCGATAGTGTAATCAAGCAACACCTTGCCAAATTTGGGATCAGTTGCTATTCTTTATGCTGACATTTGATCATCTGCATGTCTCTAGTGTTACACAATATTCTTTTTTTTTAATTTTGTGGCAGTATGATGGCATTGAGGCTTCATGTAGATCTTTATCATAAGGGTCCAGGGCCCCATCGAAGGGCCCCGCTCCAACACCCACCACCCATTTCACCACCCCTCTCCTCCCCCTTTACGGCAATATCCTCATATATAAATGGCGAGCTGTTACGTTATTGAGTAATTACCAGGTAAGGGTGTTTATTTAGGATCTTTATTACTAAAATTCATCACCTAATGTGGTGGAGGAAACATGAGGATGTTCATTTAGGATCCTTATTGCTATAACTCAGTACCCAGTTTGGAAATTATTACCCTTAGCGTTATAATTCGTTACCCAATATGGAGTCAAAACTGGCTGCCACTACGTCACCATAATGAAGCATGGAGGTCCATGGTTTTTTCTCCCACCCGTACGATGTCACTGTGGACATAGTCCAATGTAAAATGATGGGAAGTTAAAGAAATCCAAATAAGACAGCTTATTAGACAGTTGCATATTGCATGTTAAATTCATTTAAACATATGGAACGTATTCGGGTTCCTCTCAGATTTGTGTAGCGGTATTTCCTTACAAAGAAAACGCAGGCCATACAATAAACAGCCAGCACTGTTGAGGGGATATCTAGCACGCCTGTGGAGTGCCCGTGATGATTTAGTATTGTTACAAAGAGGTTTTTTGAACAAGAATAGACAATATGGAGAATACTTGCATGTGCAAAAGACTTCTTTTTAAACAAATTACACTCCTGCTACGCAGCAATTACACTGTGGAGATGTTAGAGGTTCCTTTTTTATACACCCAAGAGTTTGCTACCTAACAATGAAGTTGTGGAGATGTTGGAATCCATGTTTTTAAAATGAAGTACACCTTTGCTATGTAACAATTACAGTGTGGAGTTTCTGGATTTGGTTTTGTAGACAAATTACACTAACAGTGCCTGGTTCCGCGAATAACAATTACCGTGCGCTCTTGGAAGGAAGAGAACAAGTACAACGTTTCTATTACATAGATATTTGCTGGGTACTGCCTGGCACTAGCCACCTGCGAGTGCACATGCTAACTGTGCTGTCCTCCACTGCAGTTTGGTTCTCTGCAAGTGATGCTACACGTCTGTGGTGCAATGGTCGCACCAACGGCAGACTTGTCTCAGCCCCCACGACACCACCAGGGCGGCAGACGGCGAGCCCCATCCCAACTCGCACCCATGCGGGAGGACTACACTTTTTGCCTCTATCATCTCACAGCCCATGGACTTCATGTTCCCAAACAACTACGGAATTTTTATGCTCCATGTCATTCGGCCACAATTGTTGGCGGCAGGTTTGAAGATATTCTGGACACTTCGAGCAAATAATTTGGCAACCCAGATCGCCCGACATGAATCCCATCTAAAATTTATGGGACATAATGGAGAGGTCAATTCGTGCACAAAATCCTACCCCGGCAACACATTCGCAATTATGGACGGCTGCAGGGACAGCATGGCTCATTACTTCTACACGGGACTTCCAACGACTTGTTGAGTCCATGCGTCATCGAGTGGCTGCACAACGAAAGGCATCGGAGGTCCAACACGATATTAGGAGGTATCCCGTGACTTCTGTCACCTCAGTGTACTAATTGTTACGATCCACACAGTGTGTCTCTGATTTCTTTCGTTGTCTGCTGTCAAGCCTACTTACCAAGGTTCAAAAATGGCTCTGTACACTATGGGACTCAACATCTGAGGTCATCAGTCCCCTAAAACTTAAAACTACGTAAACCTAACTAACCTAAGAACATCACACACATCCATGTCCGAGGCAGGATTCGAACCTGAGACCGTAGCGGTCGCGCGGTTCCAGACTGAAGAGCCTAGAACCGCTCGGCCACTGCTGCGCGGCACTTACCAAGAACTTCAAACACTTTAGCAGTAATTTTAAAATTGGGTAGTCGTGCGCCCTACCATAATTATTAGTAACTCCTGGAGGACCCAGAATTTGAGAAAAGGGTCGACCTTTCGGTAATTAGTCATGTACCTTAGTGTCTGCGTTGTAGGTAAGTGCTTTGTTCGTGCATTATTAAAGATGTTCCTGACCACCTGCTATATCGCTTATATATTTTCACTTTTATGTCCTGATTCAGGTCAATGAGCGACAAATGGAATCTGGAGCACACTCTCTTTACCCCGACGACTCTTTCCATGACGAACGCCGTCTGACCACGCATTTTGTCGACCGGATCATAATCAGCCGTTGCTGCTTTGCCGAAGAAATGAATCGGCCCCAGACTTTGTAGGCAAGCAAAATTTGTTCACGTGGAATATCTTCCTACGTATGTAACTAGAATATTTTAGTAGTCTTGTATAAAAACGCTACCTGTCACTACCAAAACATGTGCACTGATCAGCCAGAACATTATGACCACCGACCTAGAATCCAAATAAACCCGCCCAGGCGATAGCAGCGTCACCTGTCGAGGAATGACTGCTAGTCAGATACACCCACGGTGCACCTTCTATTAGTGAGCGTACCGTCCGTGTGTGGAATGGGGAAGGTGCGTGATCTAACTGAGTTTGACCAAGGGCAGACTGTGATGGCCCAGAGGCTCAGCACGAGCGATCCGGAAACATCACGACTTGTCGGGTGTTCGAGGAGTGCTGTGGTGAATGTCTTCAACACGTGAAAACGTGTCGAAACTAAGGTGAAACCACATCCAGACGTCGTGGGGTTGGGCGGCCACCTCTCATTACTGTTGCTGGACATCGTAGACTTGGTAGACTAGTAAAACAGGACACTTGGAAAACTGTGGCGGAACTAACGTCAGACTTGAACGCTGGGCAGAGTACAAGTGAGTCTGAACACGCAGTGCACCGAACATTCGTAACGATGGGCCTCCGCAGCTGACGACCTATGCATGTTCCAATGTTAACACTACGTCATTGGCAACTACGACTGAAATGAGCACAGACTGTAGGTACTGGACTTAAGCGCAGTGGCAGAGTGTTGCAGCCTCTGATAAATCCCGACACCTTCTTCATCAAGCCGATGGCAGGGCGCGAATCCGTCGTCTTCGTAGGGGACAACTCCTTCACAGCTGTATTGTGGGACGGAGACAAACTGGTGGCGGCTCCATTATGTTCTGGAGCAAATTCACATGAGCATCCATGGGTCCAATGGAGCGCGTGCAAGACACCATGATGGCCGTACACTTTCAAAGGAATCATGCTGGTGTCATTTGCCTGAAGTGATTTAGGGAGATCAACGGAAAACCTAAAGCAGGCTGGCTGCATACGGGTTTGAACCGTCATCTTCCCGAATGCGAGTCCAGTGTGCTAACCACTGTGCCACCTCGCTCGGTCAGCTGCCTCCGGGAATCTACACTACTGGCCATTAAAATTGCTACACCACGAAGGTGACGTGCTACAGGCGCGAAATTTAACCGACAGGAAGAAAATGCTGTGATATGCAAATGATTAGCTTTTCAGAGCAGTCACACAAGGTTGGCGCCGGTGGCGACACCTACAACGTGCTGACATGAGGAAAGTTTCCAACCGATTTCTCATACACAAACAGCAGTTGACCGCCGTTGCCTGGTGAAACGTTGTTGTGATGCCTCGTGTAAGGAGAAGAAATGCGTACCATCACGCTTCCGACTTTGATAAAGGTCGGATTGTAGCCTATCGCGATTGTGGTTTATCGTATCGCGACATTGCCGCTCGCGTCGGTCGAGATCTAATGACTGTTAGCAGAAAATGGAATCGGTGGGTTCGGGAGGGTAATACGGAACGCCGTGCTGGATCCCAACGGCCTCGTATCACTAGCAGTCGAGATGACAGGCATCTTATCCGCATGGCTGTAACGGATCGTGCAGCCACGTCTCGATCCCTGAGTCAACAGATGGGGACGTTTGCAAGACAACAACCATCTGCAGAACAGTTCGACGACGTTTGCAGCAGTATGGACTATCAGCTCGGAGACCATGGCTACGGTTACCCTTGACGCTGCATCACAGACAGGAGCGCCTGCGATAATATACTCAACGACGAACCTGGGTGCACGAATGGCAAAACGTCATTTTTTCGGATGAATCCAGGTTCTGTTTACAGCATCATGATGGTCGCATCCGTGTTTGGCGACATCGCGGTGAACGCACATTGGAAGCGTGTATTCGTGATCGCCATACTGGTGTATCACCCGGCGTGATGGTACGAGGTGCCATTGGTTACACGTCTCGGTCACCTCTTGTTCGCATTGACGGTACTTTGAACAGTGGACGCTACATTTCAGATGTGTCACGACCCGTGGCTCTACCCTTCATTCGATCCCTGAGAAACCCTACATTTGAGCAGGATAATGGACGACCGCATGTTTCAGGTCCTGTACGGGCCTTTCTGGATACAGAAAATGTTCAACTGCTGCCCTGGCCAGCACATTCTCCAGATCTCTCCCCAATTGAAAACGTCTGTTCAATGGTGGCCGAGCAACTAGCTCGTCACAATACGCCAGTCACTATTCTTGATGAACTGTGGTATCGTGTTGAAGCTGCATGGGCAGCTGTACCTGTACACGCCGTCCAAGCTCTGTTTGACTCAATGCCCAGGCGTATCATGGCCGTTATTACGGCCAGAGGTGGTTGTTCTGGGAACTGATTTCTCAGGATCTATGCACCCAAATTGCGTGAAAATGTAATCACGTGTCAATTCTAGTATAATATATTTGTCCAATGAATACCCGTTCATCGTCTGCATTTCTTCTTGGTGTAGCAATTTTAATTGCCAGTAGTGTATAAACTCTTTTTGCGTACACGCTACACGAGAAGAAATGAGGAGACAACATCGTCGCAATAGCTAAGAGTCCATAGAAAATTAGTTAGGTTTATAATATTTCATTCGTAAATGTCCCTCTTGATCGCTCATTGCCACGTAACACAATGACCAGTTTCGGCTTTCTGCCTTCGTCAGATAAATAGTAGTATTCTGATACAAGTGTCAAAATCACTAAATTTTTTCCTGCAGGTACATGAGTAAGACCGTGTACAAACTATGCGACATTCATACTCGCATCTCTCTCTGTATGTGGCGCAAGCCCATGACCGGGCTATTGGCCTCACTGTAGGTAGAGTACGGCCTTTCGTCCCCGCGGCACTAGGAGGAGGAGTGTGGCAGGCCCATCGCCTCTCCCGCTTAATATCCGCGGGAAAGATCCTCGGTACTCATTTGCTGACACACATGCTAGGCCTTGGGCTGCCGGATTGAACTCGAGGCCTCCAGGCCGGAGGCTAGTGTTCTACCTGCTGGATAGCCATTGACACATACTTGTATCACAATACTCCTAATGATGTGATGATGGCAGTAAACTGATACCGACCATTGAGAATAGTGTATCAATGTGCAATCAAAACAGACATTTATGAATAAAGCGACGAACGTGATCGTGATCTCATTTATAGTCTTTGTCTTCAATCGATAGTTTATAATAATGGGCTCAGAGGTTAAAACCGTCAAAATATTAGTTCTTATTTGGTGAAAAATCCTGTTATTAGAGGTAAAATGGTAGTTATTTCTGAAATCAACATAAAAATTGATTCAAAAACACCTAATTTAAACAAATCATTTGTCAAAAATTTTGAAATGCAGGCTAGTGTTATATGATGAAGCCCTACCCTGGCAAAACGCTTAATAAATAAATTACAACTCTGTAACCCTACAACTGTTTTTCCAAGCAAAGGAATGGAATACTTTATCGTTCCATTTGTTTATTGTGAATTTAAATATGTACATGTGTAATGAAGTGAATTCATTCAGATTTTTTGCTAATTTCGTATCCAGATGTGTTGCTTTGTCGTTATTTTGATGGGTTATGATTTACTTATATCAGATATACGGTGCCAAATTAAAATGTTTGATTAAAGATTCCAATTAAGTTACTCCACCCACGCATCACGCATGGCCACGTAACTTCACAATATAAATGATAATAAAAACGTCTACTGTTTCTCAATGCTTTCGAACATAAACCGCTGAATATTTTTAATATTAACTTGATAAATCTTAAGTGTTCTGAGAACTACCCTAAGTTAATACAAAAATGAGTTAAAAACATGTTACAAACCATGACGGACCACTTGTTCAAAAAAGTACTCCGTCTTCAGGCCACGAGTGGCCTACCGGGACCATCCGATCGCTGTGTCATCCTCAAATGTTCAAATGTGTGTGAAAGCTTATTGGACTTAACTGCTAAAGTCATCAGTCCCTAAGGTTACACACTACTTAACCTAAATTATCCTAAGGACAAACACACACACCCACGCCCGAGGGAGGACTCGAACCTCCGCCGGGACCAGCCGCACAGTCCATGACTGGAGCGCCTGAGACCGCTCGGTTAATCCCGCGCGGCCGTGTCATCCTCGGTGGAGGATGCGGATAGGAGGGTCGTGGGGTCAGCACACCGCTCTCCCGGTCGTAAGATGGTATTCTTGACCGAAGCCGCTACTATTCGGTCGAGTAGCTCCTCAATTGGCATCACGAGGCTGAGTGCACCCCGAAAAATGGCAACAGCGCATCGCGGCCTGGATGGTCACCCATCCAAGTGCCGAGCACGCCCGACAGTGCTTAACTTCGGTGATCTCACGGGAACCGGTGTATCCACTGCGGCAAGGCCGTTGCCCACTTGTTCTAAAAGCTCTCTTAATTTTATACAAAAATGAATACATAACATGTTACAAAAGATGATTAGTTCTAGTCACTTTTCAGTCAACTTTGTCTGCTTCTGTGATAGACCCACGCCTTCAGCTGATTAAAGTACTACATACTGTGGATCTATTTACCTTTGTTTCGTTTTCTTGTTTTACAATCATTATCTGAATCTTCAAACTATGAACTACTCATCTTAATATTATCTATGAAACAGTTAATCAAATTGGTTTAGCATGATTCCAGGCCTGCCACTGATTTATTTCTAACATGTGACAACTCCTTAAGTTGTCCCCTATTGGAAACAATTGCCGACTTCAATCTGCTCTCTACAAGCGGCAAGGTAGTGACGGCGTCCCGTTTTATTTTCAATCGATGCATCTATGTCTCAGTAAGCAAATTTTCAATTTTTGAGGAGTTATGCCCTTGTAATAATAAGCGATTCAGCTGAGGAACTAGAAAGAAAGAGGAGGACGCGTAAATCTATCGGGGAAGCAAATAACTTGGACTTCAAAAAGGGGAAGGAGAACACTATGTGGATCATAAAAGAAGAGAATAATAATGAAATCTCAAAAAATCGAAAAATAATGAATGAATGCTGGAAGTACTCAGAAGAATTATATGAGATAAAAGTGAGCAAGGGGTTTCCAGCCATTATGGAAAAGTTGAGATGACACTTAAGGACATTAAATGGGGAAATGCATGTGGTTGTTATGAGATTCCGCCAAGGAAAGGCGGAAATACTGCATTTGTGCAATAATATTGACAAGAACGTGGGTCGCCAGATAACGTCACAGGCATAGTGATGGTGCCAATATCGAAGAAAAGAAATACCACGAAGTTTACAGAATATAGCCCGCATCTCGTGGTCGTGCGGTAGCGTTCTCGCTTCCCACGCCCGGGTTCCCGGGTTCGATTCCCGGCGGGGTCAGGGATTTTCTCTGCCTCGTGATGGCTGGGTGTTGTGTGCTGTCCTTAGGTTAGTTAGGTTTAAGTAGTTCTAAGTTCTAGGGGACTGATGACCATAGATGTTAAGTCCCATAGTGCTCAGAGCCATTTGAACCATTTGAACAGAATATAGAACAATAAGTCTTATATCTCATTTGGAAAAAATTCTACTAGGAATAATGTATGGACGATTGCAATCAAAAGGTGTGAGGCATTTCCACGAAGAAAAGCTAGATCTCAGACGCGACAAAGGTACAAAAGATACAAGCGGACTGTTACGAATAATTGGGGAAAGATACCTACAGAAACGTAGAGGAGTTTCTGTAGTTTTTGTTGAAATGGAAACCTTTGATAGACTTGAGTGGATTAAACTTTTAGACGCCTTGAAGACTATCGGAATTAACTGAAAGGAAAGGGGACAAATAAGCAATTTCCTCATCACACAGAGAGTAAAAAGTAAGAGTAGGAGTTAAAATTGTATGATGGGTTGGACAAGGCTATTGTCTTTCAACTACTCTATTTAATATCTATTTAGACGATTTTGTTAAAAACTACTTCCAATAAAAGTGTGATGTTACGATGGGAGCAAGAAAAATAAAATGTATAAGATTTGCTGATGACATGGTAATAATGAATGAAAATGATAAGACAGAACAAGTTATTACTTCAGTACCTATGATGCCAAATTAACAGTAACAAGAAAGCAAGAGATAAAAATAAGGATAGTTATTGGAAAATAAATGTGTTATGGGTGGTACCGAAATAAGGACACTGGAGAGGAGACAGGTTAAATGTGTATGTGCTTTTGAGATGTGAATATGGGGAAGAATGTAAGTTATGAAATCGACAGATAAAATAAGAAAATGAGGCTGTGTTACAAAAGGTGAACGAGAAAACACGAATACTGGAAACAGTTAAGAGAAGGACAAGAAATTGCTAGGACACTGGATGAGAAGACACTGCATAATAAAGGATTCAGTAGAAGGCACATGGTGACTGGAAACATGACCATAGATAGGAGATGATACCAGTTAATTGACAACATAAAGACAAATACACTGTCTGTCCAAAGAAGGAGATATGGTCAGAAGTTAATGTAACTTCGTACACGTACACATAATCGACAACTATGTAAATGATTAGAGTTACAGTTCTCTGTGACGAGTAGAACAGAAACCATACTCCATTAGAGCTGTCAGTGTTTAGTGTTGCTATGTGCCCTGGTAGAGTGCATACGGTGCGTGAATAGCGTCAATGTTGAGTTATCACTATAAAGAACAAGGGGATGCCGTCTGCTCGGTTGAGACAGCGTTATCAGCACCTGGCACAGTTTGAAAGGGGGTTCATTGTGGGTCTTCATGTCACAGCCTCGCGACTCGTGCAGTATCCAGATATGTGGGGCATCAGATGTGACAGTGGCTCGAAGCTGGACTGCATAGAAGCGTGAAGGCAGGCATTCTTGTCATCTAGGTCCCGGTCAACCACGTCTGACCTAAATAAGGAAGGATCTGCGTCTGCCATCTGAGAACAAGTAATGGACTCCTTGCAACATCCCGTGTCGTGCCGCACCATTGGTCGGAGACTAGCAGAAGCTGTACCAGAGATTTGTCATCCTATGCATAAGTTGCCCCTAGCACCACACTGGGCAGTTGCCGTGACCAGCAAGCATGTCCTACTAATGAATAGCCTCGCACTGTGTTCAGCGATGAATCGCGATTCTACATTACTCTAGATGGCCATCTACGGCGAATATAGTGACGACGCAGGGAAATGTCCCATTCTTCCAATGTTTTGGAGAAGCACAACCGTGTTCCTCCAAGTGTACGAACAGATGTCACATCTGGTAGTGATCGAGGGACTCTTACAGCATGTTAGCTCACAGGTGACAATATCATGCTACCATTTTCCAGCAGGGAAATGGCCGTAAACAATTGGCACTGGGCTCTATAAAATTTCTGCGTGATGTTGAGGTACTCCTGTGGCCAACAAGATCGCTAGGTCATTTCCCAATGGATTGTGTACAGGACCAGCTCGGACATTATCTCTGTCTCAGTGGCGGTATGCATGATATCAATGGCCAGTTAAAATAGTTGTAGGCCAGTATGAAATTTTCACCTTGCAGCCGAGTGTGCGCTGACATGAAACTTCCTGGCAGATTAAAACTGTGTGCCAGGCCGAGACTCGAGTTCGGGACTTTAGCCTTATGTGGACTAGTGCTCTACCGACTGAGCAACCAAAGCACGACTCACAACCCCCCCCCCCCCCTCTCAGCTTTACTGGTGGAAGAAAAGCTGTGAGGAGGCATCCTGATTCGTACTTACTTGAATAGCGTAGTCGAGAGAGCTGCATGTCCTCTGAAGGAAAAAAAAACTGTGTAAAGGACTCAATGATGAACTTCAGTGGGTGTCACGTGACGTCCGCGTAGATCAAATGCAACGAACAATACCGTACAAAATGAATTTTAAAAGGAATCGGCAGAGCAATTGCTCGCGAAAGGTGAAGGTCCCGAGTTCGAGTCTCGGCCCTGTACACACCTTTAATCTGCCAAGAAGTTTCCGTTGTAGGCCAGCTTGCCTAAGGAGCAGATACGACAGCTTTATGACACCCATCTCAACCGAGTCAGTGCACGCATCCTGCCAGACCAGAGAGGGAGCAACGCCATACTGGTATGTGGGCTCATAGTGCCAAGTTCTTTGAAAATTTGACTCGATTTTGTAATCGCTGTAATAATAACATATACTTCTGCTTCTAAGAATTCATTTTTTTGTCAGACAGTGTACATCCTACGCAGATTTGGAAAGGTTAGTGCAAACCTGGAAGGACTTGTGAATCTTGAACTTGCAGTGATGAATCTGCCTAATGGCAGAACACGTCATCATAACAGATACTAACTTCAGATTTAGTTGTATCTTACCGTTAAAATATTTTCATGAAGGTGCAACAAAAGGTGCAAAAATGACTTAATACTTGTATCTCGCCTCTTAACCCTATGTAGCATGTCTCAGCTAGCAAATATTTGCATATGTCCACAAAACAGGCAACTAAGTGAACAAGCACAGGCGGAGAAATTGCTGTGGTTGGATGACTCTTGTTTCCTACCACTCGGCACTTAAAAACGTCAATAACGAAATTATTTTATTTAAAATTAATTACTCTTGTGTAGCAAAAAGAACGTGAACGACAGTGAAGAAGACTGGAAGCAGTGATTATGCGAAGATTCTTTCTTGATAATGCAACAATTGGATGGTTCTGTGAAGATTTAGAGTGCAGATGATGTAGATATTATATCATATCGCTCCATGACAAGTCTTCTGGGCAGTGACGGTAGCTGCATGCTACAGATATTGCTTACAAGGCGAGAACATAGGCCAACGGAACTTGCAGAGCTCTGTTGCACCCCCAAAGTACATCGCGGTCTCACAGCAAGCGCACTAAATACCGTGGCCATACATTCATTTTTTTTTTTTTTTTTGTGCATTTGGTATTTTCCAAGACGAAAGTGGTACTCGTCGTCGGGCGCGCTTAGTGGCAGCTTGGCATGTCGCGTTCATCAGGCTTCCAACAAATTTAGTGTTGTCCGAATTCCATGATTTTATTTGATAGAGCAAATACAGGATTACCCGGAACGTCGCATTAAGCAGCAGATTAATTGAATCCAGCACCCAAACCTACAATGAATTCAGTTCAGTTACCAGATCACGGCTCACTGCCCACTCGGTATAAATGTCTAAAAAAACAAATCAATTTTCCATTTCTGTACCTAAGAAAGAATTAGACTGTATAGTGAATAGAAATTCAGAATGTCTAGAATTCGGTATAATGTAGCATATCTGATATTTGGAACAAAACCTGCGACGAAGCGTCTCGGCGATGGTACGGAAAGTAATCCGACGTCACTAATGGTGGCACTTAGCCAAGAAGCTTGCCCCCATCACAACGGGCACGCCCGAGACTCTTATCGACGTACTTCTTTCTCACTAGACAGTCAGATGATGTTAATAATAACTGATCAATCAAGCCGCCCATGTCGATAGTTGGGCTCAGTCGGAAGAAATGACAGCTGGGGAAAGATAGCAGTCGCGAAGCAGACACAACGCGACCGAGAGTGCAACTGTCCTCCAAGAATGACACAGACTAAACCCAGGAAATCACAATCAGTCAGCGAGTTCAACAAGTTCAATTGCGCAAGTACGAATTTTGTCACAGTCTGAAGATCAGTTTACATCCGCTAACAGCTACCAGGAATTCTGGAACAGAGCAACTTGGGGAATAACCTGCTTCTTGGGTTGCTTGAAAAGCGGGTCATACTATCAGTCACTGCTCTCAGTATTTGTGTGTGTGTGTGTGTGTGTGTGTGTGTGTGTGTGTGTGTGTGTGTGAGAGAGAGAGAGAGAGAGATAGAGAGAGAGAGAGAGAGAGAGAGAGAGAATTTTATTGTGCTTTGGACCTCTGAAAAACGAAAGAATACCACAACAGGAATTTCCACTTCATCCTGACAGTCGCGATGAAGAATTTCAACATTTTCTGCATTTTTGACGATTATTTTTTCGTAAATGTCGATGTGAACTTGAGTGATTATAAATGTTACCTGAATATTTAACACATTAAAGGAACTTTAGAAAATGAAAGAAAGAACAACACAGGCAAACACACGCACACACACACGCTCGCTTTCACGCATGCGGAAAGAAAGGAAGAAAGTAAACAGAACTCAAATTTGGCGCCACTCTCACTTGAGAAGAAGTGAACACTGAACACACAAAACTAACATCTTCACTGTATTTTGTAAAAAATTTAAAAATCTTATTTACAAACGAATTTCTTCAAAATATGTCTACTGTTTGCGTGTGCTTCGCAACAACTCCTGGGAATTCAGATGGCAAGTGGTTTGTGAAAATTAAAAGTAAGTAATCACGAATAGAGTCGTGTAATATCTTTTTACAACAATATTACGTTTAGTTGTAAAGTGATGCGCCAATTCGCCAACTAAATTCACATTAATATCATTTAGTTGCCGATGACAAGCTACCAGAACCCGATAAGGTACAGAGAGTCTTGCATATCCCTATAATGACAAATTAATGTAATGACAACAGAAAACATGAAACCGTTTTTAAACCCTAATTATCGTAGTTTAGTTGTAACTTAAAACATGTTCAAATTTTACAGATTTGAATAAAGAAAACCCAGTGATGATGGCCCGAAGGCGCTGAAACACTTTTGGGTCTACGTGAAAAAAACAGTACTTTGCATTACCGAGCGAGGTGGCGCAGTGGTTAGACACTGGACTCGCATTCGGGAGGACGACGGTTCTATCCCGTGTCCGGCCATCCTGATTTAGGTTTTCCGTGATTTCCCTAAATCGCTCCAGGCAAATGCCGGGATGGTTCCTTTGAAAGGGCACGGCCGACTTCCTTCCCCGTCCTTCCCTAATCCGATGAGACCGATGACCTCGATGTCTGGTCCTCTTCCCCAAAGAACCCCAAGTACTTTGCATTACAGGCGTACCTTATCTCCAGAATAGTCATAAACATCAATAGACATAAATCATTTTAAATTTTGTACGGTACCCATAGTATTAACTGTCTTACAACACTTGGACATAATGATATGAAAACTGTGGTACTGACACTTCTTATCCAGAGTTTGTTTTCTTAGTTGTAAGTGACGCACTTCGGCTTTGTAATCATTTTCCCACTATATATAATATTTTTGAAAGTAATCTGAGCCATCATTACATGTGGGATACTTCTGGTGTTGTGCTGATATAATGACTTCCAACACGGGCAAATTGAGTGTGGCTGTTTAGTTGGTGCACCTGTAACAACACTTCTGAATGTGTCAACAAATTTAGACAACTCGTCACGTGCCATAACATCATTCAGAGGAAATCGGATATCTTCGTCTACTGAACACAACAGTTAAGAAAGACTTAACTTACTGATAGAAAATAGGATGGTATGAAAGAGGAGTTTCATTTCTAGTGCGATGCCTAAGGCCACGGAAGTTCCAGCTAGACTTTATGCTGTTGCCGTGCAGGGACATTTGCGGAAGTGTAAAATTCATATTGTCCATAATTCGAACTATAAAGCCTTCTGAAAGTTCTGAGAGTTGGGCAGTCAAATCAGTGAGTAATATCATCACACGGATAGGAAAATTAATTGGTAAGATCTATGAACCAACTTTAACTTACCGTGATCACTGTATAGCGCGTAGCGCGGGTATTGTTTCCTGGAGTCCGCTGCGTCTTATAAGATGAGAGTGCCAAAATTCACACTGCTGGAAATATTCACTATCGATTTGATAAATATGAGAAGGAAATAACTCGTTTTCCCTGTTCTCCGTAATTGCAGGATTGGAATTTTCTCGAGACATTATGGCCTATATTGGATAGACAATTAAATGACCGCCACCCCGCCTCCCCCGCCACCCCCAGGAATTGGGGCACTTTCTTTGAGAGGAAGGACGTAAAATCCTACTGATCCTCATTCTGGAATGCCCAGAAGATTCGGGATAGTTTGGCCGTACCCCACACTAGGGCGATCATATTATTTTGTCCAACGATTGTTAACAACATCTACTTTTCAAACAACTTACTCTCGCCGAAATACTGGCTGTCGCTGTAAATATCACCTGGCTGAATACCTGTAAGTTGTTTGAAAATTGTATACACCAGGAGAAACTCAGGTCTAACGTCTCCTTTGCTGAATGATAGAGTGCCATTTACGTTGAATGCTAATAATCTGACGACTGATGACATACATTTCTGGAAGGTAAAAAAGTAAAATTTTGACCAGTTTATCCGATCACTTCAGTCACGAAGACACATAGTATTTAAAATTTGCTTCCTTACATCATTATTCTTACACCAAAAAATCCATTGCTCGTTTCAACACCTCTATCTGTGAAGAGTTCGATAAAATGTTTCACACCGATGTTCAAAACGATTCACACAGTAATGACCAATATTTGAAGGAATTATAATCCATATATGAGGCACCCAGCGAGGTTGTGCACCGATAATACATCAGGTTGACACTGTGTAGAATGACGGATTAAATGCGCGTCCGGACACCCAGATCTAAATTTTTGCGCTTTCTCGCAATCGCTTAAGGCAAATCAAGGGACTGTTATTTTGAAAAGAAGTGCTCCATTCTTAATGACAGCGTTTTGGAAGGGCCGTATACCGTAATCTTCCTATTCTTTTTTAAAACTGAAACTTAGGAACTCAACCGCAGTCCCGCCACACCTACTATCTGTTGTGAAAACTAAAAGTTCTTCAGTATCGCTCTGCCATAAAAGTAGACATATGGGTGTGGTGCTACAAATGAAAACACAATCTTGCAGACGTAAATCTGGTATCGCAATCGAGATTTACATTTCTCACATTTCCTACTATAATTCCGGGAATTACAGAACCATGCTTTAAGTTACAATGAGGCATTTCCTTTCATACGATATTGCAGTGCCTGTGTTACTCTGATTACGAGGCAAATCTCCTTTAGACATGCATGCATGGCCAAAGAGTGGTTGTCCTTATTCGAAATTGAGGATACATTTAATGTTTTTCCTTTCTTTGTCTTTATCAAATTCAAACAGAGTCGATTCTCTGATTATGTAGATTTCATTAATGTCAGGATTCATTCTTGTAGTACGAATCACTATAATGTACCCTTCAGCATGATTGCGAACTGAAAAAGTAGCAATCTGAAACTACAGAGACTCACTTAGGAAAGTGTAACAGAATAAAAATGCGAGTAATTGACTTCTTGATGAATGATGGACTTGTGGCGTGGCTGAACCCATATAGCCGCAGGTTTTGCCTTTCTAAAGTCTCTATGACACTCTCAAGTATGTTGAGGCACGAACCTGTGTTAACATTTTAACCCAATCAGTATCCATCATAGGACATACTAGCGCATAAGCTTCAACGGGCAGCACGCCGTCTTTGGAGACAGTGAAGTGAGCCACACCAACATGGAATTGGTGCTCACGATTTACGATCTTTCGTCTGGTGAACCTGTCAGGTTAGGTGCGATTCTTATGCGATTTTCTTCACTTGTCTAGGCAAATTCCAGCTGATTAAAAATCCCTTCTTAGAAACTTAGTTGACGAGCATTTAAAATACAGATAAACAAACAACCACGTTTACAAGATACACAGACACGACTTTTCTTCCTTGGGGTAACTGATGTTTGTGGCGACTGGCAGGAAATCGTGCAATGGGATAAAAATAAAAGTAAGTAACTGTCTTCATAAATAGGCGATTGGTTATCATCGGTGGATCCTCTTGCAAACGTGGCAAATGTTAAAAATTAAGAAGGGAAAGAAAAGGAATTAGAATCTCCATTATCGAGCTGTCGAGATATATATCGAGATTTGTGGGGAATGCAGTGATGGGCGGTAATACAATCGGTGACAGTTATGAAGGGGGTGAGGGTAATGACTGCAGCAAGAAAGTAGTGAATGTAGGGTGCCACCTCCTGTTTAGGCCATGCATGCAGCAGTCTCTCCAGTGCATCAGCTATAACCATCTGCGAACTCGTCTCAAAAATTTGGATCGCCTCTTTCAGCGACTCATTACTTCAGTGGCAAGACTCATCTACACTCTTTTCGAGCAAGAGAGAAGAAGTGGTCAAATTATTGAACGAATTTGCATTAACGAAAGCTGAAAACCAAAACTATCAAATGGAAGCTAGTCCTACTTGTCAATTATATCGCACACGGCGCATTATACAGTATAAGATCTTATTTTTACTGTTTATCCAAAGCTTTCTAATTAACTACAGTAACGCAGAAGAAAAGTCGCGTGGAAGGTGAATATAAAAAGGTTTAGTTTTATGTCCTTTCGATTTCGGTATCATTAGGGAAGGAACGCAACCTCAATTAGAGAAGGAAGCTTCCCTGGTCTGTTTGGTAAAAAAAAATCCCATAATTAGCCAAGCGACCAAAGGAAAGTAAAATCAAGATGACTAGGCGAGTATATCTTCTAGACGTGTTGCATTGGAAACTGTCCCTATCTCAAGTGAGACGCTCTGTTATGTCAAATGATAATCACAGTGCATGGAGCTTTTTATTTAATATTTGCATTCATAATCTTTGGGAAACATAAGAAACAAATTTTCTCTATAGTATATGATTTAACAGCCAGCAGACGATGTAATGAAATTATTTTTATTTCACACAGTAATTCTCTGACTTAATTATCGATGAAATTACTTTAAGGAATGATTTTCTAGGATGTTGATAACAGCGGTTCTGCGTACCGGGTGGAGAAATAAACTTAATTAAAAGGCTTCATGAGCATTTTCATCTCTGTTGAACAGAGTATTTCGTGTCTATCTCAAAAAATTGCTCAATATTCTCGAAACATAGGAATCCGCAAAAAGTACTTTTCGAATTGTGCGTCGTTATTGCCGAAGTTTGAAGTACCGTGCTGTCATTTGATTTATAATGTTGTGCTGCAAGCTACAGTATTCGACGTAAACATCGTCGAGATAAGACAAAAAATTTAGGAGACAAACAGAATGAGAAATCAGTGGCGATGCCTTCGATGTTTTGCCAGCCAAGCACTGTACGACGTGCTACAGGACATGGACAGACAAGTAAAAAGTAAACAAGGTTTTGTAATTTGCTAACACATCGCTACTACGCCTTAAAGGCCTCCGTCTGACGCTTCGAGTATTTATTTATTTTATCTCAGCGCCATTAAAATGATGTAAAGGACATTCCGCAAAGAAATTTCGTCAGATAATTTTTTTTTCATAATACCCTAACAAGAAGAACTCCATAGGTGCCCACGTTTCAGGTTTTCTAACTTACTCATGTGGCAGTGTAGGGGTACCTCATTAATTTCGTTATTTGTGGACATTTTTAACCACTTCCAACCGTCGAATCGAAATTCAATACATCATCGGAACTTCCTCCGTTCTACAGATAATTCTCCTCTGTTAAGTTCCGTCAGGACTCAACTTAGTCTTGCTTTATGAGACTGTAATGAGCAAAGCCTGACGTCTCGATGTGCATAATCTCTTAGTGTCATTATATGATGAAATCTCTTCTCAAAGAACTTTACGCTCGAGGAATTTCTTTCCTTCTGAGGATACACTTATAATATGAGGAATCATTTTACATTTCTCTATAAAATACGAAAAATAAAAAAACGAAATACACGATACTGAGATTTCAAAAAAAACATGTTCTTTATGCTGTTTCCGTAATTTCACTAGATTTTCGAAACAGCATAAAAGATTTCAAATCAGTACGTGCGCCAAATTGGGAGAGCTTATCGGAAGTCCAGCCGTCGCATGATGACACTAAGAGCGCATCATGTCAGAACACAGGCGATATACGTCAACGTGACGTGCGTGCCCAGTCAATTACATAATACATCATTTCTTCGGAGCAATGTTCCTCTCATACTCAAATTGAGGTCGTTATCATACGTCTTTGTTTTAGTGCACCCAATCAATGGCCTGCCAATATGTTATAATGTCGCATCGACATTGTGTAATCATACCAAATTTTCACGTTGTAGCAAAATTTACGCTTGACTGAAACGTTCGGCTACATTTTAATTGGTAAAAGAGTTTCGTCAGAAACAATGTTTTTCATGACACAACTGTTGCTGCTTTGATGCGTTTTGAAGTGCTTAGTGAGGGTACAACTGACATTGTAAGAATAATTACAGATTGATGGGAGGCAGTCAATGTGAGAAACCCAATTTACGACTATGTTTGTAATGATTCTAGGCTACAGTTGAAAGTGTGTTGTAAGGAAAGCATAAAAGTTGTACTAATGTCAACTATACTATGTGAAATTTTCCTACCAAATAGTTTTCTAGGGTTTACTTAGAGGAAAGTTGTATTCACACGGCAGCTTTTCCTTTCATTCCCTAATTCATGAGACTTTGTTTTGAGTAACTGCAAGTGGATTTACAGACACCAGGAAATCTGTCAAAATTGCTCATCGAAAGCATGCTGCTTTTTATCACCAAAATAGAAATGTTACTGCCTCCTACAGTAAACACTGAGGAAACTGTCTTTGAAATTCTATTGAATTAAGCGACTGTCTAATAACGTTATAAACCACTTGATGCAAATTTCGTTTAATGCATAACTTTACACTTATTGGCGCGGAGATTTTTTTTTAACATGTGAGTAAATATTAATCGTGCAGACCTATACAGCTGCACAACATTTTGTTTTCGTGTATATAATAAGTTTTTTCTACATTAAAATTCCACTTTTGACATTTAAATGGGAAGAGTAATAGCGACATGCTCATGCACACTTTTTACTGTTATCGTCGAAGTGCGCTAATTAATGTGCATACCACACGTCCTACCAGTGATATTTTGTGGTCAATATAACCAAACGCCTTAATTACATCAAAGAAGACTCTTACTGTTCACAGCTTTTTGCCTAATCCGTCCAATGCCCCACAGAGAAAAGAGAATATAGCATTTTCAGTTGTTAAACTACTTCTAAAACCGAACTGAACGTTATAGCAAATTATGTGAATTGAATTGACCAGTTACCCTCGTACCAGGATGTATACAGCTTTACAATAACTTTAGCTAGCGCCGACAGCATAGAAATATGTCAAAATGGTCTACATTATTTCTTTGTCCTTTTTTATAGAGTGATTTTGCTATTGAGTGCTTTAATCGTACAGGAAACTGATCATTGCTAAAGGAATAATAACAAACATAGTAAGTACTGTACTGGCATATCCTGCACAGTGTTTCTACTAGATATCCCGTCATATCCATGAGAGTCCTTAGTCTTCAGCGATTTAATTCGTGATTAGTGTCAGTACCAAGGAAGTGTATTATGGATAGCAGTCTTGGAAATCCATTTTCCAGGAGAGTCATATGATTCCCTGTAGAAACTAAGATTTTATTTAATTCACCTATCATAGAAAGTGATTGAAAATACTGTACATATATCTGACTTACCAGTAACAAAATCATTTTTACTATTACTGACTGTATATCCTCGACCTTGCGCTGTTGGCAGACACTTCCTTCAAGACTGACCATATAGTTCTAATTTTATCCTGAGCGTTAGCTATTCTGTTTGTGCACAACATCCCTTTTTCCTTCCTAGCAACATTTTTAAGCACCTTACAGTACTGTTTGTAAAGGGCTACTGTAGCTCGAATGTGTTTATTTCTAACGTTTTGATATAATTTCCACTTTGTTTTAAATGATATCCTTATCAAACTAGTCAGTCACCCAGGTTCACTGTTAGTCCTAGTACACAGTTATAAATGGTCTAATGAAAGCAACTTTCAAAGAACATGAGAAATCTGTTGAGGGAAGAATTATGTTTGTCATCTACGTTATAAGTGCTGTTGTAGCCAGGAGGTGACTGCAACAGTGATGTAGGAAACAGCTGTGTGAAGGTCAGCTTCCTCCGTCTGGATGAGGGTTAAGAGTGGTGGTGAAATCGAGAACGATGGCGGTCAAGTTTAGACTTGTTCTGCGCACCTACGTCACGAATGCTCCGACAGCCAATGAGCGTTCAGCACGTTTTGAGCGCTCTGCTGTGAATGCCATAGCTAATGCGAGCATCAAACGTGATCTTAGCGTGTTCTTTAGTGAATTTCGATTCCATTTGTTGCGAGTTGTCATCGCTGATTGTGGTGGTAAGTGATAAGCAAGCAAGAGACATAATTTTAAGGATATACGCTTTCTACCAGCCCAAAGCACGTGGATGCACACACTGCAACTGTCCCTTGGGATCGTCAGAAATGCAATCCGCATCCGTGCCTCGACATGCGCGAACCGCCATCGTTCGTGGATCGAACTGTAGTAAGACATCCCTGAATGAAATAGATTTTTATTGATAGATACAGAAGTGTGGTCGCCGTTGGAGAGGAAGACGTTGGCCCCGGGATGAAGTAGGGAGCCGCAGAAACTCAGCAAGCCTCCGTCAGCAGGACTGCCTGGCCAGCCGGCATACCGGCAGAGGAAGACGTTGGCCCCGGGATGAAGTAGGGAGCCGCAGAAACTCAGCAAGCCTCCGTCAGCAGGACTGCCTGGCCAGCCGGCATACCGCTGATGTCAGCAGGGCTGTAGCAGCTGACAGTTACGGAGCCCCATAGCTGATGAATGGCATCCACGTCAAGGCTGCTTGCCCTCCTCGAGCCGCGCAATATGGCACAGGGAAAGACCACAGCCAACTTCACACAAGCCGGAATCTTCAATATGACAACGTGGCGCAGCTGTCAAACTGACGGCCAGCTTCCCAGAAAGGACGTATTGTTGCACCTTAAAAACAATACTATTTTACTTTGTAACAAGCGCAAGTGTATGATTATCACATGCACACAAGAACGAATCACTTATATTCTTCTTTTTAAATAGCTACGAATGCAATTTTAATAAGTGTCGTAAAATGTAGTACACAGAAACAGAAAATAGTACAGAAGTTAATTATATGGTAGGACGTGTGGTATGCACATTAATTAGCGCACTTCGACAATAACAGAAAAAGTGTGCACGAGCATGTCGCTATTACTCATCCCATTTCAATGTCAAAAGTGGAATTTTAATGTAGAGAAAACTTATTATATACACGAAAACAAAATGTTGTGCAGCTGTATAGGTCTGCATGATTAATATTTACTCACACGTTAAAAAAAAAATCTTCGCGCCAATAAGTGTAAAGTTATGCATTAAACGAAATTTGCATCAAGTGGTTTATAACGTTATTAGACAGTCGCTTAAGTCATTAGAATTTCAAAGACAGTTTCCTCAACGTTTACTGTAGGAGGTAGTAACATTTCTATTTTGATGACTTTCGATGAGCAATTTTGACAGATTTCCTAGTGTCTGTAAATCCATTTGCAGTTACTCAAAACCAAGTCTCACGAATTAGGGAATGAAAGGAAAAGCTGCCGTGTGAATACAACTTTCCTCTAAGTGAACCCTAGAAAACTATTTGGTAGGAAAATTTCACATAGTATAGTTGACATTAGTACAACTTTTATGCTTTCCTTACAACACACTTTCAACTGTAGCCTAGAATCATTACAAACATAGTCGTAAATTGGGTTTCTCACATTGACTGCCTCCCATCAATCTGTAATTATTCTTACAATGTCAGTTGTACCCTCACTAAGCACTTAAAAGCACTTAAAAACACATCAAAGCGCCCGCATCTCGTGGTCGTGCGGTAGCGTTCTCGCTTCCCACGCCCGGGTTCCCGGGTTCGATTCCCGGCGGTGTCAGGGGTTTTCTCTGCCTCGTGATGGGTGGGTGTTGTGTGAAGTCCTTAGGTTAGTTAGGTTTAAGTAGTTCTAAGTTCTAGGGGACTGATGACCTAAGATGTTAAGTCCCATAGTGCTCAGAGCCATTTGAACACATCAAAGCAGCAACAGTTGTGTCATGAAAAACATTGTTTTCCAAGTTTACATTTTGACGTTCAGTGGCAATGGGATGCACACTTCTGTAATTGAGCTTTGCAGCTGTGGTGTCTATGTATTCTGCTTTGCATAAATTCACCGCATCAGACAGCTTGGCTTCTAAAACCTGTTCACAATTCTGGTCAATTGGGGAGATTATAAATGTCGTGACTACATCAGCTATGTTTATGCTATTGTTTCTCATGTTCTTAAACAGATGCACAATGTAATACACGATATATATGACATTATCTTTACTATCAAAAGTTTGCTTTCAGAGTTTTCTGTCAGTTCCATTAACAAGTGTCTATTTACAACATTGTTATCACAGATTATAGTCACCACTAAGTCCGCAAGACGTTAAAATTTGTATAACTGCAAGTATTTTTTCATATACCTCCTGTCCAGACACTTTTCACTGGATGCCCTTCTTTCATGCTAGCAAATACAGATGACATCAGAAAAGCTAGAACTGTTATAGCTTCAGTTCTTAATGAATTCTCAGCAACACCAGTTATAACACCTTCCTTGAGCTGAAATTTTGGATTAATATAAATCTCATCCAACTGTAAAATGAATATTCTTTCCTCTTCAGACAATATGGCAGCTAAGTCTTAAGAAAATGGCTATTACTTGACTTATTTTCTGCTTAAATGTTTAAGGAAGCATGAAGTTTTTGTTTTTGCGTTGGATGTGATAGATATAAAAGACAGTTTGAACGAAGAGCACTGTATGCTGCATTAGAGTGTTAAAATATTAAGAAAAAGCATAGCAACATTCTGAGTACCTTCTCTTTTCGCACCACATAACATAGCTTGTTCACACAGGAAATTGACACAAGTGCTATTTCCACTGTCACAGTAAAATTTTACTCCAAATATGCAACACAGTCTCTTAGTTTTGTGATACAATCATGCTCACAACTTTCACTGGATGTTTCAGTGGTTACATACCTTTGTAGAATGTTCTCTAACAGTGACCACCGAGATATTTTCAAGTTTAGAAGCACCATCCATTTCAAATAGTGGGCACTTACAATATTATTGCCAACACGCTCTTGAACACACAAGCAAGCCACTCCCATTTCTCTCACGAAGATCTCCCTCTTGCTTTCGTCTTCTGTCATACAGATCTTTTCTGGAGTCAAATTTAGACGGTTTCCGTAAATAATGCGGTAGATTGGCGAAAATTCCTGGTATTGCGTCGTCTCTTAATTCTAGTCGAACTCTTGGGTATTTATTCTCGTTTCCTATAATCTTTAAACGTATCATTTTTGCGAAATTCTTAGCGCAGGCCACACATCTCTAGGAGGGAAACCAGTCTTTTCTTGGAATGGCTTTTAACCATCACGGTGCATATTCTTACCGGTGGGGAACCGGAACACCGTGATATAGCTTTTATAACCATAGGATCGGTAACTGCTTGAGCATCCTGGGACACATAACTTGTCTGGCATCTGAAAAATATCATTAAACTAATGGTAATACACATTTCCTGAAGGTAACAAACAATTTGGCACTAACATGTTTACCATGTCGCTCCACTCTCAACATTATATTTGCATTTCGTTTCTATAAAACCATATCCGTCAGAAAACTCACCTTTGTAAACAGATCAGCGACCTTTCGACGTCGAGAGAAAAAGTTTACAGTAACAATAGTATCAGATCTCACAGCAAACGAAGCCCAACATTCACAAGATACACAATTCAGTCGACCGTCTACACAGCGTTGCCGCTTATGACTGCAGCGTGTGTGAAGTGAGCTATGGAAGGACGGTACTCAAACAACAGCCCCCAGCATGATCAACGTTGAAGGCGTGTACCCGTTCTCGGTGGTCATCGACAAGGTGGTCAACAAGGACCAGAGTGTAGCGACAGGGTAACCAGGCAGCTACCAGTCCGCTCGAACACAAGTCTCCCACGGAGGTAGACGCTATCAAATGATAGTGACTCGGCTGTGTGGAGATGTCAGGTATCCCGCATAGAATCTTCCGCTCAGGCGGAGGCCCACAGTCTCTGGAGCCAGAGTGGCTGGCTGCGTCACCGTGTACTCCGAACCGTCTTTGTCTAGAAGTTAGAGGCTGGCGATGGCAGCATAGCTCGGCTGTCGGCATCATGTACATACACAGATACTGTCTGAGAACACCTGAGCACACTGACAGACAGGGTCTCATTGAAGTACTGTTTATGCGAAACAGATCGGTTACAGTTATCCTCCAGCCTGCGCTTTAGCCCAGAAATCAAAACAACTTTGTGTGCTCGCTCACCGTTGTGATGCAAATGTGACTTCACTTGGCCAACTTTTCTCGCCCGACCTGCTCTTCTGGACGCTGTGTTGTAGCTGAAACGTGTTTCAGTTTCGCTTTTCAGAAGCAGTGGAGGGAGTATTTTACGGTATCGGCGTTCTGAATAAGTACCCTTGCACTCTGAATCCGTCTTCTTACTTTATACTGCATGGACACCGTGATAACGGCACCTCCCTCCCTATGACGTCATTGAGAATGACCAAAGATGTTGCCCGTAGTTGTGCTACTGTTCATCTGCACTCTGGTTGGAAAGAATATAGTCTGCATCAGATGAAATATATTTAGGATATCTACTAACATTATTTTCCTTGCAGAACAATTTTTGAAATTAATATTAAAGTCACCACATAAAACTAACTTAGGTACTTTCTATAAAATGAACAAAGAACTCTCTTTAGTTTGATCAGAAATGTCCTGTGAACAGAGTTAACGGACCTATAAATAATTATAAATAAAAGTCCAGTTTCACTATATTCAGCTGCTCCAGTACAACATTCAATGACCTGTTCAGTGAACTACTTTAATACGTCAATAAATGGAATATCGTTTTTCACGTACATGGTCGTTCGCCCACTCCGCCAAGAACTCCTTGAAAACTAGCCAGAGAATGTTTATCCCGGTATACGAAGTCACTGAATTGTCACAGTGGTGCTCTGATTTACCGAAAAGGTAAAGTGTGTGTGATTTTGGATCTTATGGGCGCCCAACGACGAGGTTATCAGCGCCCTGACATCGATTAAAACAAACGAATGTAGATAAGAACGAAAACTGTCGTACACGCAAGCACACGAAACGACCACACAATGACTATCGCACAGGCACTCTCACGTGCACTATAACCAATGAGAAGGCAAGATAGCCAATCAAGAAATTAAAAGAGGGAAAACAAACCCCAAAAGAGCTTAAACAACAGCAACTGGAAATGTGACTGGCTGACCACTTACGAAAAAATTTGGGTGAGCCAGCCACCCCGTTGACACATTAAAACTATCTCCCCAAAATCTTGTAAAAAATGTGGGACGATTCACAGAACTTTAAAACGCGACCCACATTCGTTTGAGCATTGCATAAAATAGACTGCAGATCCGGTGGTAAATCCGCTGCAGTCCGCTGGTCAGCAAATAAAATGCAGTCCAACAAAATGTGTTGCACCACGACCTGCACGCCACAAGCACCACACCTAAGAAGGTCCTCTCGCCGGAGTAAAAATCCATGTGTCATAGGGCTGTGGCCAATGCGAAGACCAGTAAGGATGACCTCGTCCCGTCGACGTGGCTGGAAGCAAGTACGCCGTCATCTCCTCCATCAGCTCTCTGTCCATCTCCACTTCCCCTATGTCTCTCCGCTTCTTCCTCCCTCCCCCCTCCGTCCACCCTCTCCTTCCTTCTCCCTATGTCCATTCCCCTACCCCCTTCTCCGTCCATCTCCTCTTCCCTCCTCTCGCTGACCTTGAGGCTTGTTTATAGTTGCAGCCAACGAAAACTTGGTTGGGAATAGTAGTCGCTTAAAATAAATGGGTAAATCTGTTGGGATCATTGGTGTACATAGTATGAGAGAGCCCTCCTGGTGCTGGATCTGGGAGGATAGTAGCTTCGATGGGAATATTTCGCGTAGTTTTAATCTCAAACGGTTGGGATTAAAAAGTTTGGCACCATACAGATTCGGTAGTAGTATTGTATCCATAAGCCTATAAGCCAAACCTAAAATCTACGTGTTTTCTGATATAACCTACTGTGAAAAAAAACAATTCATGTTGTGCCTTAAATGCCCTGCTATCGCAGTTAAAAGTGACTGTGAGAAAGGAAACGAAACATCACATTTTCACAGCATAGAATTTTCTTTCTCGCAGTCAGTTTTAACAGAAAACTATTACATTGTTGTTTAAAAAAATATATAGCCTATGTCCGTGTGAATGTTTATCAGAGTATCTTGTAAAAATTTAAAGTAAATCGACTGAGAATTTTTCAGAATTTTTTGCTAACAGCATTATGTATATTTTTATATTAGGTATATTTAAAAAATATTCAGGGGATAGGCAAAATAATGTGAACACCTCTACTTACTTGGAAATGGTTTATTAATAAGGGGTTGGACACCCATTTGCCCGATTCTTCTTGGAATAATGGCATATAATGATTGCATAGTTTCCAGTGGAATGTTATGCCACTTTTCTATCAGAACCTCTGCTAACTCCTGTAGTGACGAGGAAGGCGGAAATCTGCTCCGGAACCTGCGCTCCAATACCGCCCACAAGGGTTCGATACTGTTCAAAACTGGGGACCGTGCTGGCCAGGGAAGACGCTGCAGTTCAGTTGCCTGCTCCTCACATCACGATTGAACTGTCCTGGCTGCGTAAATGGGTGCATTATCGTCCTGAAATATGCCGTCATTGTTGGGGAACAACATTTGAATCATGGGGTGCACCTGATCGCCTAAAATGTTCACATAATTCTGTAAAACGGCCTTTGAGAGTAATGATGGGACCAGCAGAATACCATGATATGGCTGCCCCCACCATCACACTTCCACCTCCATGCTTAACCACTGAAATTAAACAATCAGGATTATAGGCTTCTCTTGGCGTTCTGCACAAGTAAACACGGTCCGATGTAGGAAATAACGAAAACGTTGTCTAGTCAGACCGTATGACGTGTTTCCACTGATCAGCAATCCAGGATTTATGCTCCTGACACCATGTTTCACGCTTCTTTGTGTTGGTGGTACTCACTAATGGTTTCGGTATAGCAGCTAAAACCTAAGCTCCGTCCGAACAGGACTTGAAAGGCCCAACGGTACCGACCTGCCACCGTGTCACCCTCAGCCCACAGGCGTCACTGGATGCGGATGTGGAGGGGCATGTGGTCAGCACACAGCCATCCCGCCCGTATGTCAGTTTACGAGACCGGAACCGCTACTTCTCAATCAAGTAGCTCTTCAATTTGTCTCACAAGGCTGAGCGCACCCCGCTTGCCAACAGCACTCGCCAGACCGGATAGTCACCCATCCAAGTGCTAGCGCAGCCCGAGAGAGCTTAACTTCGGTGATCTGACGCGAACCGGTGTTACCACTGAAACAAGGCCGTTGGTGGTATAGCAACTCGTCCATGAATATTCGCTATATGGAGTTCTCGGTGGACAGTGTCGATAAATTCGGGGTCTCTAAGATGGCTATTGAGCTCTGCAGTCACTTTAGCCGCCGTAGTTTTGTGTTGTTTTGATAGAATTCGCGTTAGCGTACGACGATCTTTGTCATTTAGTTTTGATTTGCACCTACTATTACGTTTACACGATGATGTCTCTCCATGTTTTGTGTAGGCTGCCATGACCGTTGAAACAGCTGCTCTTGAAACATTCAATAAGTTGGCTGTCTTGGTTACTGATGCTCCAGCTAATTGGGCCCCCACAATCCGCCCTCTTTGGAACTCTCTTAGATATTTCATTGCACCTAGACCTCTGCCTCTCAATACAAATACGAAGTGTGCACTACTCGTAAGCAGCCTACACTGATGCTTAGTCCGTACTGAACACTCACAGTCCAGTGCGACACGTGTCTTAACTGCGTTGTTGACCGTCAAACACAACCACCCCATTACTACCATTGTTCACATTACTTTGTCTAATCCTCTGTAGCATATGTCCATCCAAATGTTTATTTAACTGACGTGTAAACGTTTTAAGTAAATAGGCCAACAAATTTTAGAGATTTTTGCTAGCAATGTTTCCTCTTTGTATACACTGAAGAGCCGAAGAAACTGGTACACATGCCTAATACCGTGTACGGCCGCTGCGACCACGCAGAAGTGCCGCAACACGACGTGACATAGACTCAACAAATGTCTGAAGTAGTGCTGGAGGGAACTGACACCATGAATCCTGCAGGGCTGTCTATAAATCCGTAAGAGTACGAGCGGGTTCAGATCTCTTCTGAAGAGCACGTTGCAAGGCATCCAGGATATGCTCAAAAATGTTTATGTCTGGGGAGTTTGGTGGCCATCTGGAATGTTTAAACTCAGAAGAATATTCCTGGAGCCACCCTGTAGCAATTCTGGACGTGCACAGTGTCGCATTCTCCTGCTGGAATTTCTCAAGTCCGTCGGAATGCACAATGGACATGAATGGATGCAGGTGATCAGACAGGATGCTTATGTACGTGTCACCTGTCAGAGTCGTATCTAGGCGTATCAGGGGTCCCATATCACTCCAAGTTCACATGCCCCACACCATTACAGAGCCTCCACCAGCTTGAACAGTCCCCTGCTGACATGCAGGGTCCATGTTCCAATGTTCAAATGTGTGTGAAATCTTGTGGGACTTAACTGCTAAGGTCATCAGTCCCTATGCTTACAAACTACTTAACCTAAATTATCCTAAGGACAAACACACACACCCATGCCCGAGGGAGGATCAGCCGCACAGTCCATGACTGCAGCGCCTAAGACCGCTCGGCTAATCCCGCGCGCGCAGGGTCCACTGGTTGTCTCCTTATCTGTACACGTCCATCAGCTCGATACAATTTGAAACGAGACTCGTCCACCCTGGAAACATATTTCCAGTCATCAACAACCAATGTCTGCGTTGGCGGTCCCAGGCGAGGCGTAAAGCTTTGTGTCTTGCAGTCATCAAGGGTACACGAATGGGCCTTCGGCTCCGAAAGTCCATATTGATGATGTTTCGTTGAATGTTTCGCACACTGATACTCGTTGATGCCCCAGCATTGAAATCTGCAGCAATATGAGGAAGGGTTGCACTTCTGTCACGTTGAATGATTCCCTTCAGTCATCGTTTGTTCCGTTCTTGCAGGATCTTTTTCCTTTAGCAGCGATATCGGAGATTTGAAGTTTTACGGAATTCCTGATATTCACTGTGCATTCGTGAACTGGTCGTACTGGAAAATACCCACTTCATCGCCACCTCGTGCGCCGACTATAACACCATGTTCAAACTTACTTAAATATTCATAACCTGCCATTGTAGCAGCAGTAACCGATCTAACATCTGCGCCAGACATTTGTTGTCTTAAATAGGCGTTTCCGACCGCAGCGCCGTATTCTGCCTGTTTACACATCTGTGTATTTGAATACGGATGCCTATACAAGTTTCTTTGGCGCTTCAGTGTATTACTACTACTACTGCTACTGGTACTAGCGAACCCGGCAATGGGAATTCGATATACGTTCTAAACGCCTCTACCCCTCTCTCCCTTCCATCTTCTCCTCCCCTTTACCTTTGTCCATCCCCTCCTCCTCCTCCTCCTCCTCTCCCTCTCTCTGTGCACTACCTCCTCCACTATCTCTTTGTCCAACTCCTCCCCCCTCTCTAGGTCCATTTCTTCCCCCTCTCCCCCCTCTCCCCTCCCCCCCCTCGGTCCACTTACTCCTCTATTTGACGGTTCAGAGTCTGTAGCAGTATTCTAATCATAAGCCAATAAGCCATAAATACACCTTTCCTGTTTTTTGTAAAGCTGATGAAAAGGAAGAAAACAAAACGAAACTTTATTATGTATACAATTTTTGTCTGTTATATGTATATTTCCTTAAGAGCGTGCAAAAATGTGGCAGTACATAGAGAATGCTCTACTCAACAATTTGAAGCAGGGAGAAGCCAGCTTAAGAAGATATGGAAGTAAACTTGGCTACCGCTTTGTCTAGCATTACAGTTTTCCAGCTTATTTACAACGAACATTCGTACAATTTTACACGTATTGTGCCGTTTATTTCCCGCAAGGAAACAAGGAGGAAGAGCCTGATTACTCGCATTTATATTGTCTCATGACAGAACGTGGTATGAATCAACGACAGACCCTTTCAACATGACGGTGCACCGCCTCACTTCAGTGTGGATGTCCGCAACCATGTCAATGCTGTATTTCCTGGTCGCTGGACGGAAGGGGAGCTCCTATTCCATGGCCTACGAGGTCACCTGACGTGAATATCCTTGATTATTTCGTATGGGGATATCTAAAGTCACTTGTGTATAAGACCCCAGTGGATACGGAGATGGAATTAGTTGCCAGAATTGCAATTGCCTGTGATGTGATTCGAAACCCATCAGGGATATGTCTCAGGGTGCGTCAGAACCTTGTTAGCCGAGGTCATACTTGCATTGAGGCTGATGGTCGTCAGTTTCAGCACATTTTGTAAGGTACAGTACAAATCATACGTTCATTGTGTCAATGATGGTATTTGCAGTTAAACAGTAACTAATGTAAATAAAAAGTACGCAGTAATGTAATTTTATTCCTATTATCTCCTTAAGCTAGCTTCTCCGACTCCAGATTGTTCAGCAGAGCATCCTCTATGTCTTGTTAAATTTTTTCACGCTCTTACGGAAACACTCTGTGTATAAGAAGAAAGAATGTATACACGAGAAACAATTTATCTGATGCTTCACATGCCTTGCTATCGTAGTTGAAACTGATTGTAATAAAGAAATCGAAACTGCACATTTTCATAGCACAGCACACCATTTTATTCCTCACAGTCGGTCTTAACAGGAAACCTGTACATTGTCTTTAAAAAATTTATAACCGATGTCCACCTGCATGTTTATTAGTATATCATGTAAAAATTCGAAGTAAATGTCAAGAACTTTTCGAGACTTTTGGTAACAACATTTCCTCTCTATACATTACATAAATATGTCTCTTCAAATATTTGTTAAAGTAACATGTAAAAATTTGAAGTAAGTTGCTCAAAAAGTTTTAGAGAGGTTTGATATGGTGTTTCCTGTTTATTTATTACATATATATATATATATATATATATATATATATATATATATATATATATAAGTTTAAAATATACAGCCTGTATCCTTCCGAATATTCATTAGACTATTGGGTAAAAATTTGAAGTAAATTGATCAAGAATTTGCCGAGCTTTTGCTAAAAACTTTTCCCGTTTGTATAGTAACTACATATTTACATGTATATGGTATACATTTAAAACATCTTCACCCTGTGTCCTTCCTAACATTTATTAGAATATCGAGCACAAATTTGAAGTAAATTGGTCAAGTAATTTTTGAGATTTTTGTTAACAGCCGTTAACAACGACCTGTCTTTATACAATGTGTTCAAAAAAAGTGTCGAATACTTTGAGAGGTGGTACTACTCGTCGAAACAAGAAAAATAAGTCAAACAAACATGGGTCCGGAAACGAATACTAACCCAGAGAAACGTGAGATTATAGGAAGGGCTGTGCGACGCTTGGTTGTGAATATTAGCACAGTCGTTGCATTGGCGCTCCGTCAAACATGTCGTCAGGGTACTACGTCTTACTCACAGTACTCTACCTGCCATTAGGTAGTCTACCGTCAGTTGTGTGGTTCGAGTCGTATCGTAGGCTACGTTATCTTTCGTCACGTTTGTGTGCCTTATTGCACGGTAATGTCAACCCTGAGCGCTTGTCATGATGTTTCACCTTCCTCCAACTGCAGATTAACTGTTATTGCGCTGTTAGCACGCACAAATGGTGTAGCACATTTACATTTTTTCTCTTCCATCGCTTGTTAGCAACGGAAGGCTACTACTCGGCGAGTGACATGGCGGATATGATTTTCTGCTGTGGTTTAGCAAATGGATGTAACCTGCGAGTCCGTGCCCTCTATAAATAAAAATATCCACAGCACAAAATGCCCCCTGATAATCTGTTGGGCAGATTTCTCCTGTGTCTGAGGGACACATGTACCCTTGCACCTCGGAAGACTGACAGTGGAGTTTTCACGCCTGACATGGAGGAGCATGTGCTACGTTCGGTGGAAGAAACCCCTGGGACCAGTGTGCGATGAATAACAGCAGCAGAAGGCGTGTCTCATTCCCTTATCTGGGCAGGGGGTTACTTCCTGGACGATTTCTGTACCCACATCATCTACAGCGCAGACGGCGTTTCTGTCAATCGCTGTAGCATAAATGTGCCGCAGATACACTGTCGATATCCAAGACTTTATTTACCGATGAAGAAGGTTTACAAGAGATGGTGTTGTGAATTTTCATAACTAACATATTTGGGCAGATGTAAATCTCCAAGCCAATTCAGAAAAGAGGGCATCAACAACATACATGCAGGCGTACTTGGCCATTCGTGCTACCGCATAGGTTAACTGGGGAGCATTATCTGGACTTTCTCATTAATGTATTGCCTACCTTGCTGGAAACTGTGCCACTACAGCAACGAATTCAAATATGATTCATCCATGGCGAAGGACTCGGTCTACGCCACACCAATCAACGACGTGCGGACACTAGAGGGTCGCGTCTGCAATGCGTGCCAGCAGGTACACGACAACCGGGTATACTTCGAAGGGTACGTCATTTCTTACGCCGGAGGCCAGAGGGGTGATTGTCATAAACGGACGCTACGTTGAACATCTCCTGTAAACACGTGTTTATCGCAGAAAGTAAGCCTTTCCGGACCCATGTTTAGTGGACTTATCTCAGAAAGTATGCATTTCCAGATCTGGTTATTGGACTTATTTTTCTTGTTTCGGTGAGTACTACCACCTCTCAAAGTATTCGACACTTTTTTTTCGCCGGCTGAGGTGGCCGAGCGGTTCTAGGCGCTTCAGTCCGGAACTACGATGCTGCCACGGTCGCAGGTTCGAATCCTGCCTCGGGCATGGATGTGTGTGATGTCCTTAGGTTAGTTAGGTTTAAGTAGTTCTAAGTCTAGTGGACTGATGACCTCAGATGTTAAGACCCACAGTGCTTAGAGCCATTTTTTTGAACTTTTTTTTTCGAACACCCTGTATAGTAGTATAGATTAAGTTTTTACAGAACCCTCAGATCGCGAGCCCTATTCACACTTGTCCGGCATTTTTTTTTTTTTTTTCGCATTTCACCTTACGGTACCTGTGGATTATACTTCGTATTTCACATTTATTTCCCCTCTTCCCGTTACAGCCGCGAAGTACATCTACATCTACATTTATACTCCGCAAGCCACCCAACGGTGTGTGCCGGAGGGCACTTTACGTGCCACTGTCATTATCTCCCTTTCCTGTTCCAGTCGCGTATGTTTCGCGGGAAGAACGACTGCCGGAAAGCCTCCGTGCGCGCTCGAATCTCTCTAATTTTACATTCGTGATGTCCTCGGGAGGTATAAGTAGAGGGCATGAATATATTCGATACCTCATCCAGAAACGCACCCTCTCGAAACCTGGACAGCAAGCTACACCGCGATGCAGAGCGCCTCTCTTGCAGAGTCTGCCACTTGAGTTTGCTAAACATCTCCGTAACGCTATCACGCTTACCAAATAACCCAGTGACGAAACGCGTCGCTCTTCTTTGGATATTCTCTATCTCCTCTGTCAACCCGACCTGGTACGGATGCCACACTGATGAGCAATACTCAAGTATAGGTCGAACGAGTGTTTTGTAAGCCACCTCCTTTGTTGATGGACTACATTTTCTAAGGACTCTCCCAATGAATCTCAACCTGGCACCCGCCTTACCAACAATTAATTTTATATGATCATTCCAATTCAAATCGTTCCGTAGGCATACTCCCAGATATTTTACAGAAGTAACTGCTACCAGTGTTTGTTCCGCTATCATATAATCATACAATAAAGGATTTTTCTTTCTATCTTTCTTCTGTGCAAGTGGAACGACTATAGCTAATTTTCCGTGTGAGCTCGAACCTCTCCAATTTTAGCTTTGAGGTCACTTCGCGGGACATGTACAGGAGGCAGTAATGTAGTAGTTGATGCTCTCAGTATTTTAACAGTAAGCCACACCGTGATGGACAACGTCTCTGTTGCACCTTCTGCCATTGGCACTGGAATACGCATTTGCGTTTACTAAACGAACCCGTCCCCGAGCGCGCTGCTCGTCTTCGGATCTTCACTATTTCCTTATCAGTTTGATCTGGTGTGGATCCCATTATGAGAAGCAATGCTCAAGCATTGGTTGAACGATCGTTTTGTAAGCTACTTCCTACACCTCCTGAGGATTCTTCCAATAAATCTCAGTCTGACCCCGCCTTTCCTACGATTTCTGTTATATCCTCGATCCACTTTAATTAGCTCCGAATTATTATACACTGATCAGCCAGAATATTATGACCACCGACCTGCTATCAGTTGATGTGCTGGCCCCCTAGCTAGCCAGATCTGAAACCAATCGAACACATCAGGAATGTGATTGAACATAATGTCAGAGCTCATCGCCCCCCTCCCCGGAATTAATCGGTATGAGGTGACTTGTGTGTGCACATGTGGTGTCAACTCCCTTCAGCGACCAACCGAGGCCTCATTGTTTCCATGCCACGACGCGTCACCGTTGTTATTCGTGTCAAAGGTGGACATACCGGCAATTAGGTAGGTGGTCATAATGTTCTGGTTAATCAGTGTACGTGTCTGTTTCCAGGGATTGTTTGGCAATCGTGTGATCAACCAAAATAACACGTCTTTCAGTCTATCTGCGAGCGATATCAAACCGTGCTCTAAGTACAGACTATTCTGCAATTGGCTACAATTTTACAAAGTTACGACATCAGCTGACAGCCTCATGGAGCTTCTGACGATATTCACCAGCTCATTTATGTATATTCTGAAGAGTAAGGGTCCTATAAACCTACCTCGGCGTGAGCCTGAACTATTTTTATGTCTAAGGATTTCTCTTCGTTAAGAATAGCATGCTGTATTCTATTTGCTAACTTCAGTCCAACCACAAAGCAGCCGTACGCTTGTTTCCATTCGCTAAGTGTGGAACAATAGCAACAGTCTTCCCTAGGCCAGTAAATACGGCATCAATCTGGGCGCCTGTATTTCCTTCCCTTTTGGTGCTGTGGACGAACAAAGCAGGCTGAGTATCGATCTTTGCAGAATCCACGTTGATTCCTACAGAGGATATTTTTGGCCTCTAGGAGAGTTATAACACTTGAGCATGTACATCTACATCTACATGATTACCCTGTAATTCATCTACATCTACATCCATACTCCGCAAGCCACCTGACGGTGTATGGCGGTGGGTGCCTTGAGTATCTCTATCGGTTCTCCCTTCTATTCCAGCCTCGTATTGTTCGTGGAAAAAAAGATTGTCGGTATGCCTCTGTGTGGGCTCTAATCTCTCAGATTTTATCCGCATGGTCTCTTCGCGAGATATACGTAGGAGGGAGCAATATACTGCCTGACTCCTCGGTGAAGGTATGTTCTCGAAACTTCAACAAAAGCCCGTACCGAGCTACTGAGCGTCTCTCCTGCAGAGTCTTCCACTGGAGTTTATCTGTCATCTCCGTAACGCTTTCGCGATTACTAAATGATCCTGTAACGAAGCGCGCTGCTCTCCGTTGGATCTTCTCTATCTCTTCTCTAGCAACCCTATCTGGTACGGATCCCACACTGGTGAGCAGTATTCAAGCAGTGGGCGAACAAGCGTACTGTAACCTACTTCCTTTGTTTTCGGATTGCATTTCCTTAGGATTCTTCTAATGAATCTCAGTCTGGCACCTGCTTTCCCGACGATCAACTTTATATGATCATTCCATTTTAAATCACTCCTAATGCCTACTCCCAAATAATTTATGGAATTAACTGTTTCCAGTTGCTGACCTGCTATATTGTAGCTAAATCATAAGGGATCTTTCTTTCTGTGTATTTGCGGCACATTACACTTGTCTACATTGAGATTCAATTGCCATTCCATGCACCATGCGTCAATTCGCTGCAGATCCTAATGCATTTCAGTACACTTTTCCATTGTTACAAGCTCTCGATATACCACAGCATTATCCGCAAAAAGCCTCAGTAAACTTCCGATGTTATCCACAAGGTCATTTATGTATATTGTGAATAGCAACGGTCCTACGACACTCCCCTGCGGCACACCTGAAATCACTCTTACTTCGGAAGACTTCTCTCCATTGAGAATGACATGCTGCGTTCTGTTATCTAGCAACTCTTCAATCCAATCACACAATTGGTCTAATAGTCCATATGCTCTTACTTTGTTCATTAAACGACTGTGGGGAACAGTATCGAACGCCTTGCGGATGTCAAGAAACACGGCATCTACCTGGGAACCCGTGTCTATGGCCCTCTGAGTCTCGTGGACGAATAGCGCGAGCTGGGTTTCACACGATCGTCTTCTTCGAAACCCATGCTTATTCCTACAGAGTAGATTTCTGGTCTCCAGGAAAGTCATTAGACTCGAACATAATACGTGTTCCAAAATTCTACAACTGATCGACGTTTGAGATATACACTCCTGGAAATTGAAATAAGAACACCGTGAATTCATTGTCCCAGGAAGGGGAAACTTTATTGACACATTCCTGGGGTCAGATACATCACATGATCACACTGACAGAACCACAGGCACATAGACACAGGCAACAGAGCATGCACAATGTCGGCACTAGTACAGTATATATCCACCTTTCGCAGCAATGCAGGCTGCTATTCTCCCATGGAGACGATCGTAGAGATGCTGGATGTAGTCCTGTGGAACGGCTTGCCATGCCATTTCCACCTGGCGCCTCAGTTGGACCAGCGTTCGTGCTGGACGTGCAGACCGCGTGAGACGACGCTTCATCCAGTCCCAAACATGCTCAATGGGAGACAGATCCGGAGATCTTGCTGGCCAGGGTAGTTGACTTACGACCATTATTGGCACCAAGGCAGAAGCGACTCTCATCGCTGAAGACGACACGTCTCCATTCGTCCCTCCATTCACGCCTGTCGCGACACCACTGGAGGCGGGCTGCACGATGTTGGGGCGTGAGCGGAAGACGGCCTAACGGTGTGCGGGACCGTAGCCCAGCTTCATGGAGACGGTTGCGAATGGTCCTCGCCGATACCCCAGGAGCAACAGTGTCCCTAATTTGCTGGGAAGTGGCGGTGCGGTCCCCTACGGCACTGCGTAGGATCCTACGGTCTTGGCGTGCATCCGTGCGTCGCTGCGGTCCGGTCCCAGGTCGACGGGCACGTGCACCTTCCGCCGACCACTGGCGACAACATCGATGTACTGTGGAGACCTCACGCCCCACGTGTTGAGCAATTCGGCGGTACGTCCACCCGGCCTCCCGTATGCCCACTATACACCCTCGCTCAAAGTCCGTCAACTGCACAGACGGTTCACGTCCACGCTGTCGCGGCATGCTACCAGTGTTAAAGACTGCGATGGAGCTCCGTATGCCACGGCAAACTGGCTGACACTGACGTCGGCGGTGCACAAATGCTGCGCAGCTAGCGCCATTCGACGGCCAACACCGCGGTTCCTGGTGTGTCCGCTGTGCCGCTTGTACAGCCATCCCGCAGTGTCCGGAGCAAATATGGTGGGTCTGACACACCGGTGTCAATGTGTTCTTTTTTCCATTTCCAGGAGTGTAGGTCTATAGTTCTGCACATCTGTTCGACGTCCCTTCTTGAAACACAATCAAGTGCCTGCCAGAGGGGTCATCTAATCACCTTCAAGCTATTTCTCTACCGTTCCATTCTCCAACAGCGCGCGGGATCTACTTTGAACTTTTTCGGTGTCCTCCGTCAAACCTATCTGATGTGGATCCTACACCGCACAGCAGTACTCCAGAAGAGGACGTACAAGCGTAGTGTAGGCAGTCTCTCTGATAGGCCTGTTGCATTTTCTCAGTGTTTTGTCAATAAATCGTAGTCTTTGGTTTCTTTACTCACAACACTATCTGTCTGAACGTTCCAACGTAATTTACTTGTAATTGTAATCCCTAAGAATTTAGCTGAGCTTGCAACCTTTAGGTTTGTCTGATTTATCGTGTAATCGAAATTTAACGCATTCCTTTTGGTATTCATGTGGATGACTTCACACTTTTCCTTATTTACAGTCAACTGCCACTTTTCTCACCATACAGATATCTTGTCTAAATCGTTTTACAATTTGTTTTGATCATTTGATGACTTTATGAGCCGGTAAATGACAGCATCATCTGCAAACAGTCTACGAGTGCCACTCAGATTGTCTCCTATATCGTTTATGTAGATCAGGAGCAACAGAGGACTATAACATACAAAGTGTTCTAAAATTATAGGCGAAATTGGAGCGAGTAATTTTTTTCTTCTTTACTCATTGTCAGTTTGCAGTGAAATGATGCCATAGTTAGAGCAGTAAGAAACAAGCTGCTTATCTAGTATTCAGAGATTTCATCTTTCTTTTAATAGTATTCGACTCTTTTTGTCACTCTATCTATGAGTCGGCAGGAGGATAATTGTCCAGCCATGTCTGCTGGTATTAAGACAGTATAGGAAGCACCCACTTGAGTGTCACGACTGAGCTCGGTAGATGAACTCAATCTAACTGAAAAGCAGATGTTACAGATAACACACATTAAGTGGTCCGAGATACTGTAAAAACTTATGGAACATATCACTCAAAGATAAGTATCGCTTTAATGCCATTGAAGGTACGTGCATATCTGAAGAGTTTCAATTGTCTGGTATCAAGTAATAAAATCAAGCTACATCATGAAAGTCTTTAATCATTAGTCCTAAAATCACACAAGTTTATTTACTGATATCATTAAGATCTGAATAATCTCAAAAGATAACAAGATAAGAATAAGTTAACAAATACATACTTTGCAGAGGAACTGAAGGTATGATTCTCATCGTATCTCGACCAATGGCACAATATAATATGTTCCATTACAACGTAGGGTGGACTTTATTTCTAACGGATATGGCATGATGTCGTTTTCTCGAATCAGTATGAAGATACAGTTGAAACATACAGTCGCGTCCATGACTCAAGGAATCTTAATATCACCAAACAATGCGAGGCACGTTGCTAATTTATACGCTAATAGATACTTAGCAATATTGTGACACATGTCGTAGTGATACGGTTACAGAGTATGCCAGAAAACAGGCCGTGAACCGTGGGTGGACTTATCCCATTGGTATTCCTCCGATTGTAGCAGAGGACATCAATGTAGGGTGCCATGTTCTTGCACGACAATAGAAATATACAACGGTTCTCATAGTGTGGATAAAGAGGCCAAGTATGGATTGTTGTAACGCTATCCACTGTCCGACAAGCACCCTCTGGAGCTAACTAACTGGCTATTGTATGGATGTTAAGGCGGCATTCTTTCGGCATAGATCGTCCCATGCTGAATCAGATTCCAGTTCGGGGAGCGCGATGTCCACACAGGACGTGTGATGTGCTCATATTGCAGGTAATAGGTCACCAACCCAGCCGAGTGTGGTCAGCCATTATCATCCATCAAATACAATAAATATCCATATATACTACGAACTAGGCGCATAAATCGTTGTAGGATGCCATCTTTCATATCGCAGCCATAACATTACTCCTAGGAAGCATATGTAGTGGCGTAAAAGCTCCTAACATAACGTCTCCCCAAATAAGAACATTTTTGCCACTGCATCAGACCATTTCCACAGCAGTGCCAGTGTTGTAAAGCGCCACAACGCGTTCCACATGAAGATGCAGTTTCGGTTCACTCAAGATGGACAGGATTCCTTATTCGTCAAACGTCGGGGTGCATTTTCATGGATGTGGCTAGTGTCTGAACGTACAGAGATACCATTCCATACACAGGCGTTGATATAAATCAACGTAGACAGTTGAAAATGTGTGCGCTGACCGGAACTCGAACTCGGGATCTCCTGCTTACATGGCAGACGCTCTATCCATCTGAGCCACCGAGGGCACAGAGGGTACTGCGACTCCAGGTATTTATCCCTTGCTCGCTTCCCGTGAGACCCACATTCCCAACATAATGTCCGCACACTACATTCGTAGTGCCCCTGCCCATTACACTCATTACTCGCGGCAGACAATCTTACCGAGTCCCGTAAGATTTCGGGCAATGCGTGTGCATCCAGCACAGAAGAAGAAGGTCAATGACCGGTTAGCCTTAACTATGTGAAGATGGTATCTGTTCTTTTGGACATGTGGGAAAGATCAAATACCATCTTCATATATTTCCATACAAAGACTGACGGGAGATCTTTCATGCACATGCAGCCACGGTGTCTCTACTACACTAAATTTCAGGCTTGCATAAATTCCACTTGTTCTTTTAATATTTGGGCTGTATATTGTTCAGTCATCTTCGGAGTGAACCGGCTCCCGCTGAAGAAGGCTGAATGGTATACGACCTAAATATTAGAGGAAGAAGGGGAATTTTGCTGCTGCACGCCCGATGTGTAATGGAATAATCATTCCGCTGCGAAAACACAAGATGCACACGAGGTCTCTAGTCTCGGCAGGTGCTTTGAAAGATGGCCGTCTTTAGACATACAAGATAACGATATTGGAACTGGATTGTACATGGGCGATCCTGTCCAGTCGGCGACGGTATGTGAGGACAGTGGCAGGGAAGGCGAATGGTCGATTTATTGGGAGAATTCTAGGAAGTGTGGTTCATCGGTTGTTGTTGTGGTGGTCTTCAGTCCTGAGACTGGTCTGATGCAGCTCTCCGTGCTACTCTATCCTGTGCAAGCTTCTTCATCTCCCAGTATCTACTGCAGCCTACATCCTGCTGAATCTGCTTAGTGTATTCATCTCTTGGTCTCCATCTACGATTTTTACCCTCCACGCTGCCCTCTAATACTAAATTTGTGAACCCTCGATGTCTCAGAACATGTCCTACCAACCGATCCCTTCTTCTGGTCAAGTTGAGGCACGAACTTCTCTTCTCCCCAATCCTATTCAATACTTCCTCATTAGTTATGTGATCTACCCATCTAATCTTCAGCATTCTTCTGTAGCACCACATTTCGAAAGCTTCTATTCTCTTCTTGTCCAAACTATTTATCGTCCATGTTTCACTTCCATACATGGCTACACTCCATACAAATACTTTCAGAAATGACTTCCTAACACTTAAATCTATACTCGATGTTAACAAATTTCTCTTCTTCAGAAACGCTTTCCTTGCCATTGCCAGTCTACATTTTATATCCTCTCTACTTCGAACATCATCAGTTATTTTGCTCCCCAAATAGCAAAACTCCTATACTACTTTAAGTGTCTCATTTCCTAATCTAATTCCATCAGCATCACCCGACTTAATTCGACTACATTCCATTATTCTCGTTTTGCTTTTGTTGATGTTCATCTTATATCCTCCTTTCAAGACACTGTCCATTTCGTTCAACTGCTCTTCCAAGTCCTTTGCTGTCTCTGACAGAATAACAATGTCATCGGCGAACCTCAAAGTTTTTATTTCTTCTCCATTGATTTTAATATCTACTCTGAATTTTTCTTTAGTTTCCTTTACTGCTTGCTCAATATACAGATTGAATAACATCGGGGAGAGGCTACAACCCTGTCTTACTCCCTTCCCAACCACTGCCTCCCTTTCATGTCCCTCGACTCTTGTAACTGCCATCTGGTTTCTGCACAAATTGTAAATAGCCTTTCGCTACCTGTATTTTACCCCTGCCACCTTTAGAATTTGAAAGAGAGTATTCCAGTCAACATTGTCAAAAGCTTTCTCTAAGTCTACAAATGCTAGAAACGTAGGTTTGCCTTTCCTTAATCTTTCTTCTAAGATAAGTCGTAAGGTCAGTATTGCCTCACGTGTTCCAGTGTTTCTACGGAATCCAAACTGATCTTCCCTGAGGTCGGCTTCTACTAGTTTTTCCATTCGTCTGTGAAGAATTCGTGTTAGTATTTTGCAGCTGTGGCTTATTAAACTGATTGTTCGGTAATTTTCACATCTGTCAACACCTGCTTTCTTTCGGATTGGAATTACTATATTCTTCTTGAAGTCTGAGGGTATTTCGCCTGTCTCGTACATCTTGCTCACCAGATGGTAGAGTTTTGACAGGACTGGCTCTCCCAAGGCCGTCAGTAGTTCCAATGGAATGTTGTCTACTCCGGGGCCTTGTTCCGACTCAGGTCTTTCAGTGCTCTGTCAAACTCTTCACCCAGTATCATATCTCCCATTTCATCTTCATCTACATCCTCTCCCATTTCCATAATATTGTCCTCGAGTACATCGCCCTTGTATAGACCCTCTATATACTCCTTCCACCTTTCTGCTTTCCCTTCTTTGCTTAGAACTGGGTTTCCTTCTGAGCTCTTGATGTTCATAAAAGTGGTTCTCTTATCTCCAAAGGTCTCTTTAATCTTCCTGTTGGCAGTATCTATCTTACCCCTAGTGAGATAACCCTCTACATCCTTACATTTGTCCTCTAGCCATGCCTGCTTAGCCATTTTGCACTTCCTGTCGATCTCATTTTTGAAACGTTTGTATTCCTTTCTGCCATCTTCATTTACTGCATTTTTATATTTTCTCCTTTCATCAATTAAATTCAATATTTCTTCTGTTACCCAAGGATTTCTACTAGCCCTCGTCTTTTTACCTACTTGACCCTCTGCTGCCTTCACTACTTCATCCTTCAAAGCTACCCATTCTTCTTCTACTGTATTTCTTTCCCCCATTCATGTCAATTGTTCCCTTATGCTCTCCCTGAAACTCTGTACAACCTCTGGTTCTTTCAGTTTATCCAAGTCCCATCTCCTTAAATTCCCACCTTTTTGCAGTTTCTTCAGTTTTAATCTACAGGTCATAACCAATAGATTGTGGTCAGAGTCCACATCTGCCCCTGGAAATGTCTTACAATTTAAAACCTGGTTCCTAAATCTCTGTCTTACCATTATATAATCTATCTGATACCTTTTAGTATCTCCAGGGTTCTTCCATGTATACAACCTTCTTTCATGATTCTTAAACCAAGTGTTAGCTATGATTATGTTGTGCTCTGTGCAAAATTCTATCAGGCGGCTTCCTCTTTCATTTCTTAGCCCCAATCCATATTCACCTACTACGTTTCCTTCTCTCCCTTTTCCTACACTCGAATTCCAGTCACCCATGACTATTAAATTTTCGTCTCCCTTCACTATCTGAATAATTTCTTTTATTTCATCATACATTTCTTCAATTTCTTCGTCATCTGCAGAGCTAGTTGGCATATAAACTTGTACTACTGTAGTAGGTGTGGGCTTCGTATCTATCTTGGCCACAACAATGCGTTCGCTGTGCTGTTTGTAGTAGCTTACCCGCATTCCTATTTTCCTATTCATTATTAAACCTACTCCTGCATTACCCCTATTTGATTTTGTGTTTATAACCCTGTAGTCACCTGACCAGAAGTCTTGTTCCTCCTGCCACCGAACTTCACTAATTCCCACTACATCTAACTTTAACCTATCCATTTCCCTTTTTAAATTTTCTAACCTACCTGCCCGATTAAGGGATCTGACATTCCACGCTCCGATCCGTTGAACGCCAGTTTTCTTTCTCCTGATAACGACATCCTCTTGAGTAGTCCCCGCCCGGAGATTCGAATGGGAGACTATTTTACCTCCGGAATATTTTACCCAAGAGGACGCCATCATCATTTAATCATACAGTAAAGCTGCATGCCCTCGGGAAAAATTACGGCTGTAGTTTCCCCTTGCTTTCAGCCGTTCGCAGCACCAGCACAGCGAGGCCGTTTTGGTTATTGTTACAAGGCCAGATCAGTCAATCATCCAGACTGTTGCCCCTGCAACTACTGAAAAGGTTGCTGCCCCTCTTCAGGAACCACACGTTTGTCTGGTCTCTCAACAGATACCCCTCCGCTGTGGTTGTACCTACGCTACGGCTATCTGTGTCGCTGAGGCACGCAAGCCTCCCCACCAACGGCAAGGTCCATGGTTCATGAGGGGGGGCCTCCAACATACACTGCGCGTGATCACAGAGAAGATAAGATACGAAAAATTAGGGATCATATGAAAGCATACAAGCGGTCGTTTTTCGATCGTTCTGTTTGCGAATAGAGCAGGAAAGTAAATGACTAATACTGGTACACGGTACCCTCCGTCATGCGCCGTAAGGTGGATTGCGGAGTATCGATGTAGATGTAGATGTCGGTGTAGATATGTTCCTGACTCCTGGAATATTACCCATAGCCTTTAAATAATACCACAGATGACATTCAGCTTCCAGTTCCCCTTGTACACAGTGTAGCTACAATCTTACAGTACTCCAGCAACCCAGAAAGTCATCCACATTTGGTTAACATGCCATCCCATTATCCTTCATCTCGAATATTATGGATCAAATGCGAACGACATGCAGTCAAAATCACTATACAAAAGACGTCTGCCCACAAGAACTATTACAGGCATACAAAGTGATCTCATGGTGACGTACCATGTATGTTAACAAGCTGTCCTACCGAAGTTTAGTTCACACAGCGCCATTATGTGACAATTAACCTTTTATTAATTGATTGATGCATTATTTTGTTCAGATGGCTCTGAGCACTATAGGACTTAACATCTGAGGCCATTAGTTCCCTAGAACTTAGAACTACTTAAACCTAACTAACCTAAGGACATCTCACACATCCATGCCCGAGGCAGGATTCGAACCTGCGACCGTAGCGGTCGCGCGGTTCCAGACTGAAGCGCCTAGAACCGCTCGCCCACACCGTCCAGCGATGCATTATTTCCCGTTGTATATATTCTGTAATGGATTGTGCTTCTACTAAACTCTTCTGTTCATTGTCTACAACCAGTATTACTCTTACGTAATCCTATGGCCACTTGGCTACAAGTAAGATGGATCACCATCCTTTTGGCATGAAGATGGTTTTCTTCTGAACAACCCTACTACTTTATACCTAATCTAAAATAAACAGCGTAGCTACCACACTACCGCTATCGAACAGTTAATACAATTTAAGTTATCATCAACGTATGACTGCATAATAGTTTAAAAAATGGTTCATAATTCAAGTGGGAATAGGGAAACAACCTCCAACTTTGAGTCTCCATTTCCAGACTCAAAAATGGCTCAAATGGCTCTGAGCGCTATGGGACTTAACATCTGAGGTCCTCAGTCCCCTAGACTTAGAACAACCTAAACCTAACTAACCTAAGGACATCACACACATCCATTCCCGAGGCAGGATTCGAACCTACGACCGTGGCGGTCGAGCTATTCCGGCCTGAAGCGCCTAGAACCGCTAGGCCACCATTTCCACACTGCCAATATGCAGTTATGCAATATACATGACCTCATTTATTGTTCAATTACGTATGACTCACGTATCCTGTATAGCCCATTTGCGGTTTTTTTTGGAAATGCTGTGCTACAGATTCGTCCAGTATCTTCCTGGTTTCTTTCAAACTATTAATAAATGTCTGGTGTATAATGTCTCTATCGGCTAAGAGGCAGCTTGTGCACATGTAGGGCATTCAAATAGTTACTTAATCAGGAGTTCGTTCTGAAGCGCCATATTAACGTCTCCCAGACCGACAACGGCGGATAGAGTACTTAACCACTGATGAAGGGTATTACTTCCTTTGTTAGCTGCAGTTGCCTCATTTTTAATCTACCTCGGATAACAGGAGACGCTCTAAAAGCTTATTGGCCAGTGGATACCATTTCCTGTTGCAGATGTCATTGACCTAAATTGACTTTTCTTACATATGATTTATTAAATGCTTGATGATCTAGTATAAAACTCACCTTTTCTTTAAAATCTCTCTTTTTGAACATACATTGCATATTAGAGTTTATTTGATAGTTTCAAAGTATAGGTTGATTCTTACGAGTAGTGCAGCGATATCTGATGTCGAAAAGCTTTTGTGCGTCTCAAAAGTAAACATCACCAACTTAGCTTTACATTATAAGGGAAAAAAGTATATATGTAAGGTATCAACCCCAGCAACTGCTCCGCAAGAAAAATTGGGCCATAATCCTGATACAGCGCAGTTATGCCGTTCTGAAAGTACAGGTGTTAAGTTTCGCGCGCACCGGTTGTTTATCACTCGGTCCGCCCAATTGCAGCCGTCTAATGCCCTAGCGCGATGTACTGTAGTGAGTATGGGGTTTGTGGAACGCTGTTTTCACTTTGTTAACAATTGCACGTCTATTCGCCCTTGCGTTTCTCTGCATCAGTCGTTCACCGCTGTCATCTATGACCTGTGGTGTACCACAGTTGCCTCGGTGCCGGTTTTGGATAGTGCCATTTTGCCATACTCAGTATACTTAAACAACGGTGACACATAAACAGTTTACCATAAAGATCTGACATCTGACCATCATCCAGTGAGTGGCAAACTGACCAAAGTATTGGATCATATACGTCCACCAGCAAGAACGACCACCAATTGGAGCCACTACGCCGCGCGGGATTAGCCGAGCGGTCACAGGCGCTGCAGTCATGGACTGTACGGCTAGTCCCGGCGGAGGTTCGAGTCCTCCCTCTGGCATGGGTGTGTGTGTTTGTCCTTAGGATAATTTAGGTTAAGTAGTGTGTAAGCTTAGGGACTGATGACCTTAGCATTTAAGTCCCATAAGATTTCACACACATTTGAACATTTTGGAGCCACTACAAGGCATTTCTCAACAACAATGTCTGCCCTACTTCTGACCTATCTGTCACAGACCTTTTTGAAGAGTCCATTGCTATTTTCTCGGGAAAGATAAAGAGGGCCTTTCCCCAAGCATCCATAACCATCGGACCCCACACTTGGCATCACGACCAGTTCTCATCTTTACTCGAAGACTTGAAGGGTCTTGAAAAAAAAAAGTCGCAAATGGTGGCACCGTTTCGGAATCCAGATGACCGCCAAGAACTGAAACACCTCTCAAGAGAACTACACTATCGCACGGTGGAACACAGATTAGAAGTCTGGGAAGAAAAAATGGCTACAGTGAGACTTCAGTATAGGAGTGAGTGGAAACGAGTACGAGGACTCCGCACCCCATGACCAGCCAACCTAGCCATTCAGGGCCCAACAGGTCACACCTACGACCCGCTAGGACAGGCAGCACTGTTCGGCTGTACCTACACGCACAAAACGCATTGGACGTCATGGAAGAACTCGAAGAAACTAGCAGGGTAATCCAACAGGCGGAGGACATTCAACAAGCTGCAAAAAGGAATGACCCTCTTCTAAGAACACCAGCGGAAGCCAGTGCTATCATTCACAACCTCGGATCACTCTCGGCCTCAAGAGTTGATGGGATCACAACGAACAACTCAGACAGCTGCTGAGGAAGCCATAGGTGCACACAATGAGGGTCTTCAATGGTTGTCTCTGAGTTCCTTCAAATCATCTTGGAAAATAGCTCACCTTGTACCGATCCCCAAGCCAGAAAAGTTACTGACAAACCATCGGCCCATCAGTTTGTTGCCTACTTTATCAAAGGTCCTCGAAAGGATACTCTTAATACGACTTTGACAACCCTTTGCCATGCAGGACGTAATTAGATTAGATCAGTTCGCCTTTCAAACAAGGCTATCAGGGGCCTTTCAAACAAGGCTATCGGGGGAACTTCAACCGACGTGCCTTATGGAATATATAGCATACAAAACGAATCGCTCAAACTAGACTGCGGCTTCTTTCCTGGATGTCGAAAAAGCCTACTACCGAGTGTGGAAGGACAAACTGGTTGCCAGGTTTCACGCCTTAGGATCGATACTGGACTACCGCATCAAGCCTGTTGACAGTTTCTTCTAAGGACGGCGCATCTACGTGAAGGTAAACGGTCAACGCTCCAGTACGTTGCAGTTACAAGAAGGCCTACCACAAGTGTCCATCCTCTCGCCAATGTTTTTATATTATACGTGATTGACATGCCAGTACTCCCACAGATTGTCCTCGTGCAGTTCAACGACGACACCGCGTTATTAACAAGCAGTCGAAGCATCACCGCGACATCACAGAACAATGGACAACGGCACTACATATAAAACTTAATCATACGAGATGAGAGACGCTCTCTTCAGCAGTCGACGACCGGACCTTCGTGACAGCCTCGTTATAAACAACATTCCAGTCCCTTGGACTGATCATGTCCGTTATTTAGGATTCATAACTGGTAAAAAAATTATTCTTCAAGGAACAAGTCAAAGCTAAAAAGGATATAACGTTGCGCCTTATTTACTGCTTGTACTCTCTTCTCGCCAGTTTTCACATGTCCGTAATCACAAAACTTAAGCTATACCCAGCAACGATTCTCCATGTTATACGGCTGTTCCTCCTGGGGTGCCACAAGCAACACAAATACCAAACAACTGTAGGTATTGCAAGATAGCTGTCTTCAGCTCAGTCTCAAAGCCGCTCGGTGGGTCCGAAAGAGGGACCTCCACCAAGATCTTGACATCGAGCCCATCCTCGACACCATGAGGAAGATAACACGTAAGCTCCTTGGCACCATCGAAGACCTCCGGCCGACCTCCCGCCATCTGGACTGCGTCAGATCTGTTGCCCCACGATGTTGGCACCGGATTCAGGTATCACAGGCTATCATCGAGGCTCCTCAGTAACCAACAAAAACCTGAAGGAATCACTATCATAGAAGGGCTCATTAACCCAGACGCTGCAGTCCTTACGAGTAAATAAAGAGAACAATACCCATCTACCTTCTAGCCACACAGTGGTAACACTTTTCTTACAATACATATTGAAAACAAAAAAGAAAAAAGCTAACAGTTTACAAACTTAGCTGTTTCTGAAATGCTTCCACCCTTGGCCAGAAAACCAATGATCATGTTCTTTTGGACGTCAAATAAATTGCTCCATTTCTGCATTATGACAACTGAACTGTTTACCGCCTCCCCCCGACATGCTTTATACACCCTCCACTGCTGGTGCTGCCACCTGCCTTCTCCGAGTAGTTATTTGCTCGTTGACGTCGAATATAGGCGGTGACCACGTTAATGTGACTTCACTGTATAAACTGTCCAGTATGCCAAATGTGATTAGAAAGTGTGGGGATGATTTCGTTTTCTGGCTATTAAGTTGTCGCAAAACTCAGCACTGAACTTGTTCACTACAGGGAGCAGTGCTCGAACTTCAATGCAGAGCGGGCTCCACGCGGAGAATGGCAACACGCTATACAGGGTGTCCTAGGAGGAGTGGTCAATATTCAGGTACAAAGGGCATTCAAAAGGTTTTGCACAGTCGTCTCTAATTTTTTTTATTTTTTGCAGGAGTAGAATGAAATTTTTTGTGAACATACAGGAATGACTATTCGAAGCGAAAAAAGTCTAGTAAACATGGGCATTAAAATGAAACAAATTTCTTATACTGAAAGCTCTCTGCTTTCCGTATTTTGAGAAGTGGTGGTATGGACCAAAACAAGAAAAAAAGTCAAGTAAAGAAGGGCTCCAAATTGCATACTTTTAGAGCTATGACCACTTGTTCAATTGAAGACATGTACACTACTGGCCATTAAAACTGCTGCACCACGAATATGGCGTGCTACAGGCGCGAAATTTAACCGACAGGAAGAAGATGCTGTGATATGCAAATGATTAGCTTTTCAGAGCTTTCACACAAGGCTGGCGCCGGTGGCGACACCTACAACGTGCTGACATGAGGAAAGTTTCCAACCGATTTCTCATACACAAACAGCAGTTGACCGGCGTTGCCTGGTGAAACGTTGTTGTGATGCCTCGTGTAAGGAGGAAAACGCGTACCATCACGTTTCCGACTTTGATAAAGGTCGGATTGTAGCCTATCGCGATTGCGGTTTATCGTATCGTGACATTGCTGCTCGCGTTGTTCGAGATCCAGTGACTGTTAGCAGAATATGGAATCGGTGGGTTCACGAGGGTAATACGGAACGCCATGCTGGATCCCAACGGCCTCGTATCACTAGCAGTCGAGATGACAGACATTTTATTCGCATGGCTGTAACGGATCGTGCAGCCACGTCTCGATCCCTGAGTCAACAGATGGGGACGTTTGCAAGACAACAACCATCTGCACGAACAGTTCGACGACGTTTGCAGCAGCATGGACTATCAGCTCGGAGACCATGGCTGCGGTTACCCTTGACGCTGCATCACGCACATGGTGTACTCAACGACGAACCTGGGTGCACGAATGGCAAAACATCATTTTTTCGGATGAATTCAGGTTCTGTTTACAGCATCATGATGATCGCATCCGTGTTTGGCGACATCGCAGTGAACGCACATTGAAAGCGTGTATTCATCATCGCCATACTGGCGTATCACCCGGCGTGATGGTATGGGGTGCCATTGGTTACACGTTCGGTCACCTCTTGTTCGCATTGACGGCACTTTGAACAGTGGACGTTACATTTCAGATGTGATACGACCCGTGGCTCTACCCTTCATTCGATCCCTGCGAAACCCTACATTTCAGCAGGATAATGCACGGCGCATGTTGCAGGTCCTGTACGGGCCTTTCTGGATATAGAAAATGTTCGACTGCTGCCCTGGCCAGCACATTCTGCAGATCTCTCCCCAACTGAAAAAGTCTGGTCAATGGTGGCCGAGCAACTGGTTCGTCACAATACGCCAGTCACTACTCTTGATGAACTGTGGTATCATGTTGAAGCTGCATGGGCAGCTGTACCTGTGCACGCCATCCAAGCTCTGTTTGACTCAATGTCCAAGCGCTTCAAGGCCGTTATTAGGGCCAGAGGTGGTTTTTCTGGGTACTGATTTCTCAGGATCTATGCACCAAAATTGCGAGAAAATGTAACCACATGTCAGTTCTAGTATAATATATTTGTCCAATGAATACCCGTTTATCATTTTCATTTCTTCTTGGTGTAGCAATTTTAATGCCCAGTAGTGTATTTCACAGTAGCAAAGATGAAGAAGTGGTCATAGTTCTTAAGGTACACACTTTGGAGCTCATGTTTACTGGACTTTTTTCTTATTTTAGTGCGTACTACCACCTGTCAAAATATGGAAAGCACAGAGTTAGCAGTAGAAGAGATCTGTTTCACAGTATCTGAGGTGAAGTGCTCATAGCTCTTAAGATAAGTATTTTAGAGCTCATATTTACTAGACTTTTTTGCTTCGAATGATGTTTCCTGCCATGACGCTGAATATCGACCATTTCTCTTGGCACACCCCGTATAAAAGGTGTAACTGAAAGATACGAGCGAACTTTCACGACACATGTTATACGGACATGAGTTACCAACAGTCAACTTTGGCAGCTTTAAAAGGTTGAAATGTCCCTGATCGATTTGTTATTCAGGTTACATCTAATAACCAGTCCACATCCGAAGTCATTAAGCTTTTCTATCGACCCATCGTGCTGCTTACTGCTTCACTACTACAGGTAACAACGCAATACTCCGCACCTCCTTTTATGCTGGTGGGTTCGCCCCTCGTCATATCTGGAGGTCAATTCCGCAAAATGTAGGGGTATCAGGATACTTAGAGCCAGATACTGTAATGGATACATCTTTGGTGCACTAAATACCACAATGTGACGTTACAAGAAGTAGATCATACACATACAGGTTTCTTATAATTTAGCTTTCGCTACTTGACAGGGCCGCCATGAAAAACGAGTGGTCATATGACAATGAAACTTTTTGGAAACATTTGTAAGAACATGCGTAGGACGAATAACGGATAAAACATTGAAAGAAACACATTTGAACCATTTCAACGTGAGAGAACAACATTTGCTAATTGAGTATCATGTTTATGTTCCAGATTACGAACGTTGCTCAGTGCGGCGACCATCTGCATCCACGACAGCCTGGAGCCGCACTAAAAACTTTTCTAACACCGTCCGAAACAAAGGTGGACCACGGAATGTTCAGCTGCCGTGATACAGCACAAGCACTGTTTGAAGATTGCTGGCTGTCAGTCTCTCCCAGGAGCAATTCCCAAATCGCCAGTTAATTTGAGCTTCCGAATTATTTTCCTCAACCCAGATGCGAAAAGAAGACCTCTCCGTTTTGCTTTAATGCGTCCGTACTGACGATGAGCAGGAGCAGTATTGCTGTTGTTTTGATGAAGCAGCTTCACTAGTAAAACCCTGCTCACTGCTCACCTTTTTCAGACTCATGCTGACTATCTGCAGTTGTAATGCACAATAATGCTTGTATTTCAGGCCTACGTCGCCGTACCAATTCTCGCGTCTAACGGCAAGTCATGATGCTAACATTATTAACAACGCAAATCACGCAGCTCACAGTCCGAACATCATTTCTGTACAGTTGAGTAGCCATACGGTAAACAGTCTTCCCTCTACACTGGCTCAAGTACCGAAGGTTTAGTTACAACCACGCTGTATATTACAATAGCTGATTAAAAGCAGTAACGGTAGTAACACAGTTCTGTTCTGAGATGGTCGGTTCAGTAACGTACTCGTATCCCCACTTACAGATTCCTTCCATCATATCACAGCACTTGTGGAGAGTAGCTATGCACTTAGAAACAACCTGCACGTCATATACTCGTTTGTCTTCTGGATCACACGTCAGCCAACGTGCGTCAGAGCAATTGACAAAGGGATCAGATGCATTTATTTGTTCTTATCGTTTACCTCGAGGGCATCGTACGTGCGATGGACCTCCCTTCCTCAGTTTTCTGACTCGTTTACCGCCAGACAGCTTGATTCCGACAGACTTTATCAGTTTAAATCACTTTTCCACACTCATTTACCCGAATGTCTTGATTATTTCCTAGTGTAATCTCATGAAATATTTATAAAATCATTCATTACACTTACACAAGAGCTATCCAGGAAATCAGCGTTGCTTTTAAATATTGCGCGGAGAGCCTTGTCTACGCGATGGCGCATACTGAAGCACAATATGCCAATTCATTATCATCAGTGGTTCACATACTGGTTTCCTATTTGGAATGAACCAGCCTCAAATCCCGAGCAGGGCAGCGTGGCAATGGATATCCCTTAGTTCCCATAAATTACACACAACGCACATGGTGATGAAACCTTCAAAAAACCTATGGCGGATCGCTTTACTTAATGCCCTCGCTGAGAAGAAGAGTAAAGTTGCACAATTCTTTGGCAAAAAATGGTGTTATTGTATACGCCCATACTGCGCGTACGCGTCTTTGCTTATGTATCCAGAGTGATCCCGAACCTACCCGACGATAAATCGGAGGTTATCCGGGAGTTTTTTATTTTATTTATTTATTTATTTGTGTAAGGAGGCCATTGTCTCCGGTGGGTCACTACAGAGTAATTGCATTTTCGTTTGATTTATGACCCCATTTATCTTCGTAGCTGGATTACATTGGAAATATCTGCACACAAATGACGACGGTATGCGGCTGCGCTGTATGTATTCTTTGGAAGCAAACTTGTTCCATTCACTCACGGCACTTGTTGAGAGCAAAAATGTCCACTTCACTCTTCGCTCTCAAGATTACATTTTAAGTTCAGCCTCCAATTTGGTTTTAAGCTAGTGTTAGTTTTACGTTAACTGTACTACACAGCAATCTGGATAGATTTACTGATGAAGAGCTGGCCGATATGCACGTCGCGTATGGTCACTGAATGTAATGGAAGAGCACCGCAATGCTGCGAAGATCCCGCAGCAACGGCAGTCGCATCGCAGCACTTGTTTTTTTGGTCTAGGTGTTATGGTGTGGGGAGGCTTGATATTTAATGATCGTACCGTCCTCCAAATATCTCAACTCGGGCCGCGCGGAGTGGCCGTGCGGTTTGAGGCGCCATGTCACGGATTGCGCGGTCCTTCCCGCCGGAGGTTCGAGTCCTCCCTCGCGCATGGGTGCGTGTGTTGTTCTTAGAATAAGTTAGTTAAGTAGTGTTTAAGTCTAGCGACCGATGACCTTAGCAGTAGGGTCCCTTAGGAACTCACACACATTTGAACACATTTCTCAACTCGGTACACTCACCGCTCAACGGTATTATGACACTGTACTCTGTCCCATGTGCGCCTTGTCAGTGGTGGATTCGACTATGACTTCATTTTTATGAATGACAATGTGCGATCGCATCGAACGACGCATGTGGATGAGTGCTTGAAACGAGACGATATTCGGTGAATGGGCTGCCCATCCCGTTACCCCAATGTAAATCCTGTTGAGCACTTGTGAGGTGCGTTGGGGGGCCGTATTGTAGCAAGTCCACATGAATCAATAACAATCCACCAGCTGTCGATCGCGCAGGTGGAGGAATGGAACGCCCTACCGCAAGAACTCCTTACCAAATTGTGGCCATCATTGGAGCACATTGCGAGTGGAACAGGAAAGGAAATGATTAGTAGTAACACAGGGTACCCTCTGTGGAGGGCTTGCGGAGTACGTATGTAGATGTAGATATAGATATGTATGGTGCAAGTTTCATTGAGCTATGTTAGTCGGCAGATACACATCATAAGGAAGTTACTTTCGTCCTTAAGTTTTGCACACCGATGTATATAAACTGACGAATTAAGGTGTTAGCAATTCATTTCTGAAGATATTAATGTGCAGTGTGGGCTTTTACGGATGTGAAACATGTGTGATAAAAAGTTCAGACAAGAACAGAATAGAAGCTTTTGGAATTTGGTGCTGCAGAAGAATGCTGAAGATTAGATGGGTCGATCGGACAACAGTTGAGGAAGTACTGAACATAACCAACACGGGTTCAGAAAATATCGTTCTTGTGCAACACAGCTAGCTCTTTATTCCCATAAAGTAATGAGTGCTGTCGACAAGGGATCGCAGATCGATTCCATATTTCTAGATTTCCAGAAGGCTTTTGATACCGTTCCTCAAAAGCGACTATTAATCAAATTGCGTGCATATGGAGCATCGTCTCAGTTGTGTGACTGGATTCGTGATTTACTCCAAGAGAGGTCACACTTCGTAGTGATAAACGGTAAATCATCGAGTAGAACAGAAGTGATATCTGGCGTTCCGCAAGGTAGCGTCATAGGTCCTCTGCTGTTCCTGATTTACATAAATGATCTAGGTGATAACCTGAGCAGCCCCCTTAGATTGTTTGCAGATGATGCTGTAATTTACCGTCTAGTAAAATCATCAGACGATCAATTCCAATTACAAAATGATCTAGAGAGAATTTCTGTATGGTGCGAAAAGTGGCAATTGGCACTAAACAAAGAAAAGTGCGAGGTCATCCTCATGGGTACTAAAAGAAATCCGATAAATTTTGGATATACAATAAATCGCACAAATCTAAGGGCTGTCAATTTGACTAAATATCTAGGAATTACAATTACGAGCACCTTAAATTGGAAACACCACATAGATAATATTGTGGGGAAGGGGAAACAAAGACTGTGCTTTGTTGGTAGAACACTTAGAAGATGCGACAAAGCCACTAAAGAGACAGCCTACATTACACTTGTCCGTCCTCTGCTGGAATATTGCTGCGCGGTATGGGATCCTTACCAGGTAGGATTGACAGAGGACATCGAAAAAGTGCAAAGAAGGGCAGCCCGTTTCGTGTTATTGAGCAATAGGGGTGAGAATGGCACTGATATGATACGCGAGTTGGGGTGGCAGCCACTGAAACAAAGGCGGTTTTCTTTGCGGCGAGAGCTATTTACGAAATTTCAATCACCAACTTTCTCTTCCGAATGCCTAAATATTTTGTTGACACCCACCTAAGTAGGGAGAAATGGTCATCATAATAAAATAAGAGAAATCAGAGCTCGAACGGAAAGATTTAGGTGTTCTTTTTTCCCATGCGCCATTAGAGAGTGGAATGGTAGAGAAGTAGTATGAAAATGGTTCGATGAACCCTCTGCCAGGCACTTAAGTTTGAATTGCAAACTAACCATGTAGATGTAAATGTAGATGTAGAAATGAAATTCATGGCACAACTTGGATCTGATGACAGCATACATCGTGAGGCACCCAGGAATGGTCAGTTGGGTGATGGATTAAGGATGGAGGAGAGAGAGGGATAAAATTATAGACCAAGCAGTTTCAAATGTTTATATGTTGCAATTGTAACGCAAAGGTGAATAGCCCAGCGCAGGATTGTCTAACGTAGTTAAACCAGTTTTCCAGTTGAAGGCCACTACCACAATAACACCGACAACATTAAATTAAAACTTGAGTCGCGTTATCGCACTACTTGTTCAAAGATAAAAAGTTAAAATTTCGTTGATACGAACTTCATTTCTGTGCGAAGCCGACCCATTTCCCCATTTGATCTAATAATATCTTGTTGTATGAAATTCACTGACGGAAAAAAATCCCAACACCGAAGAATAATTAATGGAGAATACTGAAATTTCGGGAATACATTTGTCTAGGTAACATATTCAAGCGATTATATTGCAAGATCACAGATTAATGAAACTTCCTGGAAGATTAAAAGTGTGTGCCGGACCGAGACTCGAACTCGGGACCTTTGTCTTTCGCGGGCAAGTGCTCTACCAACTGAGGTACCCAAGCTTGTGCTGTAGAGTGAAAACTTCATTCTAGTCACAGGTTAATGTAAGTGAGAGATAAGCCATTGCATATGTGAAATGCTGACACATTAATAACCGGTGTAATCGCCCGATTGTTGAATGAAAACATGCAAACGTGCCAGCATTGTCCTGTCCAGGTGCCGGATGTTAGTTTGTGGACTGAAATTTCATGCCTGTTGCAATTTGTCGGTCAATATAAGGACGGTTAATGCTGTTTATGGATGAAGCTGGAGTTATCGTCCGATGTTGTCCAATATGTGCTCCATTGAAGACTGGTCTGGTGACCGAGCAGGCCAAGGCAATATGTCGACACTCTGGACAACATCTTGGGCTACAACAGCGGTATGTGGGCGAGCGTTATCCTATTGGAAAACATCCCCTAGAATGCTGTTCATGAATGGCACCACAACAAATCGAATCACCAGATTTACGTACAAATTTGCAGTCAGGGTGCCTGGGATAACCACGAGAGTGCTCCCGCTGTCATACAAAATCCCACCCCAGACTCCAGGTGTAGGTCCAGTGTGTCTACCACGCAGATAGGTTGATTGCAGGGTCTCTTCTGGGTTCCTCCTAACCAACACACAACCATCACTGGCATAAAGACAGAACGAGCTTTCATCAGAAAAGACACCAAATCTCCACTCTGTCCCCTGCACTCCAATGAGCTCTCACTTGGCACCACTGAAGTCGCAAATGACGGTGGTTTGGCGTCAGTGGAACACACGCTACAGGGTGTCTGGCTCTGAGCTGTGCTTGAAGTAACCGATTTGTAACAGTTCGCTGTGTCAATTTCGTACCAACTGCTTCTCACGTTGCTCCATTAGATGCAGTACGGTGCACCAGAGCCATACGCCGAATACGATGATCTTCCCTCTCGGTAGTGCCGCATGGCAGTCTGGAGCCCGGTCTCCTTGGGACCGTAAATTCGCGTCTTCACCGCTGCCAGCATTCATGTACAGTGGCTAAATTCTTACCAAATCTTTCTGCAGTATCGCTGAAGAATTGTCCAGCATCTTGTGGCCCTATACACGACCTCGCACAAACTCACTGAAGTGCTGATAATGACATCTTTGTCGCCTTAAAGGTATTCTTGTCTAACATCAATTCACCACGTCCAATCTCAAAGACAACCAATTCTCACGACCGTTACAGCATGTACTTATAGCAAACCTGATTTGCTTCCTCCGGTTCCACTCTTACGCGACTAAAACGGTTCAAATGGCTCTAAGCACTATGGGACTTAACATTTGAGGTCATCAATCCCCTAGACATAGAACTACTTAAGGGGGGGGGGGCGGGGGTAGGACGTCAAACGGGCCAACTTGCAGCAGGAGAGGCACTACAGGACATTTCAATTTCCACTGTCTATACTTTTACAAATTAATTCATAAAACTTTGTCAGCATGACTAGCAAGGATTCAGAATTTACACTCATAGCAGTGGGAGATCTAAAACATAACGAAGTAATTTTTTTTACGTGTGAAAATTCATCATTTTTTTCACTTACTAATGGCAGCATTTGTTGCTATAGGTACACATTTCTTGGTAAGTAAGAGAGATTCGTCGATGAATTTTACACAGCAAACAAACCATACTGAAATGTGTATTAAACTCTATAATTTTCCAAATCTATTAAAAACTGTGGTAAAAATTGAGGTAATTAACTATAAAATTTGTGTTTTTTTCCAAACATGAAGTTTAAAATATAACAGTTCATTAGTTTTTTCATAAATTAAATAAATTCTAGAGTTTCATACACCTGTGAGTATGGTATGTACGCTGTGCAAAATTCATCGAAGAATCTCTCTAACTTATGAAGAAAAGTGTACCTATAGCAACAAATGCAGCCATTAGTAAGTGAAAAAATGATGAAATTTCGCACGTAAAAAAAATTAGTTTGTTATGTTTTCGAACTTCCACTGCAATGAGTGTGAATCCTGAATCCTTCCTGGTGATGCTGACAAAGTTTTATGAATTTATTTGTAAAAGTATAGACACTGGAAATTAAAATGTCCTGAGATGCCTCTCCTGCTCCAAGTCGGCCTGTTTGACGTCCTGCCCCCTTAAACCTAACTAACCTAAGGACATCACACCATGCTCGAGGCAGGATTCGAATCTGCGACCGCAGCAGCAGCGCGGTTCCGGACTGAAACGCCTAGAACCGCTCGGCCACAGCGACCGGCTTTACGCGACTAGAGAGAAATTTGAATAGACATCACGTTTCAGATGTAGAAACACGCCTACCAACTTCAGTTCATGTCGCACAAATCTTTCTTGGTATTACGATTTTTTTTCCGTCAGTGTATTTATTTCTATCGTACAACGCATAAGTAGTTGCAGATTTTTAAGTGTTTGTGTAGCTTATTATTTTCATTTTAGGATTTATGTCCAGCGTCCAGGACCAGTGATTCGGCCCGGATCTACGCTTCCGGAACTACCGTCTGCGACACGTTTGGCTCTAAGCTGTTGACTAGAAACGGAGACGCAGCATGCGTAGGCGAGCTGTCCCGAAAAACCTGTGTGACACTACGCCCCAACGGCCTCGTTTGTAAATAAACAGCGCCCTTGATCGACGGGTTCAACTGGATGGCATGCGGGAGATGTTTGCGGCGATAAGCGGTGACTACGTGCGTCCGGCCTCGGCGACGGCGCCTCACCGTCTCGATTCCGGCGCCTACGAGCAGAGACGCACATGTGATTTTGCAGTTGCACAATAGTTATCGGAGAATAAAGCACCGGCTTTATCTCTGTGGGGCTCAGTAGACGCGCCTCCAGAGAGCCGACAACATGGATGTTGCCCGCTGCCTGCTGTGGCTCCTCGCCGCCTTGCCGCGTGAGTTCCCGCGGTCGCGCCGCTAGCTGCTAACTTCCAATCGCTTCACCGTGCCTATATCGCACAGCTCGCCCGTCAGCAGCTGACTGTCGGCTATTTACCGTCATTTCCGAGAGCCTTCGTTATTCAGTATTAAAGACTGCCTCACACGTTAACCGCACTGGGAGGTATATTGTCAAGAAATAAGCAATGACTTAGTGTAAAAACTCATCTCGGTCCGCAATCTCCACCGACAGTAGATGCTATAGGGGCATTGTAGCAAAACTGGTTTCTTTTCTATATTCGGAAACATAACAAAATAGAACAGAATAATTGAAAAGGTTATCCTTATCGCTGTAGATGATTCACAGAAAATGTAGAATCATACAAATTGTCTCATGATCAGGTATGTGTATTTCATGGGCTAAGACGACGACATCAAAGTAAATTGATTCCAGGTTTGAATCGAAGGAATTTCCTCCCGCTGCCTTCAACATTTTTACATTTATTTTCGGAGTCAAAATGTGGCCTTTACCGAAAGTAATTGTATATCTTATCAGACATTCTGCAACATGAGGTATTTCGTGTTTTTAAATTTTATTTGCAACAAGTGCACTAAAAGTTTGCGGTGTGTTTGAGTACTTTACTGAACACAAGCTGGTCGAGTTCCCGAGTTCGAGTCTCGGTCCGGCACACAGTTTTAATCTGCCAGGAAGTTTCATATCATCCCACATTCCACTGCAGAGTAAAAATCTCATTCTGAGGACATGTGGATTGTCTACGTTGACAGTAAAAATTGTGGTCGAGCGGTTCTAGGCGCATCAGTCCGGAACCACACGGCTGCTACGGTTGCAGGCTCGAATCCTGCCTCGGGCATGGATGTGTGTGATGTCCTTAGGTTATTTATGTTTAAGTAGTTCTAAGTCTAGGTGACTGATGACCTTAGATGTTAAGTCCCAGAGTGCTTAGAGCCATCTAAACCATTTGGAAAGTAAAAATTGTATTTGTGATCAATTCAATGTTTGTAAAGAATTTCCTCACTCATAGCTGTTATAGTCCGTGTTGCAAGAAACCGAGAGGCAAGATAGAAATGTCATCACCATTCTATAACTTTTCTTATGATATTTGCAAAAGCACTAGTCTACTCAGATAAGTTTTTCAATATTCTTTTGTGCACCTAAAAATATACGCTTAAGTATGTGAATCTGTTTCATTATAATGCAACAGAATTTGCAAAATGATGTGTCTCAAGGAGGACTGCAGATTTTAGTTTCCACTGCGGCTAATAATTAGGCCATTATCTCATTGCAACAATTTCAGTAATCACTCTCTTATTTCCCCGATTTGTAACAGTGACTGTGTTAGTTCGTTGTGAATTTCATAATAATAATAATGTATAAAGTCGTTGACACATAAGAAAATCAGATGACTTGTTTAGTATTACCACTTTCTCATCTAATTTCGCAAATTTACGGTGGGTTGAATATAAAGAAAGTAAAACGCCGTTCCTCTTACCATTTTTTAAAATGTACTCAAAATTATCCTATGATTATTCATGTCTCAGCTTCTTCACGGCTCTTTTCGCTCTATCAGGCAGGTTCGTCTCGTGGTTGCGAAGGCTTGATCTCATACTTTCGTTCACTCTCCCTGTCCTCGAATCAAAAGAAAACTCGGGACACGCCACATGCAGTAATTATTTTTTTCCAGCTGTGTTGAGCCGCGCTGTGAGCAATTTTGTTTTCTTGATGCTAGCGTCATTTAGTTGACCTACAACCCTGAAAGTACCTAAAGAGCTTCCCTCGAATATTAATAACTTGACGCTCAGGGCGTGCTATATTAATCTGATAATTACTGTATCACCGTCGTCTGCCCCAACTAATGAAATTCAGTCATTGAAATATCCATGAATAACACCTATGGTGCATGTTTATGATACCCATAGATGGGTTGAAAGCAACAAATGAGGTCCAGAATGAGATTTTCACTCTGCCTCGGAGTGTGCGCTGATATGAAACTTCCTGGCAGATTAAAACTGTGTGCCGGACCGAGACTCGAACTCGGGACCTTTGCCTTTCGTGCTTGGATAGCTCAGTTGGTAGAGCACTTGCCCGCGAAACGCAAAGGTCCCGAGTTCGAGTCTCGGCCCGGCACACAGTTTTAATCTGCCAGGAAGTTTCAAAAAATGAGGTAATAATTTCTCAAGATTTAGTTGTGTTACAGACTAGTCATGAAATAATATAGAAACCACGTCGACCACTGCACAGTTTCTGATCACCAACACAACGAAGCAGTCAAAAGCATCAGCGACATTCTAAAGAAACCACAGTGCAGTTTAATGTAATTGCTGTCATATGCGAAAATAATAAAAGCGGTGAAAGGGAAATCGAAGACACCTAAAATAACGATTATGCGGCTCGAGTCACAGTACATGTATGGTCGACGGTATATGCGGTTCCACCACTCTTTTCCTATTTGAGTAACATGTATGGACTGTAAGAGTCTATATCAGTCCTAATTTCCCTGTTTTATAGCCGTGGCCCTGTGCGAAACATATGTAGCATGAATCAAATGGGACACTGCGTTTCTACAAATTGTAACTGAAGTAACTTGCTGCACTTGAAAAAAATCAGTGATGAAATTACTTCCTTTTGTAATTATTCTCCTAAATTCGTGATGTGAAAACAGAGTGTTATACCTCTGATTTTTCGATCACGTTGAGTACAAGTGATATGCATTAGAATAAATCAAGATTTTCATCGCACCTTGCTACACACTTCCAGAAATCTTATGGGTTATGTTACCAACGGGTAATGCTGAATCGTGTAATTTCGCTGTGAGGGATAGAGGGATAGGAGCCTATAGGACAGGAAGTGGAGTAACAAAAACAGGCAAAAACGGACATCTAATACCACTGGAATCACAGCTTTAGATTGCTAAAAAAACCGTCATAAAGACAGTAGGAAGCGTTCCTTTCGCGAAATCTCTCAACTATTATCGTGATTTGGGAGTACCCGTGATGACGTCCTCAGCATTTCTAGATACTAAGTAGCGCTGATTTCATGAGAGCCATTTGCGTCAAAGTCTGGACGACTTCCAGCTGTGGGGAAGGGCTCGAGCGATGACGGCTGCTCCATCTTGTGCTGCTCATAAGGCTTCCACAGTATGATGAAAGAGCATCGGGAAACGAGAAACACTGCCATTACTTTGCTAGAAAGTTGATCCATGTTTATCGTTCATTATACATCCGGTTACATTTCCTGCTGGAAATGCAGCTGCGTTTGGCAATCGGCAGGCTGAATAAATAACGACCATTCTGTATGCAATCTTTTTTTTTCTAAATATGTAGACCGGTATATCAAAAACAACAGACATTAGTGAATAGGTAACGTATTTCCAGTAACAGTATTGAATACTTAGATTCATTAGTACAAATGACGCGTTTGTTCGATTACAATAAGTGAAAGTGAAGTGATAGTGATCTACGCGTTTCCTCATGTTACAAGATTCCCGCGCTTTCAAAGAAAATTTTTCGTTGAGACAACATCGAAGTTGTTACTGACTATGCTCGAACTGAACAAGGACAGAAGAGAAATCTCTCGTGCTTAGAGAACTACCCTGGCATTAACGATGTGATGTGCGGAAACGATGAAAAACCAGAGTAGCTGGAATGGAATTTCATCATTGGGGGGTAATAGTCCACTGAAGCACCTCACACGAAACAACCATTCCATCACTGAGATAAGTAACGTCCTGCAGGATCAAAAATTAATGGCCGACCAGTGTGGCCGAGCGGTTCTAGGCGCTTCAGTCTAGAACCGCGCGACCGCTATGGTCGCAGTTTCGAATCCTGCCTCGGGCATGGATGAGTGTGATGTCCTTAGGTTAGTTAGGTTTAAGTAGTTCTGAGTTCTAGGGGACTGATGACCTCAGATGCTAAGTCCCGTAGTACTCGGAGCCATTTGAACCATCAAAAATTGCTGTGATGTTGGTGAGAATAAAAGCTGAATGTCTCGCCAGCGCCTTGCTCTGCGATGAGGAGTTAATTGTAAGACAATAATCATAAGGAACATTTTTTCTTACTACTCCCACAAAGTAACAAAATGGTTCAAATGGCTCTGAGCACTATGGAACTTAACATCTGAGGTCATCAGTCCCCTAGAACTTAGAACTACTTGAACCTAACTAACCTAAGGACATCACACACATCCATGCCCCATGCAGGATTCGAACCTGCGTCCGTAGCGGTCACGCGGTTCCAGACTGAAGCGCCTAGATCCGCACGGCCACACCGGCCGACCCACAAAGTAACAATGCACTCTATGAACGTTATAGGTATTCAACAATGGTTTGTGCCTGTCGGGTATTGTGGGCTAGGGAATTAATAATTGTTTGCTAGGTATGGAGGACGATCTCGTTTTCTTTGCCGATGTCATGTTAGGGCATGTCGAACAGAACCTCATGTATCCGTTACGTAACTAATAAAAGACAGTTAACCATGTCTAGTGTTTTCCATGATCCCTTTACAACATAATTCCCGTTTTCGCAAAACCACAACTTTAAGCAAATATAAATACAACACACCAGATCTGGTAGGCCGTTAGAAAGTGAAATATATATTGAAAAAAGATGGAGGGGGGGAGGGGGAGGAGGGGAGCTCAGGAAAGATATATAAATTTTATTTTTCCCACAATTCAGTTGTCACACATTACTCATGCTTGGATTTTTTGCCAAACGTACATTGGCACTTATCCTGTATGTAATCTGAGGTGGGAAGACTAACGACCAACAGTGGACAATGATTACTCCTGTGTAACAGGCACCTTAATTCTATGCACTTCGAAAACAGCTAATGTTCTTTGCGTAGCTTTATGTCACTATATTAAAATAAAGTCCTTTAGAATGCATTCAAATAGCTCACATTTAAGTCTGGTAACAAAATTTTTAATTCGTGCTTTCTCTATTGACAGTTTTTTGCCGAAACGCTGAATGCCGATCGCTGCACAGGCATCGTCGCATAGTTGGCGGACTGCCGGCAAATATTACGGAAGTACCTTATTCCGTAAGTATGATACATAAACTTTTATAGACACCAGCCATAAGTGGCCAATAGATTTCACATTTGTACTGTAAACTTAGTGAATTTCCTAGACAGTGGACAACTACAATTAGCTGCGCTTGATACGACGTTATTTCTTCATTCAACTGAGTTAAATATTAACCTATGGATGACTGGTCTTACGGTGTTGTTGTTGTGGTCTTCAGTCCTGAGACTGGTTTGATGTAGCTCTCCATGCTACTCTATCCTGTGCAAGCTTCTTCATCTCCCATTTACTCTCTCCATTTGTTTCTTCGTGGTAAAACAGGTAGAAAATGCAAACGATTCACTATTTCCCATTGTCATGTAAGAACCAGGACATAGGAAAGCATATGGACGTCTTCACTTCTTCTGTAAAGAAACAAGGCCAAGTAATCCAGACTGGTGCATCACGCTTGAGAGGAAAACACGACTGTGACGTATTTCCAGTCATCCGTTTACTGTCTTCGACTGCCTGCTTGCGATTAAAGTATATGAATTCTTTGTGCGAATACCCAAAATGTATTAATCCAATCGTAATTTGCTTCCGAACGACTAGAAAACAGAACATTACACAGTTTCAAACTATTGATCACTTCATATGTTCTTGTCAGTTTCATCTTGAAGCTTGTATCATGGCACACATCTCGTGTCTCTTGTCGAGCCGTTCCTCGTTTACAAATTTCGAACTGTGAACGAGAGATTCTAAGTACCTTTCGCTAAACACGCGACAACCGCTTTTTGTCACTGAACATGTTTGTTCCTTATTAGTCTTCTGTAAACATCATTTACTTTTCAGTCAACTGCAATGACAATCAATTGCTAAAGCTTTTGGGTTATCTTGGATGTAGTCTAATTTTAATGGTTTGCCCAAGAGGACGAAATAAATTTTGTTACGTCTGTAAAAAGAGGAGAATGTGCTATTACCTGAACGACGACGCAACAAGCGAAGAATGGATTGTGTAATGCCTAGCCTCTATCAAGATGTATTAATATGCGGAAAGAGAATGCCGACCACCATGAATCGCCACAACATTTTTAAACTAATCCTAATCAAGGAATATTCAGTTAAATGTAAGAAATTATATACTTTGATGGAAAATTGTAGGAAACATTGGGTGTGTGGAAAGAAAAATTTACATTTTACCAATTCCATCCAGGAAAAGAAGCTAATAACGACTATACAGGTGATTACCTTTAGGAGTATAAAAAATGAACAGGAGTATTGAAAAAGAATACCAGTGAAATATTACAGACAACGTATCAGTTGGCCTCGTTGACTAGAGATGTTCATACCCGAAGGGTAGAAATGAAGTGCAGTCTGAAGCAAAATAACCAAAAAAGGAAATCACATAGGATGGTAGATGGAGCACAATCCGTTGGGGATATCGTGTTAAGGGAAAATAGAACTGAGTACACCCGAAGAGAAATTGCTGAGAGATGGAGAAAGAAAGAGAAATATTGGTAGAGTTCCGTGTATCCATCTTATATTTCGAATGGAGAGTAGGATAACGGCCTGTTAGTATATGAGAATTAATGGTAATATCTTCAGCCGTGTGTTTGAATCTCTTTTTCGGTGACACACTGCACCGTCATCAGGCCCCTCTATTGACAATAATTGGTCCTATAACCAACTTTCAATGCTGGAATAACGGAGGATATAAATCAGACTTAGAGTCAGCAGAGCTACCCATGCATGAAGTGCCCGCTACACACTAAATTTTGTGCCAATAAAGCGGCCTGATGCCAGAGCGGTGTGTCCGAAACCGGTCGCATTGCAATAAAGAGATTCAAACACATCGATGAAGGTGTTACCTTGAATTCTCATATATTGGTACAAGGTTCTCAGAAGAAGAGGATATAAACTGGAATTGAAAATGGTCAGATTACGAAAATTAAATTGGAGTTCCTGTAAGGTTCTCTCTCCGGACCTATAAGGCCAACTGATAACTAGCGACAGTATGCGGAATATGAAACAACAAAAATTTTAGCAACGACACTCAAAGCCCTAAGGCGAAGAGGTACGTTTGCAGGTAGTCGCTCGCAGCCAGCAGGTGTGAAAGTGTACTGAGGCTAGACATTGCAAGAGTAACACTTTAGGTCTCTATAACTCCACAATAGTTCTTTGGAACAGACCTTAAAAATTAGAATCCCATTGTGAGTGAGATCAGAGCTTGGCTCCAGACTGTTGCTGACTAGTGCATATGGTGTAGAACGCCAGTAGTCCTGATCTTAACTCTCTTTTCTCAGATTAAAATAATACATTGAGCATAATTACGTATAACATACATCGCAGACGGTTCACACATCTCTGGTAGCTTAAATAAAAGTGAAAATTGTATTTTACTACATTTCTTCTTGCTTTTGACTGCAAAACTACAAACTATTTCCTGGGTAAAAAATGTAGTGTAATATACAAAGTAGGCAAAATTGTAAAATTCACACAATTGCAGTGTGCAATGTTAAAAATCTCTGTATGTATCTGTACGTAATTTTACATTTAGAACAGTTTACTACATATATTTATTGACTGAAGAGAAGGTTTAAGAACTATTATCTCAGTATAAAGACCCTTAACATATTTTATTTGAAGTGTCATGTTACTATATATTCTAAAATTAGAGATATTGAAACTGAAAGCTCCTGATCTTTCAAAGAAAGTCTGTATTTTACCCTTATACTAAAATGAGGAAAATGCATGTATATGCTAACGTTACTCTTGGTTCTCTGCAAACGTAAGCTTTTATGAAGAATTAAGAAACGTATATTTGAGGGACTGAAGTTTTTTTTTAAGTTAAGAGTATAAGTATAAATTAATTTTTCACCGTGGGTTATTCTAGCAGTTCTTTGTTGGATGATAAAAATATTTTCTCATTCTCCTACGCCAAGTACTAAAGTGATTTTTATTATGTCACTACGTAAAGTAAGTATTCTGTGACGAATTGTTCCAGAGAAAGCTTATGGCATCGCACACGGATTTGATTTTTTTTTTTTCTCTCCCTTGTGTGATAATCGAGATTATTTCGAAGCCGGAAGCCAAATAAGAGCACCTCCAATGACAGTAAGGCCTTCTTCGTTTCAGGACTTCCTGTCTCTAAATGAGACCTCAGAATTTGTTTTTATTCGTATTAATAAGCTATTCCTTTAAAAAACGTTGAATTAAGTTTGCTTATTTCTCCATACGTAAGTTCTTCAATCAAATGTTACCAATGAAAAGGAAACGCATTTTAGCTACAGAGTTAACGCTTGATAATTCACTTATGGAGAGAAAGGAACTGGCTCGAGTATGAAATCCTGCGTAGCACTTGGCCAATGTCCCAATAACTCGAGAAGTGAATTCTAAGGTTCCTAGTCTTGCACCCACATTTTCCGTATTCAGGCTCTAGGTTACAGAGCAGTGATTTCCAACCTTTCTGAGACCGTTATCCTCGCGTACAATCAGGTGTTAGCTATTAACCCCCCTCGTCCCCTCACAGCCATCGACAATATCGCCTCACTTACTTTTAAAATGAAAAAAAAAATTACTTCGTACACTTTCATTTTTAAAACGACCTAAGATAAATAATTTTTATGTGTTGTAGGTGCTTTATTAAATCACGAACTAATGAATCAATGAAACAATTGGTACTGCCATTTCTATCTTCTTGCTACAGAACTATGAAGCAATTTCCAGTAAATCGTAGTGCTACCTACATCTCCTTCCGAGAAAATGAAGCTAATTATCCACATTGAGAGTAGAAACATGTCGCAAAACATGGTTCCTCTGCACCACTCATCTTCCTGGCGATACCTGCTTCAGCGGCAACCTGCACCCCTATCTAAAACAACCAAATTAAAATGTGGGCACTACACTTAGCCCTACTTTTGCTAAATCACTTGATTGCTGGACTGCTTGATTCTGAACTGGCAGAAATTGGAAAACTTCAGGCTGCGAATGCTTTGTATGTGTCGACTGCCTAATAATAACAATAATACAGAGTAGGTGCAACAGCAGTATAGTAGCCATTACTTACTGTTGTGTTGGGATGTAAATTAGTTGGTTTGTTGTTGAGAAATTAATAACGAATCAATTTCTGATAAAAATAGTTACTGGCAACTTAAGTAATCAGTATTACAGTATTACGAAACAGTGATAATAATAATAAAGATCCTTTAAAAATAATTTACTTTCGTGACCGAAACATAATTGAACATCTTTTTTACGGTTCAGAAAATTAAAATTTCCCTCTAACGGTGTTATTACCACCAGGTTTGGGACCACTGTGACAGAGTGATTAAATTTAATTAGAACGCCTTTGATGCCACACTACTCAGGATATGCACGCGAAGTTTTGAAATCCATAATCATTTACATACTTCAGGAAAGAGGTCAACTGCTCTGCGAATATGGTAAAACTTTTAAAAATAATTTTTAAAATAAAAATAAAATGTATTACCTCCTTCATCCGTTTTCTCATTTAAAAATTCATTGATGGCATAAAAAAGATAATTCTTATTTTTTCTGTCAGAGCTTCCTGTTTCATCGTCTTTTTCCAAGTCGATGTTCGATCCTTGCAGTGCAGTTTTATTTCTTGTCGTGAGCAGCAACTTTGTATAAAAGCTTACTTTAATTTCTATGCCGGCCTGTGTGGCCGTGCGGTTCTAGGCGCTTCAGTCTGGAAACGCGTGACCGCTACGGTCGCAGGTTCGAATCCTGCCTCGGGCGTGGATGTGTGTGATGTCCTTAGGTTAGTTAGGTTTAAGTAGTTCTAGGGGACTGATGACCACAGATGTTAAGTCCCATAGTGCTCAGTGCCATTTGAACCATTTAAGTTTCTATGTCTTCCTTTTGTTTCAGTTGTCGCTACAGTTAGATGGAAAACACATGTGTGGTGCTGTTATTATAAATGAAAACTGGGCAGTTACTACAGGATACTGTTACAACTTGTAAGTAGCAAAACCATCTGCATGAATTTGTTTACAATTCTCAGTTAACTTCATTTCTGCTATGAAGCAGAGCTTCAGCCAGTTTCATGATTGTGATCGATGAAATCTAAACATTCATTATCTCTAGGTTATACTACAGCAACAGTAACACTTTGCAAATGCATGTTTCACGGCGATGTGCGTTAAATGTCACGGTTTCTTGTATTGTTGTGTTTAGGGCTGTGCCAGCACAGAACGCGACCGTAAGGGCGGGCTCCAGTGTTCGAGAGACAGGTGGCAGCGTGCACACTGTTGAAAGATTTGTGCCACATAGTCACTACGTCCCCGCCTACTCGGACTACGACATAGCAGTACTTAAGGTATGAATTTGTCACTACTTCTTGTAGAATAAAAATAATAGTAACGACCAATGAAAATGGAGTTACATTGCTTCTTAAACCTGCGCTTCGCTATTTAAGTGCGCTATACAGGGTGATTCAAAAAGAATACCACAACTTTAGGAATTTAAAACTCTGCAACGACAAAAGGCAGAGCTAAGCACTATCTGTCGGCGAATTAAGGGAGCTATAAAGTTTCATTTAGTTGTACATTTGTTCGCTTGAGGCGCTGTTGACTAGGCGTCAGCGTCAGTTGATGCTAAGATGGCGACCGCTCAACAGAAAGCTTTTTGTGTTATTGAGTACGGCAGAAGTGAATCGACGACAGTTGTTCAGCGTGCATTTCGAACGAAGTATGGTGGTAAACCTCCTGATAGGTGGTGTATTAAACGTTGGTATAAACAGTTTACAGAGGATGGGTGTTTGTGCAAAGGGAAAAGTTCTGGACGGCCGAGAACGAGTGATGAAAATGTAGCACGCATCCAGCAAGCATTTGTTCGCAGCCCAGGAAAATCGACTCGCAGAGCTAGCAGAGAGCTGCAAATTCCACAATCAACTGTATGGAGAGGCCTACGAAAAAGGTTAGTTATGAAACCTTATCGCCTGAAATTGGTTCAAGCACTGTCTGCAGCTGATAAGATTAAAAGAATCGATTTCTGTGATTTTATCCTTGCTCAAATCGAAACAGATGAATCTTTCGTTTCAAAGATTGTGTTTAGTGATGAAGCAACTTTCCACACTAACGGGAAAGTCAACCGTCACAATGTCTGTATATGGGGCACTGAGAATCCGCGGGAAACAACTCAGTATGAACGTGACTCGCCTAAGGTGAACGTTTTCTGTGCCATTTCAGCCAATAAAGTTTTTGGTCCCTTTTTCTTCAAAGGTGCTACTGTAACTGGACTACAGTATCTGGAGATGTTAGAGAATTGGCTGTTCCCTCAGCTCGAACAAGAAGCACAACAACTCATATTTCAGCAGGATGGAGCGCCACCACATTGGCACTTATCTGTCCGTAACTACCTGAACGTCAACTACCCGAGGCGATGGATCGGCCGCCAGGCAGCCCGTGACAGAGCACTTCATCACTGGCCTCCAAGAAGCCCTGATCTTACCCCCTGCGATTTTTTCTTATGGGGGTATGTTAAGGATATGGTGTTTCGGCCACCTCTCCCAGCCACCATTGATGATTTGAAACGAGAAATAACAGCAGCTATCCAAACTGTTACGCCTGATATGCTACAGAGAGTGTGGAACGAGTTGGAGTATCGGGTTAATATTGCTCGAGTGTCTGGAGGGGGCCATATTGAACATCTCTGAACTTGTTTTTGAGTGAAAAAAAACCTTTTTAAATACTCTTTGTAATGATGTATAACAGAAGTTTATATTATGTTTCTTTCATTAAATACACATTTTTAAAGTTGTGGTATTCTTTTTGAATCACCCTGTATTATGGGTTTGAACTGACCTAATGTGGTGCACGGCAAGCGAGAAAAATTTTGGGATTCACCATACCGCGATTCGTTTCCATTAGTTAATAGGCATATTTAATAACAGGAAATCGGTAAATGTTTGTGAAATGAATATGCTTTTCGCACTGATTCATTCTTAGTCTGGGATACACTCTACTATTGATTTTAGAAAAGTTAAGACACCCAAAGAAAAGTTTATAATAATAAGGAGACTCATGAAAGAAATTAATTTTTGCACTCTTAAGCTTAGGGACGCTGTTTATCTCTGAGCAGTGAAAACTTACAGCGAAAGCAGTTCTCACAGTGATCTGTGTTCACCCATAACATAAATTAGTGACACACAGGAATCACAGTCCAGTGCAAACGAGGGTGACTGCTAAAACCATAGTGGAGTTGGCTACAGGTTCCAATCAAATCTTAACCAATCTTTCACAGTTCAATATGTTACCTCAAAACCACCCTCGTGAGCAAGTAGTCAATTACATGCAATAAAATAACCACACGCAAAACTAAACAAAAACGTATGGACATAACAATGAAACAGAATTCGAAAAGTGGTATTTTGGAGAGGCCCCAAAATGCTAGGCAGCTACCCAAGGTCCAAAAGGAAACTAAAAAAATTAAGAACTCAATGAAAGATCGTAGATGTCATGAAAAATTGTTAATGCTGTCCGGAAACTGTGAAGAGAAAATATAAAAACAGTGGGCCAGGATAGGCTGCCAATGACAAAGGACGCGATCGGGAAATACGTATAAAATGTTAGGAAGAAAATCACGAGAAAAATGGCAACACACTTGGATGGGACTGCCAACAGAATTAATTGCTAATGTTGACCACGTCCTCTGCCGAAGGCAATGTAATTAATGTTTTATAAAAGTTTTAGTGGCCTACAAACGCACGCAAATGTGAAAATAATGTGGTACTAACAAGATATTCAAATTAAAACATGGTACTGCGTGATTTGAATTTGACAGAGACAGAGTGTGCAAGGTCTGTCTGTGCAGCTCCCCTGGACGGCCATCTTAGATGAATATGTAAATGAACTTTAAGGACTGTTGATGCCGTGTATAACGGTCATGTAAGGTGAATGTATAATGTTTATCCAGGACCGTGGAAGTTGTGAATACCTGTGTGCTTGTGGAAAACATAGCATCAGAAATCGCTAGAACTCAACGAAGCACGAGACTGCGAAATGAGCAAGCAACAAAGTCTCAACAGGGACTCTATATGGTCGAGCCATATCAGTTGAACGGGGTTCTTCGTGAATGTAGCTGATCGTATCGTGAAACTGCAGACGGCAAGGGGTACTATGCCAGTATATTTACATTTGTGTATTTATCAGTACCACGCCAGCCATCATTCGATGTGTGTCAGAGGTTGTTTGTGGTAGCACTACGATTTTCCAACTAACCTGTGACGATCGTCAAAAGTACGCTGGACCAATACTGTCAGGAAGCCGTCGGCTTAAGGGCCGTGCATTCGAACGTCAACGTTGAGCACGCCGAGTTTCTGACGTCATGGTGTGGAAAAGCACGGTGAGGAGTCTTTCCGAACGTGTAGAGCAATATCAAGGGCAAATATTCTGAACGTACGTTTGAATGTAGACCAATAAGGTGGAGAAACGACACCATCGTCACAATCACGGCATCTCTTTTCAGTACTGAGTCTGGAGACGCCATATTAGCCTCAGTTGAACTCATATTTGGTGGCTTTTATATTACAACTTACGTTCTATGAATATATGCCGTTTCGAAGCACCAGAAAACTGATCTTTCGAAAACCCGTCGTTTATCGGTACGATCTTTTGTGACAAAACGACAGGAAACGTCGTATTGGTGGTTAAATAATTTTCGAATTGTAATTTGCGTGTTATGAAGGTATGCCATTCGTAGGCAAAGGCACATTTAAGATCCATGTAGAATGTGTGAAATCTTATGGGACTTAACTGCTAAGGTCATCAGTCCCTAAGCTTACACACTACTTAATCTAAATTATCCAAAGGACAAACACACACCCCCATGCTCGAGGGAGGACTCGAACCTCCGCCGGGACCAGCCGCACAGTCTATGACTGCAGCGCCTTAAACCGCTCGGCTAATCCCGCGAGGCCAAGATCCACGTAAAACACATTTCCTTGGTACAGTTCGTTATAATTAAATATCAGTTAATAAGATATAGTAAGATATCTGCGATTATAGCCATCAGAAGATGGTAACCTACAAGGCAAGGTCGCATGATACAAAAGTTCTGTATAGTGTAATCAATAGAGATGCAGAGTTACAAAGTGATGTGTGGTATGTTGCAGGTTTGCGTCTCATCACGCCCTTTTTTCCCCCTTTCCGCGTTTTCTAATAGGTTCTGAGACTTTCGTTCTGTTTTAGTACAACTATATTCTATATATTGGACACTATGTAAATATAATTCTCCTCTCTCTCTCTCTCTCTCTCTCTCTCTCTCTCTCTCTCTCTCCCTCTCTCTCTCTCTCTCTCTGTCTCTCAACAATGTGAGTATATTCTGTTCGGAGCCGGCCGCGGTGGCCGAGCGGTTCTAGGCACTTCAGTCCGGAACCGCGCTGCTGCTACGGTCGCAGGTTCGAATCCTGCCTCGGGCATGGATGTTTGTGATGTCCTTCGGTTAGTTAGGTTTAAGTAGTTCTAAGTCTAGGGGGCTGATGATCTCAGATGTTAAGTCCCATAGTGCTTAGAGCCATTTGAACCATTCCGTTGGATTTATCTACAAGAGAAGCTTGCACTCGGTAAGATATTTTGCGTATTATTGCTTAGTCTTCTGTTTCACATGTTGTAAGGTTTCTGCTACTGAATAGAAACAACGATAGAATAAGAATGACCTTAGGCCATTACTAAGAAGTGATAATTATGAATTAATTTTTATCTTATATGGAAGACTATTGTATACCTGTATCGCACTATTTGTAATGGAATTTTTGTAAGCTGATGTTCTTACTGACTGTACACGGAGCTTTCGTTTTTGCCTTATAACATGTTCATGGATACTTAAGTTTTTATTAATATATACTACCGACAGAACAATATAAGGAACATATGAACAACGGAAGATATGTGCATTTTAATAGTGCTGACATAGCAATTTTACGCCCGTCCATTTCGTAAACAAACTGTGTGACTGCGAGCCATATACAACCGACAACTGCCGCTGGAGTGCTCTGCGACTGCGTGTAGCACGCACAAGCCTCATCGTTTTTTGAGCGTTCAGCAACACGTTGAGCTCGGCACGCTCAAAGTTGACGTTCGAATGTTCGGTAAATGTGCCGTTGGCTTAAGGCTCTTTATGAGCTCGAATGTGCCGGATTTAACGTCATGATCGGGAGAACTAACATGCTGCGTGACTCTGCCTGGAGCGGATGCTCTCGGAATTTTAACAGAAACCTCTCGGCGATTCATAACGCCTCTTATACGGCTCTTGTAACGTCTGCGATATTCTTCGACACACATCCCCGTGACGCTCTCGTGCATGCTAAACGAAACCGGGAGGAAACCTGCAACTCTTTCATCAAGTGTTTCTATCTCCTGTATTAATCCTACACGGTAAAGGCCCCACACTGATGATTATGTAAGTTACCTCTTTCGTGGGTGGAATATTGATGCATGTATAGAGGACGTGGACCCGAGAAGGTAGAAAAAAGGGGAAACGTCAGGATTTAGAATGTCATAGACGATTAGGTCATTGGAGATGGATCACGAGTTCGAAAGAGAAAATGTCTTCGTTGTGTGACTGTAGGAGGATACGGAATTGCTCAGACAGAACTTTCGTTTCGTATAAAGAATCGTAGCTCGTTCTAAATGTAGAAATGCAGTTGAGTAGGGAAAACGACGTTGTAATGTTCTGACACAATGGGGGTGATTAAATATCTAGGCATAACGTTGCGAAGCGATGTGAAATGGAACAAGCTCCTAAGGTCGGTAATAGGGAAGACGAATGGTCGAGTTTGGTTTGTTGGAGGAATTTTAGGAAGGTGTAGCTCATCTATAAAGAAGATCGCATACAGTACATTAATCGACGCAGTCTTGCGAACTGCTCGATTTTTTGGGATCCCCACATGGTAAGATCCAAGAAAAATTTTGTAGCAATTCAGAGACGTGCTGCTATATTTGTTACCAGCAGGTTCGATCAACATGCCAGTGTTATGGGGATGGTTCGTGAACTCAAATGGGAATCCCTGGAGGAACGACGACGTTCTTCTCGCGAAACACTCTTCAGAAAATGTAGGGAACAGGCAGCTGACTGCAGAACGATTTCTCTGCCAGCAACATACATGTTGCCCAAGGACCAGGAGGAAAAGATAAGAGAAATTAGGGTCCTTACGGGGGCATGTAGACGAGTGGAACAGGAAAGGGAATGACTACTAGTGGTACAAGGTACCCTGCGCTATGCTTGCGGAGTATGTAAGTATATGTGTGTGTAGGGGAAGAGAAACGGCCTTGTCCTTTGCTTTTAAGAAACCATTTGGCTTAGTAGATGCGTGAAAACCACAGGCCGGCCGCGGTGGTCTAGCGGTTCTAGGCGCTCAGTCCGGAACCGCGCGACTGCTACGGTCGCAGGTTCGAATCCTGCCTCGGGCATGGATGTGTGTGATGTCCTTAGGTTAGTTAGGTTTAAGTAGTTCTAAGTTCTAGGGGACTGATGACCATAGATGTTAAGTCCCATAGTGCTCAGAGCCATTTGAACCATTTTTGAAAACCACAGAAAACATAAATCTGGATGTCCAGACAGGAATTTGGACGCCCACTGTCTTAACTACGTCGTCCTCGGTGTGCACGAGGAGAACGGATCAAGTCGTATACCTAGCAGTTGACCACAAAATGTGACACAGGCACAAGGTTCCAACCAATACGTGATTGCACTTACTTTGGAATGTTGTACCAGGTATCTGCTGAAGTAAAGATGTGGCTCTGTCACGTGCGGGAGACAGCGATTGCCATTCTGAGTCATTTCGTTACTGATTTCTCTAAGTTATCAATGATACCCGATGGCTGTCCACACGATCACGTTTCCAGCTTGTCGAGTATGACATTACAAAAAGTACGTGGATCCTGGCGACCTTCTGATGCAAAAGTATGACTCAAAATATTCAAGATATTCGAAAATATGACCTGTTAGCAGCTTGGACGCCACTTTCTGCCTGAAGCATACGAAATATACACTAATTACCTACAGTACTATTGCCCATCTGCCGTCTATAGCATGCAAGATAGGTGTAGTTTCTCGTGGAGTGGATTTTATAAGCAGGTGGTAAGTGGACAGAGAAGTATGGCAACAGCTGTTCACACAAAAGTCATGCAGTTCCTATAGATTACGAGGAAGTTGTATGTGATCTCAGCACGTGTGCTCAATGACATACCATATGTGTTTCAACAGGATTAATAACTGGCAGATTTGAGTACCAGGACATGAAGTAGAACGACAACTGTAGTCTTCAGAACCACTGCAGGACAGTTCTGGGCTTGTACACGCACAACCGTTCTGTTGAAATGCGACGTATCAGGGCGCGAGAGCCATCCTAACACACGTCAGTTACGCTACAGATTTTCAGTGAAAACGGGTGGTGGTAAGTTCCTATGGAACCAAACTGCTGAGGTCATCGGTCCCTAGGCCTACACACTACTTAATCTAACCTAAACTAACTTACGCTAAGGACAACACACACACCCATGCCCGAGGAAGAACTCGAACCTCCTACTGGGGGAGCCGCGCCACCCGCAACGCGCCTCAGACCGCGCGAGTGAAAACGGGGTTCTTACGTCCACGTTCTTGAACGAAGCGAAACATACATCGTCTTGTCTTCCACTAGTTGTATCAATATCGTCGTTCCGCTGAAGACAGATGGTAATGACCGCAGCTACCTAAAATACGAAGAACTCGAGCTTTTCCACCATATTCGCCTAAATCAGGCCATCACAACCTGCCTATTGACAAAGTTGCTTAAACGAACAACTTTCACTACCGCCTGTACAAGGAGCCGGTGCTCTGATTCCGTTTTGCCGATGTGGCGGAGCGGTTCTAGGCGCTTCAGTCTGGAACCGCGCTGCTGCTACGGTCGAAACTTCGAATACTGCCTCGGGCGTGGATGTGTGTGACGTCCTTAGGTTAGTTAGGTTTAAGTAGTTCTAAGTCTAGGGGACTGATGACCTCAGATGTTAGGTCCCATAGTGCTTAGAGTCATTTGAACCATCCTTTATGCCTCTATCATCTTTTGTACTTTTACTGTAGCATATCCCTATCCTTCACATTACTCAAACATATTCGTTCTTACATTAAAGGAAGGAAGATTAGGGTTCAACGTCACATCGACAACGAACCATTAGAGCCAAACCTCAAGCGCGGATTGTGAAAAAGTGGGAAACGAAATTGGCCGTATGCTTTGCAAAGAAACAATCCAAACATTTTCCTCGAGCCATTTAAGAAGACTACGGAAAACCTAAATCTAGAAGTCCGGAAGTCAATTTGAACCGCTGTCCGCTCGAATGCGAGTCAAGTGTCCTGCCACCACAACGCCTCGCTCGATCCCCATAGTAAAGGGCTAGCCATAATGTTCTGGTTGGCCAGTGTAATGCCATTTCCAGCTAGCATTTTGAAGTGGTATGCTGGACAAATGGAAGGGGTGACGTTGAGGGACAACATACGCTTACCCAGAAGGTACCTTAACTAGGATGTGCGGGTACTATCAGTTATCATATCCATTGTCCACGGCTCATGGTCTAGCGGTAGCCGGCAGGGGAGCTCAGCCTGTTCGGTCAGCCGTCCAGCCATCCTCTGTAACAAAAAACCGAGTAAAGTTTTCATTCAAGGAATTTGAGAGATGTAATGCGACAGCCGCACAGAACTGCATAAGAAAAACGACGAAGAAACAAATAGAAAGAAGACAATAAATTGGTCAGCGTTGCTGCCTCTAGATCCTGCGGTCCCAGAATCGATTCCCGGCCGCGATGGAAATTTTCTTCGCTCGGGGTCTGAGTGTTTGTATTGTTCCGATCATTACATCTCATCGTCATCACCGCGCAAGTCGCCCAAGTGGGATCAAATAGAAAAGCTTGCACTACGCGCCCGAACTACCGCAGGTGGGCCTTCCTGGCCAATAATG